>NC_137869.1:26536703-26556703 GCF_963924005.1 Protomyctophum bolini | reverse complement strand
ACCAAAGTAGTAGCTCCACAATAGCTCTGTACTGTATTTATCTGTTGGTCTGATCAGAGACAATGAAGGACAGGGCAGTGCTGCTCTTTATCAGTCCATCTCTCATTAACAGTCTCCTAATTCCCTGGCTCCTGCACTCCCTCTCTCTCCTGGAGTACCGGCAGGGCTGGACTGGGACAAAAATCAGTTTTTAAGTGGTGCAACCACTTCCTTAAGTGACTATGTGTGTCTCTGGGTGGGTGGGTGGGTGGCTGGCTGGCTGGGTGGGTGCGTCTGAGCACGAAAACAGCATGGTTGTTTTTCACCACCTGTGCGCAACCTAACACACACACAAACAACACACATACATTAACTGTATATATGGTGATTTCGGGTGTGCCAGTACAGTACAGTGACAGCACAGTACAGTAGGCCTACAGTAGAGGGTACAGTACAGGGACGCACACGGTAACTCTGTCATTTCTCAACCGTTTCGGACGCTGGGCGGCTCACCGGAATCGGGCCGGCACCCTGGGTGCGTTCCTGTGGGTCGGGGACCCCCACACGGAGTTCAACCACTTACTTCACTCAGGTGTGATTTTTTAACCCTAACCCATTTTCGTGCGAATTTGGCCCAGACCAGCCCACCACAACCAGCGTGCAGATAGCAGAAACTAAACCGCCCGCCCCGTTGAGGCACACAAACAAACAAGCCCTAATACCACCACTTTTACAGAACAACATAAATGATACAAACCAACCCTTTGTTGCTCTCACAAGAATGATGCTGGCAAAAGGATTCAAGATAGAAGAGGGTTTATTTGTCACTCACTGATACAGGTAGAGTGAAATTATCATAATGGCACTGGCAGAATGGCAACACACCCAGACCTTTCCTGGTGGCCTGCCGCCTATTGGCCCATTTTTCCCCCTTTTTTTCCCCCGGTGGGCCCCCTACGGTCGTGGCCCACCGGGTATATGCCCGGTACGTCCTATGGCCAGTCCAGCACTGAGTACCGGCATGCATATTTGCCGCTGGCCATATCAAAAAAGAAAAGAAGAAAGGGAGAAGTGTTTAGAAGCTGTGCATGACGTGAGCGAGATGGTCAAAAGAGTGAGAGAGAGAGAGAGAGAGAGAGAGAGAGAGAGAGAGAGAGAGACAAGGACAGAATTTAACCACTTAAATCCCTATATTCTTAGTCAAACGGACCGAAGTTACAACCAGTAAACAGGACAGCATTGTCCACGCCAAAATTAGCTATCTATAAGACTGTGTTGTGAGCTTGTAGATCAGCTTTTTTTGGCGATTGTTCCTTCCAGAATAGGCATGCTGGGGTTTAAGTCAAAGTGGTTAAGCAATGAGGCAGATGAATGTAAAATAGAGGTGGAGGTGGTGACAAATGGGAACGAACAAAGACAATGAGATTTCTTGGTATCTAGCGGTGAGTGGCTGGCTTCTCTGCTGATATATGCATGCATATAACAATGTTAATTAAACTGCAATCATCTACCAATAAAGAAAGGGGTCTTAATGAGGAAATGAGTGATGGCGGGGCAAGAAATTAGACAATGTCCTGATAGGATCTATTTCCCAGAGTCCTTTGCTAGTGCTGTGCGGAGCAGCAACAGCTCAATGAAGGACACACAGTAGGCCTATACTACAATGAGAGCGACAAATAGGCTATGTTACTCAACCTGTGGGCCATGATGATATAATAGGAATGTAAAAATATATATCATGGTATTTTGTTCTTTAAAAATCACACCTGTGTGAAGTGAGGGTCGCTCTTATCATCGTACAACACATATGACGTAAATTCTCCATTAATTGTGGGAATGTAATCTTTACAACACATATGACGTAAATTCTCCATTCATTGTGGGAATGTAATCTTTGTGTAGGACGAAAATACTCGCTCTTATCATCGTACATCATCATGTCGATTTGCTCAGACACATATAAATGCACCAAGTCTCTGTCTGTCTGTGTGTAATCCACGTAACTCGAGGACCGTTCACCCCACCGACTTCAAATTCGACACACCACAGGGGGTGCAGTGGTCGGACCCACGGTTGTCCAGAACCGCCCCAAAAAGGCCTCTCCATTCGTTGTCATTTAATGTTGGTGTTGTTAGCTGATTTGGCCATCTAGACATGACACTATATGATTCAGACAAAACCATTAACAAGCCTGATATGACCATATAGGCATGACACTATGGGCTCCATTTTCGTCTGATCTTTCTAAATACACTGTTTTGGGATTTAGCAGTGGGGAAGGGGTGTTCCCCCACTAAAGTTGGTATTTTGGTTACCTGTCTGAATCCCCAAAACACCTCTGTTACCCGTTATATTATGCATAGGTGTGGTTACAATAATTAAGCCAATCACCAGTCCATGTGCCATTGCCTTTAAGAGATCCCTTATCCGCTGCCCGTTAGTGCTATATTGCTTCATAGCCTTACGGTCTATAGCCCATGGAAGAGTGTTGCTGTGTTACTGCCTTGAAGTCTCACTTTTTTATATTGTCTTAAAGAAAAAAATGTATGACGATAACAGTGGGGGGAGGGATGGGGGAGGGAGAAAATGGAACACACAGCTTTGAAAGCCTCTTATCAAGTTGCATGCTAAAAAATTAATACAAAATAACAATTTTACAGTATATGATTCTGATTCTATTTATTCATATTTTCATAATTTTACTGAAACCTTTTAATGCCTCATGTAAAGCACTTCGAATTGCCTTTGTCGTATGACATTTGTTATACAACCAAACGTGCCTTAATTACATGCAACAATTTACATTTTTCTTTTAGTCATCTATAACATGATGCATATCCATAGTGACACACAATGGGTGAGCTGGTTAGGTAGTTTGAGGACACAAAGGGCACATAGTACACAGGGAAATCCTCCGTGTACATTTATCCATTTATAACTCAGAGCGTGTACAAATGTAACCAAACGGACACTTGCGCATCCTTTGGGTGACATTTGTACACTCTGGGTTAACTGAATCGTGGGGATTTTACTATGTAGTACCTACACGTGGGACAGGAGCTGGGACCCCGCCGGTTACAGGACAGTGATTCAAACCCCTCCAGGCCAACCTGCTTGTACTGTTTGTTATGCAACTAAAGTGGAGCCATTCCACAAAGTCCTTACACATTTTACTCTGGTAGCTCCCTGAAGCTAACCCCATACTGACCCCAGGACAGATTAGGCCTGTGATTAGATTAATTTTACATACTTGTTAAGGCTCATAATCGGCTCTCAGCATTCGGATGCCAGTCTGCTTTTAGTTCACTGTCTTCATGTTGGACTATTTAAGGACATGCATCTTCAACGGTGCATGGATTTTGCACTTAGAGTGTGTGTGTGTGTGTGTGTGTGTGTGTGTGTGTGTGTTTCCTGTGAGGTTACCATACTGTGAATCTGATACAAAGTGGTTTCTTGTGTATGTCACAGTATGTGAGTGTACGGAATGTTCATCCACACATTGGTGTGTGTGTGTGTGTGTGTGTGTGTGTGTGTGTGTGTGTGTGTTTGTGTGTGTGTTTAGGCAGGTGGACGGGTGTGTATGAATGTACATACCCGTACATTCATAGTATCCTTGTCCTGCAGGCAGAAATAACGGGCGAGAAGGCCATGGGTCTTATGTTATTGAGTTAGCAGGAAACGTAATGCAAATCATTATGGTGATTAGCGATTGCGGAGGGGCTTACCGTGTTTGCTGCTAAGATTACTATGCAATGCAAGTCATTCACTGGTTAGAGATGATCCCTGCAGGATGAATTATCTCCCCAGGGATCCACTCTAAACCCGCGTGGATCAAGGATAAATTAAGGGCAACACAAGGTAAACACATCCTGCAGACACACTATTTATGCACTGTTCCTAATTCTCCCTTAATCTGGGGACAAGAGGTCGGTATGTGTGCATGTGTGCGTACGTGCGTGTGTGCGACATATGTGTGTGTGTGTGTGTGTGCTAAATAAATAGTTAAGTCATTTAAAATTGAGCGGTGCCCATAACCGCTCCATTTCGTAGCAATGTGTGTCTGTCCCTGTGTCTGTATGTCCGGAGGCACCGCTCAAAAACAATGTATCTAAGTTATAAAACATGAAACCGTTGCGTTGTATATGGGGCGTATAGCCGAGGCTAATTTGCGACCCCAGTCCCTGGTTAGGCCTACAAAAAACTATCGTTAAATGCAAAAAATACATGCATGAAACTCTAATCTAATGTACAAAACATTCCCAAATTACATCCAACATTTTAAAATGTGCTTAACTTATTAGTGTTCCCATGCATCTCTGACATGAATTCAACCAGTGTTTTAACCTTTTCATTAAATATTTTTTAGATCGTAGGTCTTAACTGCATCTCTCTCACACTCTGTCTCCTTTTTGCTCTCCTTCTTTCTTCTATTTATCTTCTGCATGCTCACTGCGGGGCACATCAGCTCACACATGTGTCCCTTTATACTTGCCTCATCCTGTTATCGGTGACAGCCTGGTTATTACTCTGCCAAAGAGAGACCACCTCGGGCCAGGTATCTTTATTTACTATTTGACCGTGTGTGGTGATGAATGTTGGTGGAAACCATTTACCCGTTGACAGCATGCTGACAACAACAGGTTGCGTCGTGGAGTGCTGTGAAATAGCTGTTCAGCAGCTATTTTCACAATGTTTGTGCGACAACCTTGTATGAAGTAAGGCAATATTTGAAGAGAAAATGAAATACGGAGATACTATATTTCTGCCTGACAGCAACGATACAGTATGTGTGCATGCATGGGGAGTGTGTTGGTGTACAATCCTGACAAAAATCAACAGGGTTCAATTAATCGATAGCGCAATAATGGTATCGTATTCCATCCTGCCCGATAACAGTATCGTATACATATAGTACCATATCGATACGACAGGAAATGCGGTGTGTGACGTGGCTTTAATATATAGACAGTTACGATATATATGATTACATTTTTTTTTGTTGCATTTATCCATCAAAACATTATCTATTTTTATTTGTATTTTGTTTAAATGTTTTTCAAATTGATTTGGAAACGTTTTGACAACATATTTGTCAATAATGTCAAAACATCGGCAATCGGTCTATCTATTGGAACATTACAAAGAGATAGGAGAATAAGGAGAGATGAGGCAGCCTACTCTGTGCCTGCAGACATCTCCACCAAATTTGGCACGGCTTACGGGTGCTTTTAATCTCCACTATCGACTTCCCAAATGTATGTGACCAAAATAGCAATTTAGGGGAAAGCGTGCCAACACGCCCATGACCACAGCTCTAGGCGCAAATACCGGTGTCGGCAAAGAATATAGCAGGTGACGTGGGACGAAAATACCATTAAGGGACAGAGAAAGCTCCTATATTCGTAATTTTCGGGCAGCGCTGTGGGTAAAGGCTGAGACGAAATTGGAGCCCAATATGACGTAAACAATATGACGTAAATTTTCCCTTCATTGTCAATGCATTTACAAAACAAACTTTGAACTAAAGACAAACATTAATAGGAGGGGCTAGCGCTCCTCAAAAATGTGTGGTTCTTTTCTTTTTTACAATGGCCTCTTCACTCAGCCCCCAGCTTGTAGGAAAACACCACTGACATTCAGTATTCCAAATACATCTTTCTTGTAGTTCTGGGACATTTGAGACAGTGTTTAGTGATCATTGATCAAAGCTGTTCCCTGCAGCCACAAGCAACAGAAAATAGTTTGCCCTCCCGTTTTCATTGTAATGTCACTCCAAATTACAGCTCCATTGAGAATTATTTGCTGGAAAAATGTAAAAGGTTACTGTGCCAGTACCCGAAATACCCCCACTCGACCTCTGTTTACCTCTCTTTTCACCCAGTTTGTCTGTCGCTCTCTGTCTGTTTTCTCACTCATTCTATCACTCAAGCTGAGAACGTCCTTGACATTCTCTGGGTCAATGTCTGTCCATCTTTTTCTGTGACTTTTATTCCATAATTTCTTCTTCTTGGAGTCCGTAAGCTTATATGCCAGTTTTGGCTATTAGCGGAGATATGGGAGGGATGCCTGTAAATCAGACATAAAGGTGAGATTTTAAGACTTTGGAATAGACTTGTGACTGTAGCATGCCTGATGACAGAAGAACTAAAAAGATTTTAAACTGGGACATTTTTAATGGTTACCCCTGAGCCAATGAAGTGAATCTTTATTTCATTATAAATTATTCATAATTTATTTATTTAAATGAATTATGTTGTAATATTCATGAAATCCAAAATTATGTTCCTTAAATATATTTATAATAAAAATATAAAATGCCACCGGGAGAAGGAATAGGAGATACAGATAGAATGGGTGTTTATGGTGACGGCGAGCCAAGATGGCGCGACCCAGTGTTATGACAACAACAGCCAGCAACCCGATGCTACCGTGAGTATAGTATTATGACTTGATCAATCGAAAGCGCTATAATTGATCTACGGCAATGGCGTTAAGTGCAGCATTAAATAATTGCTTTTAATTGACGTAGATCAACACTAATGGCGGATTTTGGGTTAAGCTGTCAATTTCTTTCTCCATGATTTGTTTAATCTATGTGATTAATTTTGGGTAATGCTAATTGAAAGTTACTGTAACAGACATCATTAAATTGCATGTTTACGCAGCAGGAAAAGAAAAACTGAAGAAACAAAGCACATGCATTCACAGTGAATGTACACAGTGACAGTACACATATTAGATATTTTAGCCCCAATCCAATGGATTCAAACGCTGACCCCATTGGTTGATCATAATGTCAGTCTATTTATCGGTCCACCACCTACCAAAACAACATACGTCAGAAACACCATGGCTGTATTGCCATATAGAATTTGCAGTGCACCTTTATGATCTGCGTGACCCAGTGGCCTTTCCTCTATAGTGCCACTATTATGCTTTAATGTTTGCAGTCTGCTCTGCTCTGTTCTTCCTCTGCAGTGCAGAGTCAAACAGAACACACTACACAGTTGAGTGCAGAACATAGCAGAACAGACAACAGAGTGGAAGAACAGAATCAAGGAAAGCAGAGTCATGGTATTAATTAATTAGGAGTGGTGTGCTTTCCTGGAAGGTCCAATTTGCATGTTGGCCTATAAAACACAAAGGTACACGTAAGCAATTCATAGCGCATGTGCATACTGCATGTGTGAGACAGACAGACAGACAGACAGACAGACAGACAGACAGACAGACAGACAGACAGACAGACAGACAGACAGACAGACAGACAGACAGACAGACAGACAGACAGACAAAGGGATAGAAAGACATAGACAGAGGGGCAAGTAGAAGAGAAAATCAGACACGTCTGAACTGAGTGGTGCTGTAGGGGAGAGCAGGGTCGGTTGATGCGCATTTTACTAATCCCTCCCTGCACAGAGATTAATTAATTTCAAGTAACCAAACTTTTTTGTGAACAAGATACACTTGTCCTCTCCCATTACCCCGAGTGTTTTTTAATTTTGGTGAAACGAGTCGGACGCAATTGGCAAGCAAAGAAAAAAAAACTTTCGTCCTGTCAAAAGCAAGATCAAGGACGAAAGATGCGGAAGTAAGAGCGAGATCACTTTGCTTGCCGATTGCGTCCGACTCGTTTCACCCAAATTAAAAAACACACGGGGTAATGGGAGAGGACAAGTGTATCTTGTTCACAAAAAAGTTTGGTTACTTGAAATGAATTAATCTCTGTGCAGGGAGGGAATTAGTAAAATGCGCTTCAACCGACCCTGTCTCTCCCCTAGTCTCCGCTACTTAAAGCGTGCAAAAACACAAAAGGGTCTGTAGCTCCGTCAATTTTAGGCGGAAATGGATTTATTTTTGTCTGCGAGGCTTTCGGGCACTGTGGAATCGAATGACGTCACCGGAAATATGCGACGAAAAGGCGTTGTATGGTATCCAGTCTGAGGTGAAACCGTCCTACCGCACCAACTGACCCGGCTCTCTACTGTACTGTACTGTACTGTACTGTACTGTACTGTACTGTACTGTACTGTACTGTACTGTACTGTACTGTACTGTACTGTACTGTACTGTACTGTGTGTGTGTGTTAGGCTGCGCAACAGTGACACTTGGTGTTCAACAAACTCTATTTCCATGCTCGGACGGACAGACAGACAAAGCATATGAAAACACATTGCTGTGCATTGGAGTGGCTGCCCCATTCAAAAAGTAATATAAAAGTGTAAGTGAGATGCAGAGAGAGGGGGTGGGGCAGTTAAATGGAGAGAGGGAGGTAAACAGAGAGAGGAAGGAAAACAGAGAGAACGATGTAAACAGAGAGAGGGAGGTAAACAGAGAGAACGATGTAAACAGAGAGAGAGGTAAACAGAGAGAACGAGGTAAACAGAGAGAACGATGTAAACAGAGAGAGGGAGGTAAACAGAGAGAGGGAGGTAAACAGAGAGAGGGAGGTAAACAGAGAGTGGGAGGTAAACAGAGAGAGGGAGGTAAACAGAGAGTGGGAGGTAAACAGAGAGAGGGAGGTAAACAGAGAGAGGGAGGTAAACAGAGAGTGAGAGGTAAACAGAGAGAGAGGTAAACATAGAGTGGGAGGTAAACAGAGAGAGGGAGGTAAACAGAGAGAGGGAGGTACACAGAGAGTGAGAGGTAAACAGAGAGAGAGGTAAACATAGAGTGGGAGGTAAACAGAGAGAGGGAGGTAAACAGAGAGAGGGAGGTAAACAGAGAGTGGGAGGTAAACAGAGAGAGGGAGGTAAACAGAGAGTTAGAGGTAAACAGAGAGAGAGGTAAACATAGAGTGGGAGGTAAACAGAGAGTGGGAGGTAAACAGAGAGAGGGAGGTAAACAGAGAGTGAGAGGTAAACAGAGAGAGAGGTAAACATAGAGTGGGAGGTAAACAGAGAGAGGGAGGTACACAGATAGAGGGAGGTAAACAGAGAGAGGGAGGTAAACAGAGAGAGGGAGGTAAACAGAGAGTGGGAGGTAAACAGAGAGAGAGGTAAACATAGAGTGGGAGGTAAACAGAGAGAGGGAGGTAAACAGAGAGAGGGAGGTAAACAGAGAGAGGGAGGTAAACATAGAGAGGGAGGTAAACAGAGAGAGGGAGGTAAACATAGAGAGGGAGGTAAACAGAGAGAGGGAGGTAAACAGAGAGAGGGAGGTAAACAGAGAGTGGGAGGTACACAGAGAGTGGGAGGTAAACAGAGAGTGGGAGGTAAACAGAGAGTGGGAGGTAAACAGAGAGTGGGAGGTAAACATAGAGTGGGAGGTAAACAGAGAGAGGGAGGTACACAGAGAGAAGGAGGTAAACAGAGAGAGAGAGGTAAACAGAGAGAGGGAGGTAAACAGAGAGAACGATGTAAACAGAGAGTTGGGAGGTAAACAGAGAGAGGGAGGTAAACAGAGAGTGGGAGGTAAACAGAGAGTGGGAGGTAAACAGAGAGAGGGAGGTAAACAGAGAGTGGGAGGTAAACAGAGAGTGGGAGGTAAACATAGAGAGGGAGGTAAACAGAGAGAGGGAGGTAAACAGAGAGTGGGAGGTAAACAGAGAGAGGGAGGTAAACAGAGAGTGGGAGGTAAACAGAGAGTGGGAGGTAAACAGAGAGAGGGAGGTAAACAGAGAGAGGGAGGTACACAGAGAGTGGGAGGTAAACAGAGAGTGGGAGGTAAACAGAGAGAGGGAGGTAAACATAGAGAGGGAGGTAAACAGAGAGTGGGAGGTAAACAGAGAGTGGGAGGTAAACAGAGAGTGGGAGGTAAACAGAAAGAGGGAGGTAAACAGAGAGTGGGAGGTAAACAGAGAGTGGGAGGTAAACATAGAGAGGGAGGTAAACAGAGAGAGGGAGGTAAACAGAGAGTGGGAGGTAAACAGAGAGAGGGAGGTAAACAGAGAGTGGGAGGTAAACAGAGAGAGGGAGGTAAACAGAGAGAGGGAGGTAAACAGAGAGTGGGAGGTAAACAGAGAGAGGGAGGTAAACAGAGAGAGGGAGGTAAACAGAGAGTGGGAGGTAAACAGAGAGTGGGAGGTAAACAGAGAGAGGGAGGTAAACAGAGAGTGGGAGGTAAACAGAGAGTGGGAGGTAAACAGAGAGTGGGAGGTAAACAGAGAGAGGGAGGTAAACAGAGAGAGGGAGGTACACAGAGAGTGGGAGGTAAACAGAGAGTGGGAGGTAAACAGAGAGAGGGAGGTAAACATAGAGAGGGAGGTAAACAGAGAGTGGGAGGTAAACAGAGAGTGGGAGGTAAACAGAGAGAGAGGTAAACATAGAGTGGGAGGTAAACATAGAGAGGGAGGTACACAGAGAGTGGGAGGTAAACAGAGAGAGGGAGGTAAACATAGAGAGAGAGGTAAACATAGAGTGGGAGGTAAACATAGAGAGGGAGGTAAACAGAGAGAGGGAGGTAAACAGAGAGTGGGAGGTAAACAGAGAGTGGGAGGTAAACAGAGAGTGGGAGGTAAACAGAGAGAGGGAGGTAAACAGAGAGTGGGAGGTAAACAGAGAGTGGGAGGTAAACAGAGAGTGGGAGGTAAACAGAGAGAGGGAGGTAAACAGAGAGAGGGAGGTACACAGAGAGTGGGAGGTAAACAGAGAGTGGGAGGTAAACAGAGAGAGGGAGGTAAACATAGAGAGGGAGGTAAACAGAGAGTGGGAGGTAAACAGAGAGTGGGAGGTAAACAGAGAGAGAGAGGTAAACATAGAGTGGGAGGTAAACATAGAGAGGGAGGTACACAGAGAGTGGGAGGTAAACAGAGAGAGGGAGGTAAACATAGAGAGAGAGGTAAACATAGAGTGGGAGGTAAACATAGAGAGGGAGGTAAACAGAGAGTGGGAGGTAAACAGAGAGTGGGAGGTAAACAGAGAGTGGGAGGTAAACAGAGAGAGAGGTAAACATAGAGTGGGAGGTAAACATAGAGAGGGAGGTACACAGAGAGTGGGAGGTAAACAGAGAGAGGGAGGTAAACATAGAGAGAGAGGTAAACATAGAGTGGGAGGTAAACATAGAGAGGGAGGTAAACAGAGAGAGGGAGGTAAACAGAGAGTGGGAGGTAAACAGAGAGTGGGAGGTAAACAGAGAGTGGGAGGTAAACAGAGAGTGGGAGGTAAACAGAGAGAGGGAGGTAAACAGAGAGTGGGAGGTAAACAGAGAGTGGGAGGTAAACAGAGAGTGGGAGGTAAACAGAGAGAGGGAGGTAAACAGAGAGAGGGAGGTACACAGAGAGTGGGAGGTAAACAGAGAGTGGGAGGTAAACAGAGAGAGGGAGGTAAACATAGAGAGGGAGGTAAACAGAGAGTGGGAGGTAAACAGAGAGTGGGAGGTAAACATAGAGTGGGAGGTAAACATAGAGAGGGAGGTACACAGAGAGTGGGAGGTAAACAGAGAGAGGGAGGTAAACAGAGAGAGAGAGGTAAACATAGAGTGGGAGGTAAACATAGAGAGGGAGGTACACAGAGAGTGGGAGGTAAACAGAGAGAGGGAGGTAAACATAGAGAGAGAGGTAAACATAGAGTGGGAGGTAAACATAGAGAGGGAGGTAAACAGAGAGTGGGAGGTAAACAGAGAGTGGGAGGTAAACAGAGAGAGAGGTAAACAGAGAGAGGGAGGTAAACATAGAGAGAGAGGTAAACATAGAGTGGGAGGTAAACATAGAGAGGGAGGTAAACAGAGAGTGGGAGGTAAACAGAGAGTGGGAGGTAAACAGAGAGAGAGGTAAACATAGAGTGGGAGGTAAACATAGAGAGGGAGGTACACAGAGAGTGGGAGGTAAACAGAGAGTGGGAGGTAAACAGAGAGAGGGAGGTAAACAGAGAGTGGGAGGTAAACAGAAAGAGGGAGGTAAACATAGAGAGAGAGGTAAACATAGAGTGGGAGGTAAACATAGAGAGGGAGGTAAACAGAGAGAGGGAGGTAAACAGAGAGTGGGAGGTAAACAGAGAGAGGGAGGTAAACAGAGAGTGGGAGGTAAACAGAGAGTGGGAGGTAAACATAGAGAGGGAGGTAAACAGAGAGTGGGAGGTAAACAGAGAGAGGGAGGTAAACAGAGAGTGGGAGGTAAACAGAGAGTGGGAGGTAAACAGAGAGAGGTAAACATAGAGTGGGAGGTAAACATGGAGAGGGAGGTACACAGAGAGTGGGAGGTAAACAGAGAGAGGGAGGTAAACATAGAGAGAGAGGTAAACATAGAGTGGGAGGTAAACATAGAGAGGGAGGTAAACAGAGAGAGGGAGGTAAACAGAGAGAGGGAGGTAAACAGAGAGTGGGAGGTAAACAGAGAGTGGGAGGTAAACAGAGAGAGGGAGGTAAACAGAGAGTGGGAGGTAAACAGAGAGTGGGAGGTAAACATAGAGAGGGAGGTAAACAGAGAGAGGGAGGTAAACAGAGAGTGGGAGGTAAACAGAGAGAGGGAGGTAAACAGAGAGAGGGAGGTAAACAGAGAGAGGGAGGTACACAGAGAGTGGGAGGTAAACAGAGAGTGGGAGGTAAACAGAGAGAGGGAGGTAAACATAGAGAGGGAGGTAAACAGAGAGTGGGAGGTAAACAGAGAGAGGGAGGTAAACAGAGAGTGGGAGGTAAACAGAGAGAGGGAGGTAAACAGAGAGTGAGAGGTAAACAGAGAGAGAGGTAAACATAGAGTGGGAGGTAAACAGAGAGAGGGAGGTAAACAGAGAGAGGGAGGTACACAGATAGAGGGAGGTAAACAGAGAGAGGGAGGTAAACAGAGAGAGGGAGGTAAACAGAGAGTGGGAGGTAAACAGAGAGAGAGGTAAACATAGAGTGGGAGGTAAACAGAGAGAGGGAGGTAAACAGAGAGAGGGAGGTAAACAGAAAGAGGGAGGTAAACATAGAGAGGGAGGTAAACAGAGAGAGGGAGGTAAACATAGAGAGGGAGTTAAACAGAGAGAGGGAGGTAAACAGAGAGAGGGAGGTAAACAGAGAGTGGGAGGTACACAGAGAGTGGGAGGTAAACAGAGAGTGGGAGGTAAACAGAGAGTGGGAGGTAAACATAGAGTGGGAGGTAAACAGAGAGAGGGAGGTAAACAGAGAGAGGGAGGTAAACAGAGAGAGGGAGGTACACAGAGAGAAGGAGGTAAACAGAGAGAGAGAGGTAAACAGAGAGAGGGAGGTAAACAGAGAGAACGATGTAAACAGAGAGTTGGGAGGTAAACAGAGAGAGGGAGGTAAACAGAGAGTGGGAGGTAAACAGAGAGTGGGAGGTAAACAGAGAGAGGGAGGTAAACAGAGAGTGGGAGGTAAACAGAGAGTGGGAGGTAAACATAGAGAGGGAGGTAAACAGAGAGAGGGAGGTAAACAGAGAGTGGGAGGTAAACAGAGAGAGGGAGGTAAACAGAGAGTGGGAGGTAAACAGAGAGTGGGAGGTAAACAGAGAGAGGGAGGTAAACAGAGAGAGGGAGGTACACAGAGAGTGGGAGGTAAACAGAGAGTGGGAGGTAAACAGAGAGAGGGAGGTAAACATAGAGAGGGAGGTAAACAGAGAGTGGGAGGTAAACAGAGAGTGGGAGGTAAACAGAGAGAGGGAGGTAAACAGAGAGTGGGAGGTAAACAGAGAGTGGGAGGTAAACAGAGAGTGGGAGGTAAACAGAGAGAGGGAGGTAAACAGAGAGTGGGAGGTAAACAGAGAGTGGGAGGTAAACAGAGAGTGGGAGGTAAACAGAGAGAGGGAGGTAAACAGAGAGAGGGAGGTACACAGAGAGTGGGAGGTAAACAGAGAGTGGGAGGTAAACAGAGAGAGGGAGGTAAACATAGAGAGGGAGGTAAACAGAGAGTGGGAGGTAAACAGAGAGTGGGAGGTAAACAGAGAGAGAGGTAAACATAGAGTGGGAGGTAAACATAGAGAGGGAGGTACACAGAGAGTGGGAGGTAAACAGAGAGAGGGAGGTAAACATAGAGAGAGAGGTAAACATAGAGTGGGAGGTAAACATAGAGAGGGAGGTAAACAGAGAGAGGGAGGTAAACAGAGAGTGGGAGGTAAACAGAGAGAGGGAGGTAAACAGAGAGTGGGAGGTAAACAGAGAGTGGGAGGTAAACATAGAGAGGGAGGTAAACAGAGAGTGGGAGGTAAACAGAGAGAGGGAGGTAAACAGAGAGTGGGAGGTAAACAGAGAGTGGGAGGTAAACAGAGAGTGGGAGGTAAACAGAGAGAGGTAAACATAGAGTGGGAGGTAAACATGGAGAGGGAGGTACACAGAGAGTGGGAGGTAAACAGAGAGAGGGAGGTAAACATAGAGAGAGAGGTAAACATAGAGTGGGAGGTAAACATAGAGAGGGAGGTAAACAGAGAGAGGGAGGTAAACAGAGAGAGGGAGGTAAACAGAGAGTGGGAGGTAAACAGAGAGTGGGAGGTAAACAGAGAGAGGGAGGTAAACAGAGAGTGGGAGCTAAACAGAGAGTGGGAGGTAAACATAGAGAGGGAGGTAAACAGAGAGAGGGAGGTAAACAGAGAGTGGGAGGTAAACAGAGAGAGGGAGGTAAACAGAGAGAGGGAGGTAAACAGAGAGAGGGAGGTACACAGAGAGTGGGAGGTAAACAGAGAGTGGGAGGTAAACAGAGAGAGGGAGGTAAACATAGAGAGGGAGGTAAACAGAGAGTGAAAGACCATTTTGAAAAATTATTTGAGCAAATATCCCCCAAAGATCTCAATCATCAACAAAATCTAATTAGAGACAAATTGACAATCCTAGAATCAACAATAAAAACTAATCAGAACCCCCTCGACTATCCAATCTTAATTAAAGAATTAGAAGACAACATAAAAAAGCTTAAATCTGGCAAAGCATGTGGCCCTGACGGTATCATGTCAGAGATGTTAAAACACAGCAGCTCTGAGCTCAAACAGGCCCTGCTTAAGTTGTTCAATCTCGTTCTTCAGTCAGGTTGCTTTCCTGAGATATGGAGCCGGGGGCTCATATCCCCAATATATAAGAGTGGAGATAAATGGGACCCTAACAATTACAGAGGCATATGTGTGAGCAGTAATCTGGGGAAGGTGTTTTGCAGCATCATTAATGCCCGGATGCTGGCCTTCCTTACGGAACACAATGTCCTGAGTAAAGGGCAAATTGGCTTTCTACCAAATCACCGCACCACTGACCATATTTACACTCTACATAGTCTAATTAGCCACCACGTTCACCAAAAAAGTAAGGGTAAGATTTTTGCATGTTTCATTGATTTTAAAAAGGCATTTGATTCCATTTGGCAAGAGTGACTATATTACAAAATTCTCCAAATCGGTGTAGGGGGTAGAGTTTATGACATAATTAAATCAATGTATGTCAATAACAAATGTGGAGTGAAACTTGGTGACAAATCTACAGATCTGTTCATTTAAGGGAGAGGTGTTTTTCAGGGCAACAGTCTGTCTCCAACACTATTTAACATCTACATTAATGATTTAGCATTACTGTTGGAGCAGTCTGGAACCCCCGGCCTAACCCTTGACAATAAGGAAGTCAAATTCCTGCTCTATGCGGACGACCTGGTGCTGCTGTCTCCCACACAGAGAGAGGGACGTAAACAGAGAGAGAGAGGTAAACAGAGAGTGGGAGGTACACAGAGAGAGGGAGGTAAACGGAGGGTTACACTGTAACCCAGGTTCTCTGAGTGGAGAGACTGGCTCTCCACTACATATTGTTCAATATGTACGGGAACTGACCCCACAGGGCAGTGTTCATGGATATCTCTTTAAGACACATCATCTATGGTGGCCCTGCCCAGATGCCAATCAGCGGGCTATTTAAGCCCCATCTGTGCAGTGCCACTTCGATTAATTCTTGATTGACACGAATTTCGGAGCGGCTCTTTTGTGGAGAGCCAGTCTCTCCACTCAGAGAACCTGGGTTACAGTGTAACCCTCCGTTCTCTATCGTGTTCGAGACTGGCTCTCCACTACATATTGTTCAATATGTACGGGAACTCTCTAAGACACACCGCGA
This sequence comes from Protomyctophum bolini, assembly GCF_963924005.1. Lineage (NCBI taxonomy): Eukaryota > Metazoa > Chordata > Actinopteri > Myctophiformes > Myctophidae > Protomyctophum > Protomyctophum bolini. Next base: position 26,540,770 of record NC_137869.1, on the reverse strand, counting down.
GGAAATAAGCAGACCAGCTGCCCCCGCGGCAGCCCGAGGCAGTTTAACCTGAATTCCATCCGAGCCTATAAGTGGTGAGCGCCATGAGTCACAGGCGCTTGCCCAAAATGCTCCAAAACTTCAGTATTCATACCAAGTAAGTAATACTCGTGGCCTAGGCGCAAGACGCCACCTAGGCTCAGCTGGCCCAGCACGATGCTAGGCCAGTGACCACCGGGGTGAAGGGCTGCTCAAGCCAGCCCGTCAGATGCCCGGCCGACCTGACCGGTCAAGGTGCTGGTGACCCTACCGCTGAGTAGCACGCAGGAGCGACTCCTACAGGGGGAGCGGATGCCACCACGTTCCATCGGTAGGACAGGGTGAATGTAGACAGAGTCGCCCATGTCACTGCTGTGTAGATCTCTGTCAGAGATACACCATTCTACAGCAACCAGGGGGCTGTTGTCCCATGGGCAGAGTGTGCCCGCCTTCCAGGCGACCCTGGCACTCCTGCCTGCTTGTCCCTGTTGGATCACCCCTGTGATCCGGTGGGACAGTCCAGCCTTCGACCAAGGTCTACCCGAGCACTCTCTGATCAGGCCGTATGGTATAGAGTGCAGGGATTGGTGCCAGCACCACCTAACCATTGCCATGTAGGAAGTGGCAGCCTCCTTCATGCACTGATAGGGACATTCTTGTGGCTGACACTGCTAACAACAAGAATGCTGTCCTGCGAGAAGCCACCCAAGTGTCCACGCTTAATTGGCTCATGCCGCAAGGCAGACAGTACCACCTCCCGTGGGGGGGCTGCCGACCTAATGTGCGAGCACCCGGTGCACCGTGGTCTCCCTCAGCCCTAAGGGGCGGAGGCACCAGCTGGCTCACTGCCAAGAGATGCCAGCCAGCAAACTAGTGCTGTGGGATCCAACGAACGGGCACCGGTCACGAGGACGTCCCACGCCAGCATCCGTGGATGTACTCAAGAACGACGCAGGAGCGCAAAGTACCAACAAACTGGCCAGATGGAGAACCAGGATCACCGGAAACGACAATGGAGGGCTCGTCTGAGGACGACCTCGAGAGAGATACAACCCATGACATGGTGGAACCTACTCAGGGGTCCACCTGAATTGACCGCCACTGTCTCGAGAGACAGCTTGTGGGGGCTGGGTACCCTGAACTGTCAGGACTGAGGAGTGGGCTCGGTGTGCTGAGCACCTCTAGCCATACCCCGCCGGTTGGCCCTGGAATTGTTTGTTTACGCTCTCTGCCGTGTGGTCCGGCCGGACCGCGGCGGCAACGATCAGCGACCGTAGATGGCCTCAGTGTACGCCGACTAGGTCAGCCCCTCTGGGTTCTACCCCGCTACCCGCCGCAACGGTTTACCGCCGCGATGATCAACCAGGAGGTTCACCGACGAGGTCGGTTTCGCTCGGGGTCTCACAGCGCTTCTGCAGCCAGGGAACCCAGGCTCCACCAACGAGGTCGGCTTCGCACTTGGGACCCTTTGGCCGCACCGAGCGCCGTCTCAAGGTTTCCCCCGACGAGCAGGTTTCACCAGGGAGCGGACGCACGGACCGAACGCCGTCTCAAGGTTTCCCCCGACGAGCAGGTTTCACCAGGGAGCGGACGCACGGACAAGACTGAGGCTTCCTCCGCGAGGCAGATTCGGCACTCAGTCTTGTTGCTGTTGTTGTTGGCTAGCTGCGCCTAGATAGCCACGACTTCGTGACTTGGATGAGAAGAGCTTTCTCTGTGGTTTCAGACCGGTAACCGGATTCTACCCCGCAGAGTCACACCTAGGTGCATAAACGGCTCGCCGTGACACACTGTACACTGTATCGTGTGCTCTGCCCGACAGCCACAGCACGCTCTGCTGTGTCACTGAGCCCGGCTCCACCGTGAAACTACACCACGGACGCATGAGCTGACCTCGTCAGCAATACGCCCTATAGTGTAATAATGGCTGAGATTCAGGCATACTTCCTGGCAGACCCAGCATGTCATGTCTGTGTCACTGGGGAACCAGATCCCCAGACAGAACTACACCACGGTCGCGTAAGCAGGCGCCCCGCCAGCAATACGACAGTATAGTGCGCTATAATGCCTGCATAATTTGCCTTCAACCAAACGTCGGACAGACACAGCACGTCCTGTCTGTGACAGAACTACCCCGCTACACGGACGCATGAGCTGACCCCGTCAGCAATACGCCCTATAGTGTGACAATGGCTGAGATTCAGGCATACTTCCTGGCAGACCCAGCATGTCATGTCTGTGTTACCAAACATCGGACAGACACAGCGTGTCCTGTCTGTGACAGAACTACACCACTGTCGCGTGAGCTGACGCCTCGCCAGAAATACGACAGTACTGTATAGTGCGCTATGATGACTGCCCAACATAAAGGGAAACATTCGACTGACCGCGCACGTTCTGTTTGTGTCACTGAACCCAGATCCACAATACCGAACTACATCACAGGCGTGTAAGCTGGCGCAACACTCACCATACATGTATTCATGTACTTTTTGTATGTCTATTTCATATGGACCCCAGGAAGATTAGCTGTCGCTTCGGCATCAGCTAATGGGGATCCATTCAATAAACAATAAACCATACCCTGTATAGTGTGCTCTAATGGCCGTCTGACCCCAAGGAATCGTGTTAGTCTCACCTACAAACGAGACCACAGCTAACCCGAGAGGGCGAGTCAACACTCGCTCCCTAAACTGCACACTGTAGTGCATTAATAGGCTGCTGACACTCGTAAGTAGTCTCACAGAAAACTTTCACTAAATCCTTCTTTACCGACCTGTCCATACCAGGCAGGGCAGGAAAGAGGTGGAGCCATAGCCTGAGCTTAGCTCACCCAGCTCTGCCAACCTGGGATAAGGTTCAAGGTAGTCTTTATTTGTCTCCCTTGAGAAATAAATGTCTTGGAGACAGAGTCACAGCTGTATACAAATAGCATCCATGTTCACATAAAAATTACATTTTTATGGGACATTTTAGTCTGTCAGTGGAAACGACTGGTCTCTATATAGATATATTCATATGTATACCTATATATTATTTATTATATGTGTACCTATATATACATATATGTATACATCTTGTATTGTACCCCATATTTTAACTGTTCGGACTGTGCTCAACAGGGAGTGGGCCCATAGTAATTGCTTGAACGTGAGGGGTCATAATCTACCCTTTGCAGAATCTCACAATGCTGCATAAACGAATCAAGGCAACATGGTACCCTAAGACATCCCCATAACACGGATTCTCTGTGTGCTCTCTCTTTGTTAGGACAGAGTCCATACCGAATCAATGTCCACAATTTGTTTTGTGTCACCAGCAGAGTTATGGACCTCTGGAAGAGGTTGTACATAAACTGCTCAGCCGCTCTGAGGCGCTCTAGCCCAAAACAATCTGACATTAAGCACACTGGAGGCTTCCAAACCTTTGTATATATCATTCCAGTCGGCCTACAAGTCCACATGCATATAGTGTGTTGTTGTAGCCTTTATCATACTTATAAGCATATAAGTATATATTAACCAGAACCAATTGTGACAGAGTAAGCGATTTAATTGCAGCGCCTAACACGGTGGGTCATCGGGAGTTTTTGTCTCCTGATCTTTGAGCCACACCGCCCTCTTGTGACCCATAAGGCACAGTGCAGTCTGGGCAGCCGTCCCTGACGGGCATACCTCCATACACTATGACGCTCATGTCAACCTGTCAATGAGGAAGTTGGAACACGCTGGAATTGTTTGTTTACACTCTCTGCCGTGTGGTCTGGCCCGGACCGCGGCGGCAACGATCAGCGAACGTAGATGGCCTCAGAGTACGCCGACTGGGTCAGCTCCTCTGGGTTCTACCCCGCCAATCGCCGCCGCGGTGTACAGCCGCGATGATAGACCCGGAGGTCTCACCGCTTCTGCAGCCAGGGAACCAGGGCTCCGCCAACGTGGTCGGCTTCGCACTTGGCTTTGGCCACACCGAACGCCGTCTCCTAGTTTCCCCCAACGTGGTCGGGTTTCACTAGGGAACGGACGCACGGACCGAACGCCGTCTCAAGGTTT
>NC_137869.1:26516703-26534203 GCF_963924005.1 Protomyctophum bolini | reverse complement strand
ATCTACAAGCTAACATCATGTCGCCCTGCGGTGTACGGTGAGTTTGTATGTCTGCCATTTCCGGTGCGCGACGTGTATAAACCAAGCCTTAGAGAAAAAACAGCTTCTTATCTCTGTGTTTTACATCTTCGCCTCCAATCTCACGTCACTGCAGATCTAATCACTGAATTAACCTGAGCCTACAGTGTATGCTAATTGGAACTTTGTGTGTGTGCTGCTTGTAAGTGTAAATCCCATGGAAATAAATGACATTTGCATTCATAGCAACACTGTGCTTCCGTGTCAAAATCATTGTTGTCGGGCAGAAACCTTACTATCTCCATATATTTCAATGTTTTTTCCGTAAATTTAATCAGAATCAGCTTTATTGTCACATCACAGTTTTACAGATATATAAGTTTATGTGTAGTTCCAATCGCATCATCTTTCCAAGAAAACAAAGAAAGAAGAGGGGCGGGGGGATTAGGAGATCATGCAGGAAGGCAAAGGAGGTCTGAGAGTTTTACCACAAAAAGTACAGGCAAGTCAGATATTTACAAGCTTTTACCACAAATGGCACAACCGTAGGGTAAAGCCGTAACCGAGGGGTCTCTTAAAAAAAATGTACACATCGAAAGTACCTGGACACGATGTTGTGGAGATCACACTAACGCTGCTTCCTCCCTCCATTAGCGCTCCCGGAAAATAATTAAGTGGCACTGCACTCCCTGTGGGGGCGTGGAACGCGTGTGTCGAATGTGAAGTCGTGGGTCAAACGGTTCTGGAGTTACGTGCATTACAACGTGCTGACCTCAGCACATTTGTGATGACGGCTATGTCCATTTTTAGGCGAAACTAATGCTTGCAATGGATTCAGAATCATGAAAACCCCTAGTTTGACAAGTCACATGCTACTTAAAGTATAATGAAATTTAGATAATTTTTTTGCCTTAAATTGGTTGTTAATGGTATACCCCAACTTTCAGCAGCTGTCACAAAGTTTCCCAAGGGAGTTGGTTTGGAACAAATTTATATGTGATTAACATCTTTATGAACAGATTTGTGAATAAAGCTAGTGGTAAGCATTTTTTTTTGCAGATTTGCCACACATTTAGCTAATTTTCCCTTATTAAAGTGCTTTACAATGGAATATAAAAATGCAGTAGGCCTACACCAGCTTAGAGGCACTAAGCTGGTGCCTCCTACACTAGCTTAGAGGCACTAAATCGTTAATGCAGTACACAGAAGCAGTACAATAAGTTCCACATTATGGTGCCCTGGCTGCGAAGGCCCGGTCACCCATGGTGACGAGTTTTGTTTTCATGGGAGTCTGGAGATCCTCCCCAACGATCTGAGGGTACGCGGTGGGTTGTACGGCTTTAGCATGGCCGAGATGTATAGGGGCCAGGCCTCGCAGAGCTTTAAAAGTTGTCAATAAAATCTTAAAATCAATTCTAAAATGTACTGGAAACCAATGAAGGGAGGCCAGTACAGGGGTGATGTGTTCACGCCTCCTCGTGTTTGTCAGCAGTCTCGCTGCAGAATTTTGTACCATTTGTAGGCGAGCAAGGCGGGAAGTGCCAGACCCCCAGGAACGCGCCCAGGGGGCCGGGCCAGTTCCGGCGTGCCGCCCCGCGTCCAAAACGGTTGAGAAATGACAGTTACCGTGTGGGGGTCCCTCTACTGTACCCTACTACTGTACTGTACTGTCACTGTACTGTACTGGCACACCCGAAAGCATCATATATATACAGTTAATACGTGCATGTGTGTTTGTGTGTGTGTTAGGTTGCGCACAGGTGGTGAAAAACAACCATGCTGTTTTCGTGCTCATACCTACCCAGACACCCAGCCAGCCACCCACCCACACACATAGCTCCGTAAGGGAGTGGTTGCAACACTCACGCTGTGTTCAAGATTTGAGGCCATTCAAAATGGACCAATCATGCAAACTTTGGAAGGCAATCTTAACCAATCAGGATGGAATATGGGAAAGCGGACAGATTTGTGTTGATCGCATGACTACGGTATGGAGATAGTGAATACCGATTTGCGTGATGTATGGATAAAATGTGTACGAGTAATCTACAGAAATGTGTTTTGCCAAAATCTGCCTCATGGTGGCACTGTAACAGGCCGGTGTGGAAAAATAGGGGCAGAGGTTCTTCGTTTGCATTCATACAGGACGGAGTACAAAACATACTGTACTATACTATACTGTACCATACTGTCTCCCCATGCCTTCAGCTGGTGGAGACAATAACTTAATAATAGTGTTCAGGCTTTATGAATGACGATTCAAGCTCTCTGAATGTCATTCATAAAGCCTATCACTGATCTGCAGCTACTCAGGAATATGTAACTGAACTTGTGAATGAATGTCCTTGAGTTTTATGGGTTTACAGCTTCATGCTGAGGAGGTGTTTGTTCAGTCTCTTCTTAAGGCATGAATTAATAAACACTACTTGATGAAATGTCTCCAACAACAGCAGGGGGAAGGCTGTTCCATGTTGTTATACTGCAGAGTGGAAAAAGCTCCTGCCAAGGCATTTGGTGTTGGACTTGGGGAGGGTCAAGGCGTGACTTGGTGGTACGCTCCGGGTGGTTCGGGATGATGTGAGCTGGGGGTAGCAGTGCTTCGAGATCCTAATGTATACTGTGTGTGAATGTGTGTGTGCGTGCGTGCGTGTTTGTCATGACTTTTCACCACAGCCCTATAGAACGATCAATAGTTAATCTATTGATATTGTTTTGTTGTTTAATGTTGTTTAATTACTATGCATGTATTGTAAGTAATTCTGTATCTATGTTTTTTTTGTATGCATTTTATAGGGACCCCAGGAAGATTAGCTGTCGCCCCGGCGTCATGCAGCTAATTGAGATCCATTTAATAAACAATAAACAATAATCATTCCAATTGCTATAAATTGAATGTAATGCCAATGCATTTGAGTGTTTTGACTACATTTGACAGCCATGTACTCTAATACAAATACTTCAGCTTCAAGTGATAAAAGAAGAAAATATTAATGTGAACATTTGTTTTCTCGCCGTCAGTTGATTCTTCATATCATAGTCAAACCGCCATGCTCATTTGTCATTTTTGGAACAGTTCTTATTTGACGCAAGTTCAGAATGGGGGGAAAAAACGTGACCCAGGTAGGATGTGTAAATAAATTACATCAGACTTGCTCTATTGTAAAATGAACAAGTAACTAACATTATGTCTGCAACTCTGCATAGTATAACAAAACTTCCCCTTCCCCAATGCATTCACACCACATTCACAGCCATGCATTCAATGTCTTGCTCAAGGACACAGAGACAGGAGGACCATGTGGGGACGGTTCCAGGAAGACACACACAGAGAGAGAGAGAGAGAGAGAGAGAGAGAGAGAGAGAGAGGGGGGGGACAAAAATTAAATAAAGAAAGAAGAACAAAAAGGGAGGGAGGGCAATATTCATTATGGTAGTATATTTGTCCATCTCAGATACATAAGTCAGAAAAGGCTGCCAGATATGCCAACATTTGAGGGCACAAAATGCCAACATTTGAGGGCACAATAACCTCTACTACTATTGATGAAAAAGCAACATTTGGGGGGAATCTCAATTCCACCTCACCCCCCACTCTTCTTTCCTTGTATGCCTATTTGTTGCTTTTGATGAATGCAAGTTATATCTGAAAATCTATAGCCAATGAACAACTTCAATGTACAGTCAGTACATAAGTTCACTTCCTGGTTTTTACTTACATTACATAAACAGTTATATGGACTACAAATCACAACAAAAACTACTATATTTATACTACTATATATATACTATATTAATACAAGCAGGCACAGGAAGGAAGTCAAATGTTAATATGCACATAAGCAACGGAGCCTATGTTGCAATAATGCCTAAGAATCCGCAATAAAAATGAAAGGCAATGATGTACCTAATTAAAAGTGCTTGATAAACAACGTGCAATTCAGCAAATTTCTGATGGTTATGGTTATTTTCAATATATATTTCACTACATTCCCCTTTCTGTCTGTGCTTTCCTTTCTCTGTGTCTTTACAATCACCACAGTGAATTTCAATCAGCCTGGCACAGTTTTTTGGCCACTAAATGACATCAAACTGAGTCATACTTTCTGGAGTCAAGATATCTATTTTGGCATAAAAACAACCTAACAAGGACAATGTCACCACCACCAATGGTGTAGTGGCTAAAAGGGTTGTGCTTTTCACCTTCACAGATCTTTACTCCGGTGACATAAATCCGGTGACATACAATTACAATTATAGTTCAGGCATTTAGAAGACGCTCTTATCCAGAGCGACATCACTGGAGTAAACATGTCCTGCTCGGTTTTATGGATGCTAATGGGAACATTAACCCATTTAGGCCTGACCTTGAAATTAAAAAGAAATCTTCTAAATCCTCCAGTTTTCCGAAATAGATATTTTCACGATTTTTCAAAAATAGCATATTAGCACCGAGTGGCGTGCTACGAGCTTGTAGGTCTGCTATTTTTCAATAGCTAAATTATAACACAATGTTTAAAACACAAAAAGAGGTTCCCCCCCAAAATTATACTCAGTTGCGCACCGAAAATAGTTAATCTACAAGCTCACAATGCGTCGCGGTGTGATGATGCATTGTGAGCTTGCAGATTGGTTATTTTCTGTGTGTGATATAGCCCTTGTGCAGTTTGGGGCTTTTGGTCATACAGTAACATGTGTGTTGTAGGTCTTTGGGGCATGGTGGCCCATCCATGCAAACCTCTTGCATTGGATCCGCTCTTCACTTTAGCTTTGCCGGTAAACTGGCTAAACGCACATCACAGAGAGGTTGTCTAAGAATAGCTGACCTTTTCACCATCACATTCACCACGAATGAAAAACGCACGCCTTCACACTCATCTCAAATACAGCATTAGTCAGATTGCCATCATCTTCTCTTCCATTATTTATCTGTGTATGATATCCCTTTTTCCTCTGGCAAAGGATGAGGAGAGAGAGAGAGACAGAGAGACAGACAGACAGACGGATGAGGAGAAAGCGAACGTCAGCAACAGTTCTTCTCCATCATTCCTCCACCTGTCTTACCCGCCTCTCTTTTCTTTTTATCTCATTACCTTTTCATTCCAAATCTACCATTTTTCATTTGCTTGTCTTGCGTTTGTCTTAATGGCTTTATCATTCTATTTTCCATTCTGCCTCTTTTGATTGTGTATAGTTTCCCCTCCATCAGTCTTGGTCAGTTGCCTTCTATCTCTCTCTCTCTCTCTCTCTCTCTCTCTCTCTTCCTCTCTTTTTCAATTTCAGTTTCAGTCCAATGACTTTGATATTGCTTTTTGGATTAACACCTCCACACACACAAGCACACGCAGACGCGCATGCACGCACGCACGCACACACGCACATAATGATGCCAAATTGTGAATGTCAAGCCTTTAACAGAGTATTTCTACATTGCTGTATGTTGGCCGCCTGGTAATGTTTGTTTATGACGCTTAAACAAACCATATGCCATATGACAAAATTCTGAAAGCCAAATATGAGTACTTTTCTTCCACCAGTGTGCACACACACACACACACGCACGCCGCACGCGCCCGCACACACACACACACACACACACACACACACACACACACACACACACCTGGGCCTGCCTCTGGTGATTATAAACACACCCACAGTAACATCACATGCACCCAGATTTACAGTTTCCACTGCTGTGCACGCAGCGGTACGCCAGCTTCCTACTGGCCACCGCTTGCATTTGATATGGCATCATTCACCACATGGGGCTGTTAAATTGTTCCAGCTGATTAATAATGCAACAGTTAATTGTTGTTAATTGTATTGCTGCCTCCTACTCTCCTTGTCATAATGAATGTTTTAATGTGTCTGACTGGTGGGTCTGAGCCACAGAAGACCTGAGACCTCCTCGCCTCGAGACATGCCTTTTGCATTTATTTATTTTGTTTTACTCAGGTTCTCATAACTGTGCTTCTTCATTCGTTGTTTTCCTGTTGCTTCCCTCTGCATTCACCGATCTTCATATCACGCTGATTTATCTTCTATCCACTCATCTTATCATAATTCACTTTATTTATTAAAATCCAATTCAAATTCACCCGGATGGCATAGATAGACCCTGTTTAACTCTCCCCCTCTCTCTTTTTCTGAACTCATCAACCGCTATTGCTCTTTCTCTCTTTATGAATATTTAACTCTCACCCCGTGCTCTGCCCTCTCTCTTGGCTGTGTGCCTGGGCATCTATGAGATGGTCAGGGAACTGTGAAGAAGCCAAGGACCACAGTTTCCCACCCAGGGCCAAAATCCTCACAACATCCACACGTGACAGTCAGATCAGCTTTTGGTACAATTAACAGCCATATAAACCCACCCAGCTACAACCACACGCAGGGACCAATCATGGCATTGCATACAACCCTATTAGTATGGTAATAACAACTCTACACAAACAAAGAGGTAGGAACACACACCAACAGTGGGGAGGTTCTGACCACGGGAGACACACTTGAAAAAGAAGGAGAGGTCGCACAACTCGTAGTCACAATGTAAAAAACACTTATTTTAAGATGACCAACATTTCGGCACAAATTTATCGTCCTTCTTCAGAATATGAAATACGTACACATACACACAAACCCTGAATTAGGCATTTTGTGCCGAAACGTTGGTCATCTTAAAATAAACGTTTTTTTTGCATCGTGACTAGGAGTTGTGCGACCTCTCCTTCTTTTTCGATAACAACTCTACGACCACACACACATAGACTTAGCTATACAACCCATACAACACCCATCTACGGCCACACGTAGCCAGACTAGCTACACCCATAGACAAACCCATCTGCAACCACACACAACCAACCAGCTACAACCGCCATATACTGTACAGCCACCAGCGCATACATACAACCATGACAACCATCCAGGTATATCCTAACACAGTTTTGCCAGTGGAAACCAGCCTGCTACTACAGCATAAATGCAACCCAGTGGTGATCAGGCGGTAGGGCTGTCCAGGGCGCCGCCCCAGTAGTTCAGACACTGCACGCTCTGTCACACGACCTCCCACATGCAATTAAAATTAGCTTCATGCAGACAGCCCTATACTAGTGTGAACTGAGTGGTGCAACTCCCCCCCCCCCCCCACACCTCTCTCTCTCTCTCATTAGCAGGCAACAGAGCAGCACTCTCTCTCTCTGTTTCTGGCACAACAGCGCCCCTACTGGTACTAATAGTCATACTGGTGCTCATTAACGTCACATAGGCGAACACATATAGTGAACAACAGGCGGACACATAGGTGAACACGGACATTGCTGTTCCTTGGAGTGGTTGCACCACTCAAAAATCCACAGCACACCACTGATGCAACCCCAAATCTATAGGAGAAATCCATGCATTCACAACTCGACATCTGAGTTCAACAAGTGGTTGCTACAGTACATGACTTCCTTCTCCCAGCCTGCGTGGGAAGTTTCAACTGTTTACTCAGACCCATCACAGAGACAGTAGTCAATATGACAGATGAACTGAATCATGAGAGATGAACTGAATTACAGTATGCATTGTTTTAGGTAGATTAGAATGCATTAATTGTTTTTATTCTTATTTTGTCCTCGCTTTGTAGCATTTTGAGATTTGTTTCAAATGTAAAGACTTCTTTCTTCTTCTTCTCCTCCTCCTCCTTCTTCTTCTTAATATTATAATTACTGGTAGATGAAGTACGTATTTATTCAAGGATTGTATGTTTTTTCTTATCTGCCTCTTTGTTAATGCTGGCCCTGGGAGCTGCGCTCCAAGATTTCCTATGCTATTCTATTCTATTCTATTCTATTCTCTCTCTCTCTCTCTCTCTCTCTCTCTCTCTCTCTCTCTCTCTCTCTCTCTCTCTCTCTCTCTCTCTCTCTCTCTCTCTAATTCAATTCCATTTCCTCTCCTCTCTGCCATCCTAATGGCCCATGCCTGGCGGGGTCTCGCTGGGACTTTGGTTGCTGCCAGCATTGCAGGTTGTCAACACGTCTTAGTGAAGAGCACACACACACACACACACACACACACACACACACACACACACACACACACACACACACACACACACACACACGACACAAAGACACAAAGACACAAGTACACAGACAACCCAAACAACAGAGAGAAACAGGATCATTGATTGATTGATTGATTGAAATATTTATTAACAGTAACAGTTTGCAGAATTACAGTACATTTCAAGCACGACTCAATACAAAGACTGTTAACTGTGAGTGGACGACCCAATAAAGCATTACACTTGTTTACAAAAGGGTCCACCTTGTTCAATTCATCAAAAGATGAGACGTACAAATAGACACTTCTATATAGTCATCATAACCACATGCAGAAAAGACAGACAAAGGCATGACAAAATGACAGACAGACAGACAGACAGACCTGCTTCTATAATGTTTTCATGTAAATGTGTCTTGTCCCAATGTGATGTGTTTTTGTTGTACCAATTTTTAAAGAAAGCAAAGATACCTTTCAACCTTTTGCATGCAAAATGTAGTAAACGCACTTTCAATATAATTCAAAGTGACAATCATATTGGAATTGAGATTCATGTTACCAGCATGTACAGTTAAACTTAAGCTATGATGCTATATCATGTAAAAAAAAAGCTAAAGATGTTTCTAATACAGTATAATACCAGTAAGACCTCTGAGGGCGAGAAGCGTGCACGCATCCGCCTGGGTGACAGCAGACTGCTGGTGCTTTGGCATGGGGGGTAAGATCTTAATTTCCGGGCCTGTTGAGAACTCTAGTGCCGGGCGCGGCTGCACTAATTCACTACTTCAGGGCAGGCCCGTCTAGAGTTTGAATGGACAGGTATCAGTCAAAAGGGAGACATCGAAGAGGAACGATGGATGGGGAAGGATCAACATATGGAAGAATGTCAGAGACAGGTCAGCTCCATATATGGAGATCTAAGGGTTTGAGGTTTGAGGTCAGATGTAAAGTTGCTGGCCAATATTGATGACATTAGGGATCTCCATATATGGGCTTAATATTGATGACATCAGGGATGATGTCACGTGATGTCACACGCTCCATTCCTGATGATGTCACGTGATGTCACATGCTCCATCCCTGATGATGTCACGTGCCCGACCAACACCCAAACTGACGGGAAATGCGCGATTCCATAGTTAACTGCGACCGAAGGTCCTGATGCAGATAAATGGTGAGCCTGTATGGTTTTGATATGAAATACTATACTGTAGTTCAACCAGAACATGGCATGCACAGACACACGCACGCACGCACGCACACACACACAAACATGCGCACGCAGCCGCGAGCGAGCACACACACACACACACACACACACACACACACACACACACACACACACACACACACACATCCATCCCCTTACTACTGCAGAAGAGAGTTGAGGGGGGGGGGGGTGGGAGGTGACACAAATCAGTGAAGAAAGAGATACAAGTAAAACATAAAGAGAAATAGTGAGAGGGGGAGGGGCGAGTGCACTCATCCACTCACACATGCATTGCAGGGTGAGGAGGCCTGTCACAGCAGCCCAACCAATGGTGTGGTCCATGGCCTAAATCTGCATGTGTGAGTCTCAGCGTGTGTACATGTGTGAGTCTGAGCGTGTGTACAACATGTGTGAGTCTGAGCGTGTGTACATGTGAGTCTGAGCGTGTGTACAACATGTGTGAGTCTCAGCGTGTGTACAACATGTGTGAGTCTGAGCGTGTGTACATGTGTGAGTCTCAGCGTGTGTACAACATGTGTGAGTCTGAGCGTGTGTACATGTGTGAGTCTCAGCGTGTGTACAACATGTGTGAGTCTGAGCGTGTGTACATGTGTGAGTCTCAGCGTGTGTACAACATGTGTGAGTCTCAGCGTGTGTACATGTGTGAGTCTGAGCGTGTGTACATGTGTGAGTCTCAGCGTGTGTACAACATGTGTGAGTCTGAGCGTGTGTACATGTGAGTCTGAGCGTGTGTACAACATGTGTGAGTCTGAGCGTGTGTACAACATGTGTGAGTCTGAGCGTGTGTACATGTGTGAGTCTGAGCGTGTGTACAACATGTGTGAGTCTCAGCGTGTGTACAACATGTGTGAGTCTGAGCGTGTGTACAACATGTGTGAGTCTGAGCGTGTGTACATGTGTGAGTCTGAGGGTGTGTACAACATGTGTGAGTCTGAGCGTGTGTACATGTGTGAGTCTGAGCGTGTGTACATGTGTGAGTCTCAGCGTGTGTACAACATGTGTGAGTCTGAGCGTGTGTACATGTGTGAGTCTGAGCGTGTGTACATGTGTGAGTCTCAGCGTGTGTACATGTGTGAGTCTCAGCGTGTGTACATGTGTGAGTCTCAGCGTGTGTACAACATGTGTGAGTCTGAGCGTGTGTACAACATGTGTGAGTCTGAGCGTGTGTACATGTGTGAGTCTGAGCGTGTGTACATGTGTGAGTCTGAGCGTGTGTACATGTGTGAGTCTGAGCATGTGTACATGTGTGAGTCTGAGCATGTGTACAACATGTGTGAGTCTGAGCGTGTGTACAACATGTGTGAGTCTGAGCGTGTGTACATGTGTGAGTCTGAGCATGTGTACAACATGTGTGAGTCTGAGCGTGTGTACATGTGAGTCTGAGCGTACTGTACATGTGTGAGAAAGAAACAGTGATTGGAGACATGAGGCAAGCATATAGCACAGAATAGCATGACCACTGTGTCATCTTATTACCACAGTTATTTGCAGTAGGGTTGTCCCGATCCGATCACGTGATTGGAAATCGGGGCTGATCACGTCATTTTCAAATGATCGGATCAGGAGCAAAATAACGTGATCACTAATTTACAGTAGGCCTATATGTTTGTATGGACATGACATGAACACACCACTGGACAAAACAAGCACACATATTCACTAGGGATGTGCCGATGAGACATTTTAGCCGATATCGATATCTGAATTAATTGCTGTTATGGCCGATAACCAATATTACATATATGATCGATATGATCTCATTCTGTATTAAAAAATTATAATAATGTTGTCCATTCTGAAAAATACATGCGACAGGGTATCTACACTGCAGGCTTAGGCAAGTCAGATTGAACTGTAATCCCTTTTATTTTATATTGTGAGCTTGTATATCTGTTTAAGCTGTTACTTTGGGCTTGTTTATCTGTAAAGACAATCGGACCGTTTAATTAATTAAAAAACAACTAGAACCGCCCGATACCGATGTGTTTGACGATTAATCTCCCATCACTAATATTCACACATACATATCCACATGCAGCATTCAGGAGTAAAGTATCTGTCTACCAGCACAGGGGGTGGCAGAGCACACGATCTGGCCCCCAGAATCGACCCCCCAACCCCTCACCACTGTACGACCACTGTAATAAGTTAATAACCCATCAAAGCTTGGCGTTACATCGCTTCAAGACAAAGGCAGCTGTTGATGACTTTACCGGCGTGAGCCAGCATGAGACTTATGCCGCAGAGGTTTCATTTTTATAACGTACTTCCAAAGTATATGTACATTGTTTAAGTTACAGATGCATGGTTTTCATATTAGTAAATATATGAACTTTGGCTAAAGGCTTGTGTTTAATCCACATGGGTTCTTGTTTACTACTTGGTATAGGACTAGGCTTGCTGGCATCATAACATACAACTGTCATGGCAGCTTGGTTACAACTTACAACCAAAACAGACTTCCTCTTCAAAATAAGAGCCACTTGTAATTGCAATTTACAATTTATAATTTAAGAGCAGAGCGACTTACAGTAAGCGACTTACAGTAAGCAAGAACAAAAACATGCATGGTAATAAATCAAATCATCAATAAATTATTAATAATACAATATATAGGTATATAAGTAATAATAAAGACTTTGAAATGGGCAAACTAACCATTGCAGTTGCTGAGGAAGGCAACTAAACTGCATGTCCCAGTGACACTGAAGACCATTTATATTACTTTTTTGCTGCTATGACAACTTATTTTTCTTCTAGTATTGAAGTATCTTTTTAACATGAACTTGACCGTTACATTTGATCTGTTGTTGTTTTGATTTCTACAATTCATGATTCATGCAATGACCCCCCCTAGGGCCCCCTCCACTCTCACGCTATGTCCAATGATTCAGGAAAAGGCAAAATTCTCATCAAAATGGGGCCAATGACCCCCCTTGGGCCCCCTCCACTCTCACTCTAGCTCCCCCTCTCTCTCTAGCACTAAGACTTGTTTACATAAGGGGACTTTAAAACCATTTTTCCTCATACAGCTTTTGTCCCCACACGTCTCAATATTTGCCATTGACAATGAAAGGAGAAATTAGGTCAAATGTCTGCCAAATATGACGTAAATCTTGTCCCCACATGTGTTATATTTGCCATTGACAATGACTCTGTGTGGGAGGGCGGGGTGGGGCAGGCCCCCGTGACAATTATAAGAACTCTTCATCTCTGTTTTAGGGCGACTTTCTCTGGCTTTTGGGGCGACTTCGCCAGGCCTTTGGTGCAACTGTTCTTCACTTTTGGGGGCGAGATGGAAAACGGGTGACCGTAGCTGTTAGCCTCGCCCTCCATCCCCTCACTGGTGCGAAATCGGGTAGGAAAAACGGGGACATGTCAGCAAGGGGTGTTGAACTGGAGTAGGACAAAGGTACTACGTCCTCACAGTGGGGGCTCCTCACTGGCAGCAATACAGAAATATGTGTGGAGAGTTGGTCGGCATAAGAACTAACTTGGGACGGGAGACAAAAAGGTGTAAAATAATTGCCTACTCTAAATAAAATGAATCCCTACTTGATCATACTACAGCGTCACACAAAACAAAAGTAGCAGATCCACAAGCTCGATATGTGGTGCGTTTTGAGTTTGTAGATCTGCTTATTTTTCTCATTTTGAATTTGAATCCTGAAAAGCAACAGTTTAGGTTGGACATAACAGGTTTCCACCCAACAGAGTCTATATATATATATATAATATATATATATACACACACCAGTAGGACGCCCTGAGGGCGAGGTCGCATGCACACATCTGCCTGGGTGACAGCAGACTGCTGGGAGAGCGCTGGCACTTTGGCATGGGGGGTCGGTCAGATCAACATATGGAATGAATTCTGTACTGGCCATGAGCGTGTCTTGAGTTTGATGGCGTCAGATCAACATAATAATATCAGAACAGGTCAGCTCCATATATGGAGATCTAAGGGTGGCAGCGGGGGCAGTGTATATTGTATTTATTTTGTTTTGTTGTGATAATCCCCCCTACTATAGAGTGTGCTGACCATATAAGTAGTTCCTCCCTGTCCCCAGTTAACCCCTGTGGTCAAAAAACGTAGGTTTCGTTTTGGGCTAGGTGGCCCAGCCTTCATCCAATTAGGATAGAGAGGGGCCTTCCGCCAATCAAGTGATCGAGCGGGGCAGGCCTTGGTGTGTGTGCTGTTGGCCTGTCATGTGTCCCTTACTGTAGTGTGTGCATGTGGATATCTTGTTACCGGGGCGGACCAGGGTTTTTTCCAAATCACTGAATGCTCCTTTAAAACTGACAGGAGAGGTTCAGAGAGAGAGGTGCCCGTGCATTTATGAGTATGTTGTTTGACTTAATGAGTATGTTGTTATGTTAAGTATGTTGTCTTTTAGTGGACATGCAGACCCTGCAGCCTCTCCTCTCTTCTCTTCTATTTGCTTCTCTTCTCCTAATCTCATTGGCTCTCCCCTAAGGGTCCCCCCCTAACTACAGCTACAGATCACACACACTTGATTGGAGTGAGTCATTCTCTCTCCCTCATACACATGTACGCACGCACGCATGCACGCACGCACGCACGTGCACACACACACACACACACACACACACACACACACACACACACACACACACACACACACACACACAGCATCCTTAATGGGAGCATGAACGCATGGCTTTTCTGAGCACCATCATTAACCATCTGGGCTGGAGAGTCCGAGCATACGGCAGCGACGGTGCCAGCTCGCCCAGGTGCAGAGAGGAGCCAGTGAGGGGCTGCATGGCGGGACAAGCCAGCCAAAACAGGTACAAAAGGACATGGTCCTCTTCACAGCTGCAGCTCCTCCCAGTGCTATCTATAAACCTGGACCACAAGACTCACACTGTCATCTATAATCCTGGACCACACTGTTATACATACAGTGCTATCTATAATCCTGGACCACACTGTCACACAGTACTATCTATAAGCCTGGACCACAAGACTCACACTGTCATAATACTATCTATAAGCCTGAACCACACTGTCATACAGTACTATCTATAATCCTGAACCACACTGTCATACATACAGTACTATCTCATGGACCACAGGAATCACACATACATACAGGGACCAAGCTGCTTTGTGCTGGACATTTTGTTATGTGTCCATGAAGACCTGAGGCCGATTTGCTTGCAGCTTCTTTTCTTTTCGCCTATACACATACTATGAAGCACACCATGCCCTGACGTGGTATAGGAAAGTATTTCACAGGTTCTTGATTCGTTTTCTGCGGTTTGGTTTCAGATATGTTCTTTGGGCCCTGCTCACTGGGAATATAAAACCCATTGCTGTTGCTGTGGATAATGGATTGGTGAACCTGAGGTGACTGACTGGACGCAAACTCTACAGCAACACAAAACGCTACAGCCACACAACACTGCCATTTGGAACACAAGCTGATTACATTATCTTTGTGCGGTTCTCTCTCCCGATTGGATGAAATTTGTAACCCACCTGAATTTTCTGTTTATTAAAACACAATCAGTGCCGGGATTCCTTCAAAATAGTAGCTCTGGGGTGCGTTCCTATTTTGAACGAGAGCCATGTTGAAGTCAGAAATGAAGCGCTTAGTATATCCGTCAGATCAAAACCACGGAGAGCCCCCTGAAGAGACGAGGCATTCTTTCAGCTAATCGAACGGTAAGCTAATATGACTGAAAAGCGAAGCATGGTGGCACGAGAAAATTAAGAAAAAGGAAAGAATTCTGAATATTCTCCCCTCGCTTGATATCATTGAGGATGCGCTAGGACGTGTACACACGTCCAATGCATCCCTCGATTGGATTCCCTAAGACGTGTGGCTACGTCCTACGGACGGAAACCATTAAAGAGCTGGACAGTCGGGGATAACCCTGTTAATGAACAAACACTCTATAGCAATGGTTGATTACTATAGAGCTTAATTTTTTTTAACAAAAAGCGCTTTTCTTTATCATATAAAGAAAGAAATATTCACACCGTGTGAAGTGAGGGGCGCTCTTATCATCATACATCATCTCATTCCGGCCAATCACAATTTGCATCCTCACCTTCGTCTTCAATGTTTGTGTTTACACAATGTTTGTGTTTACACATGAAACATTCTAAGCTGGCCATTCATTGTCAATGGCATTCAATGTTTGTGTTTACACAAACTCAAAGCTGGACATAGGAGGGGCTAGCGCCCCTCAAAAATACAGCACCTTTACAGTAATACAGTATATGCATGGCAACAAAGGTTGTTGACATATTATGAATAGGTTTAAGTGCTGTGTGAACAGAGCCTAAATGCAAGCCTGCAGATTTTAAGGTGGGAGTTGAGTTCTTTATTGAGTTGTGAAGGGCAGTTTGAGGAGATTTTACAGCAGAGCTGGTGGGAGACGAGGTAAAACTATGTGTTTTAAAGCTTGTGAATTGTGTGTGTGTGTGTGTGTGTGTGTGTGTGTGTGTGTGTGTGTGTGTGTGTGTGTGTGTGTGTGTGTGTGTGTGTGTGTGTGTGTGTGTGTGTGTGTGTGTGTGTGTGAGAGAGAGAGAGAGAGAGAGAGAGAGAGAGAGAGAGAGAGAGAGCAAGAGAGATAGGGAGAGAGAGAAAGTGAGAGAGAAAGCATTTGTAAGATCCAAGATTGCCTACTATGCGTGCACTGCATGCTGTATGAACATGTGTGTTTGTATATGCGTCAACACAAATTTAACCCATAAAAAACTGAAAAGCATCTGTGTCATTGTAGATTTTAGCGTTGGGTATTCAAAAATACACATTTCTGAACATTTTTGAAAAATCTTGAAAGTGTGAGAACTGCTGATTTAGAAGGCATTTGTAGAATCTGCCAGGTCTTAATGGATCAAGACAGCGCAGAGGTACCCTATCAGGAGCTACTGACTGTGTGCCCACAATCAAATTATCTAAATGCGTTGATGTGACAATAACAAGTGATAAAACCTTGGATAAGGACATTCTCAGAGGAGCTGTGTGTTTATTGGCCAGGATGCAATGCTTCTGCTGCAGGAGTGGACATCAGCCACATGGCCCTGCATGGCTGCTTGTGGCTTCGTGACAAGTTTTAGAGTGGAGTCTGGGGACCCCATGGAACACCCTCAAGGAGGCCTGGGGGGTCCCCAGCAAAATGAGAAAGTTGAATTTCACTACTATAGCTGGCTCTGGCTATAAAGAGAGAATGTATAGGGTAGGCCTACTGTATAATTCAGATAGGATTCACTCTCCACCCCAGGGGTGTCCAAAATGCGGCCTGTGAGCCAAATCCGGCCCGGGGAAGAATTGTATGCGGCCCGCGACTTCACACCTGAATTGTATTATGAACAGCCCAACAGTATGGGACATTTTTACATTGAAGTTTTTTATTCAACTGGGCATTTCCCAGAGTATAATTTGTCAGGATTCCTTGTTCCTTCTGAAGGGGTCAAATAATTTTTATTTTATTTCATTTTTTACATTGCACGTCTGGTTATATTTGGTAATTGGATATTCTGTGTTTTAATAATTTCTAATATGGCCCCCTTTGAAAAAAGTTTGGAAAACCCTGCTCTACCCAGTCTCACAGAAATATGTAAATATCTAAGGAATTGCAATTATGAACAGTTGTAGAATTCTGCACAAAAAAAATCTAATCTCACACAATATATCTCATTGGGAGACGATTTATCCCTGCAATAAATGGGGGTCTGTGGCCTATCATATATCAATTTGGGCTCCTTGACATGAAAATGTTTGAGAAGCACTAAGGGATCAAGAAAGCTTGATAGGAGACTGAGAGCCACTCATCGGCCTAAAGCTGCAACACAGATCTGTATAGCTATTAAATGATTTAAATCCAGATGTCAAACAGAAAATAATGATAAAAGAACACTATTATATTATAACGAAAAAGTGATGCAAAAGTGATGCAACAACAGCATTGCAGGTTATGAGGATTTAAATATATAAATAATGTTTAAGGTTTATTATCACTCCTTCTCCATTCTCTTTTCTCCTCACCTTGAAACTTGAAGCCCTCTATCTGCACCCAGAGACAGAGGTCCTCCGTGTCACAGTCGCACCGCCACGGGTTGCCGCTCAGTCCCATGGACCGCAGAGCTGGCAGGGCGATGAGTGTGCTGATGTTGAGCGCTGTCAGGTTGTTCCGGCTCACGTCCAACACCTGCAGTGCCAAGTTCTC
>NC_137869.1:26281703-26514203 GCF_963924005.1 Protomyctophum bolini | reverse complement strand
ACTAGCGCAACGCAGACAACGCAATTGCGTTGTGGGCCGTGGCTCAGAGGTATTGGGCCGTCTGTAAAATAAGATTATAAATACATACAGAAATGCAATGACAGTTGAGTCAATTCTGTGTTTCTGTCAAGGAGGGCTGCATGGAGAACCTGCCAGTGATATATAGGTTTGGCCTTTTCAAACAAGATTTACAACTTGTTTATATATAATGCAAGAACAATGGCCATTGGCCAAGGTCCATGGTCATTTGTAGATTAAAAATAGTCTAACCCGGCTAACACAAATGTATGGTAAAAGTATAATACATTTACCATTTACTGATAACTTCTCCCAATGAGCAGGTTGATGCCTTGAATTCAGATTCCAGTGCACATAACATTGTGTAAAGCACTTTGGATAAAGGCACACAGACAACTAATATTGCACTCTGGAATTACCAGTTTATAATCCTAAGTAACAGGCCTATCTGTAAAAGTGCATTGTCCTCCAGTGGGCTGACCGACCCACCCACTACCACACTTAAATACTTTGTGTAATGGATTTAATTTCAGTGTTCATAATTTATCACAGACTATATCTAACCTCCATACCTTGATGTGTTCATCCAGGCTTTTTTCTCCTGATAGTCCCACCCACACTGGAATGTGGAAGTGCAGTCTCTGTACACTCGCAACTCGTAATAGGCTGACTTGTCCACTAAATAGAGTGCAGATATTCCTTTTTTCATTGACTTGTCCACTAAAACATTTAAAACAAGGTCACCACACTGTCAGAAACTGACTTAAGCCCCATGAGACACCGAATTAGCCGAATGAGCCGTTATGCAAAGCAACAGGGAGAGTCCCTTCTCGTCTAACCTTGCGTCACCAGGCTTTCCACCCTGGAGGAAAGCCTGATCTGTGTTACTACATTTCCATGTGATCCAGTCGGGAGCGGATGATATCGTTACGTGTTGTAGTCATTGTTTTGTAGTCATAGTCTTTGGAACACTTTACTAAATTTTGTGCATAGACAAATTTGGCCCTAGGCCCCACTTTGACAATTGACACCATTGGATTAATTATGTTTGAAATGAATGATGAAATGAATGATGAAAATGAATGAACAACATGAGCAATCACACAGAAATGTGTTTGATGTTATGCTGGGCCGTACTGGAATGCAGCTTATTTAGGAACACAATGGTTTTACTCTCTTTTGTTCTTTATAATGTATGTAAGAAAATGATCACAGCTGGACCTGATTATAGCCTACATGTATTTATATTTGTTTATACACAAATGTATTTTGTATGCAATGGAAGTAAGCTTTTAGGCTTTATGTTATTTTCTTGACTGCTACAAGCCGACCAGAGAAACAAATGAATACATAAGTTCAAATGTAACCGTTTCTATTCTGCTCTGCCCTGGCACACACTCAACAAAACATCTTCTCTTCTCCACAAGGAATCCTTTCAGAGGTGCTTTGTTCTGAACCTGAGAACTTTCTTCAGGTGAAACTTAAGCATCATTACAGAAGGACAGCAGTGTGCTAGTGTCACCCCATCTTTATTTCTGTTTTTTTTGCTGGCTATCCATAAGAGTGACCTCTTGGGTTTCCTATAGTGGATTGTATTGCCAGATAACTGCCTTGGTAAGCCTTGACGATCGGAATCATTAGTGTAACTTTTCTCCTTAGCCACTGTAAAGGGTGTCAACTTGCAGGCATTTGTAGATGCTGTACTGTACTGTACTGTTACTGTACGTGTGTGTGTGTGTGTGTGTGTGTGTGTGTGAGTGTGAGTGTGAGTGTGAGTGTGAGTGTGTGTGTGTGAGTGTGTGTGTGTGTGTGTGTGTGTGTGTGTGTGTGTGTGTGTGTGTGTGTGTGTGTGTGTGTGTATGTGCCCGGCTTCTCCATGCTTCTCCCATGCCCATGCCCGGCTTCTCCATTTACTATTTAATAAGAGAGTGTGCAGTGTCGGCTGTCACAAGTCAGACAGCCAGTCTGGACGCTGGCCAACAAGGACTGCCTCAGACTCCATCAGAGGTGAGGCCCCACATCAATCAGCTTCTACTTTTCAAAACTCCCCACCTCTCTAATCCTCTACCGTCACCAATTGCCCCTGGTTTCTTTCTCTGAAACATCAAGTGCTGTTTTTTATGCCTCCACCGGCCACAGCCGTGGCTCTGGTATTATGTTTTCAGGTTGTAACTCAGACATCTCAAGGAACGCCCGGAGGAACGCCTGGAGGGAATTTCATTACATCTGGCACAAACAAGCACTTCAACTCAAGGATGAACTGATTCGAATTTGGTGGTGAAAGGCCAAAGGCACTGCGACCTCATAATAAAACATGTTTTTTTATGCCCCTGCCACCAACGGCCGTGGCTGAGGCCATTATGTTTTGCGGTTATCCCTCTGTTCAGACTTATATCTGTCCAACACAATATGAATGCAATATGTCAGGAATGCTTTTGTTCTAGAATATGGCTGTTACAATTTGTCTAGGGGTATAAAGGCCGGAAGGAAAACATAATTTAAAACTGAATATATATTTATTTGTACAAAAAGGATGAAATAAGAATGGGGTGGATAAGATGACTGTCAGCTTAACAGCAGCAGAGACTCTATTTCTCTGTCTTCCAACCAAGCAAAAATGTTCTTTGTGCCTTTGGTTACTTGACCTTTAATGTTTCACCAAACCGTGAGTCCAAGTAGACATTTGTTCCATTGTTACAGCCAGAAGTATTTGATTCTGTATTCATATTTGGTAATTGGTTATTTAGATTTGTTATATTATAGTATTTGTGTGTTGCTTTTGTATTATTCTACATTTGATGCTGAGGCCATCTTGGTTCCTAAACTCAATGTAAACAATGGGACCACCACTCTCTCCACCTCTCCACCTTGCAGAAACAAAACAAAACACACATTAAATACATCCAAAGTCTTCACTACATAATACTTTATAAGTCTGGACAGACATGGATGTAACAGCGATGCAGTTTTTCTAGTTCTTTGGAGTGTTTTTTATTATTATAATTAGTAAAGTGTCTTGTTAGTTTGATCAGACCATGACTAGATATAGTGAAATATTTAAAAAAAAATCATGGGAGACAATGTTATGGAAAGAAGGAGATAGTACGCACGTATAATGTTGGACCGGACTCTGTTCACTTCTCTTTGTCTCTCTGAAGGTTGGTGTGGTCGTAACTCTCTGCCCATCTAACCCCTGTGTCTTTCAGGATTGTGAGTCATAGCCTAGCTCTTTTTGTGAGGACATTATTCGTCTCCATCATTCTAATGTAATTGGAACGGCTGTGAGAGCATTCATCACTGCATTCGACAGGTTAGGGGTTTTCTGAGGTTGGACAAAGTTCAGTGCCCTCAAGAGAAGGCCCAACATATGGTATGCTCATTTTATTATGTCCACATAAAGCTGGCTTGTCCTCATTGTAGATGCTGAAGAGCAGAAAACATGATGAACACAGGCTCCATTTTCAATGATCAGCATAATGTACCATATTATATCCATGTACATTGTATGGAAATGTTACTTTTGACATGTAGAGATCCTCTGGCCTATTGACACATTAAAATGTGTATCTGACATTGTTGAATGTCATTAACACCATTTGTGATGTGTCGAGTAAGATAGTGTGACCGACTAGTCACTACCCAGGGCAAGGAAGGACACAACACAGGGCAGCTTTCTTAAGTAGACCGTTTTATTCCTCCATGTGCAAGGAATAACACAACATATGACACTTTACACAGGAAAGCAGATACTCCCCACTGCAGTACCGGTTCTAGGCCTTTTGAGGCCCTAGGCAACATATTATACAGAGGCCTCCTGCTTTGCCACGCCGGATAAAAATTGTAAATTTGCCATGAAAATGCTTCAATCTGGTGCACTTTGAGATCAAAATTAAGAAGCTAGGTGGGGGCCACATGTGGCCAGTAGCCCATGTAAGGGATACATGAAAAAAAAAAAAATCTTCTCCCTGTGACGAGGCCCCCTCAGTGGTTGAGGCCCTAGGCGACCGCCTAGTTCGCCTATGCCTAGAACCGGCCCTGAGTGGTCCTACCCCCCCCATGAGACTTACAAATCCCAAATGTTTATAAACAAATCCCAAATGTTTGTAAACAAATCCAAAATGTTTATAAACAAATCCCAAAATGTTTATAAACAAATCACAAATGTTTATAAACAAATCACAAATGTTTATAAACAAATCACAAATGTTTATAAACAAATACCAAAATGTTTATAAACAAATCCCAAATCCCATGAGACTTGGTCCTACCCCCCCCCCGACCATGAGACTTACTACAGGTCAACTGGAAGTGGTCCTACCCCCCCCATGAGACTTACAAATCCCAAATGTTTATAAACAAATCCCAAATGTTTATAAACAAATCCCAAATGTTTATAAACAAATACCAAAATGTTTATAAACAAATCACAAATGTTTATAAACAAATCACAAATGTTTATAAACAAATACCAAAATGTTTATAAACAAATCCAAAATCCCATGAGACTTGGTCCTACCCCCCCGACCATGAGACTTACTACAGGTCAACTGGTAGTGGTCCTACCCGGCCCACTGTCCGGACAGAAGCTCTTTTGTGAGTGTTTGTGGAGATGACTGATTTATCCTGTTGTGCCTTGATCAAGTCCATGCACAACAGGTGCGCAGCCACACCCAGCTCTGAGTCCAGTTCTAGTTAGACTCAGGCCAGGTGTGACTGCTTAAATCAGTCATCCTCCATCTCACAGATGGCTTGTTGGTTATTGTTGATTATGCAATGTCAGCAAAGTGTACTAATTAATCCACCCCACCTCCCTCTGCACACTAGCCTGTGTTTTTATGAAGTCTATTAAAGTGTGCAGAAAACTGCAGATAGCCTGGGTAAACCCCTCCCCCCTCGCCAGATTTGCATTCTGCCTGAGGGGGCAGAATGAAATGTTGTCCAGCAGGGGGAGTGGGTTTACCCAGGCTATCTGCACACTTTAATAGACTTCATAAAATACATGCGCGCACGCGCGCACACACACACACACACACACACACACACACACACACACACACACACACACACACACACACACACACACACACACACACAACCCTCATTGCATGATTTGAAATACAGCCCAAGATACACAGATGTTCAAGGTTCTATTTAGGAAAACATCTAAAAACAAAACAACAACAATGGTGCGATCCATGGCACATACATGGGGCTAATATATTGTACATATGGAGCGAACCTGCACAGGCACCAGTCTTGTCTATGTAGCAAAAGGTCAGACATGAGGGTAAGTCATGCCAGAGAAGCATAGAGCAGATCACTGTGTTGACAGCCCTAACGACACTCACTCTCTGATGCCTGATTCATAATTAGCCTGTCGCTATTTGTTTACATCCAACGTTCTGGGTGGTAAATCTGGGACCGAGGCTACTTCAGACCAATCAGATCGTTTTGTAGGCAAACAGGAACTTCTTTCCACACAAAC
The DNA here is from genome assembly GCF_963924005.1 of Protomyctophum bolini. Taxonomy (NCBI): domain Eukaryota; kingdom Metazoa; phylum Chordata; class Actinopteri; order Myctophiformes; family Myctophidae; genus Protomyctophum; species Protomyctophum bolini. The sequence continues at coordinate 26,508,700 of NC_137869.1, read as the reverse complement.
TTGACAGGGTTGCCAAGTCTGCTTATTTCCCGCTACTTTTGGCTTAAGGCTAATAATTAGTACTGTAATACATTACCAAAACATTAATTAGCATAGATATAGGCCTACATAGTATTTATAATGATAAATGCATACAATATTTTTATTAGGATTATATATGGTCATATTATTGTGTTTGTTTTGGCTTGTTTTTCTTGATTTGGCTTTAAGAGTTGGCTTGTTTTTGGAGGTGGGTTGGCTTATATCTCTCACACAATGTGGCAACACCGAAGTCAAAACAAAAACATTACAACGTTGATATTTTTTATTAAAAATAAAACGGTCATAATCAGCTTAGTGTTCTAAAAGAGTGAGTTTGAGAGTTGTTTCCCTGTTACAATGGAAGTCAATGAGAGCCTATTTTTATTTCTAATATGTAGGCTACTATTAAACTGCACAACGGAGCGAAATAATTAATGGAATGGACTAGTTTGCTCATAAGGTAAGAAAACAAACCCACACATGATGTACGTCAAATATATTTATTGACACTGCTTAACCATTTTGACCAGCATTGCAAGCTTGACCGAGTTTCCTAACCTAGTAACCGTTGCTAATGTGGTATTGGCCAACAACGGGCTTGGGTGGGACTTAGCGACAGGCTAATTGGTTGCCGATCTACAAGCTCACAGCATGTCACGCTGCGACGTGTTGTGAGCTTGGCGATCATCTATTTTTGGTGTGAGACATCACATCCAGTCCCATAGCGTCATCATAAGGCCCTGGTCACTCTCTCTGACAGGACGAGGGGGGGTGTAATCAGGGGTAGGAGGGCTTAGAGGGGAGGAGGTGGAGGGGGAAGAAGTGGAAGTGAGAGATGGATAGGTAGGCGAGGCGTCAAGGCTGGCGTCTCCCCTGACCACAGCAGTTTGTCCCTGGCATTGCGGGCAGTATAAGAAGGAGACCCACCCTGGGGACGCCAGAGCCAGTAGCAGGGTCAGGCAGCGCCGGCACAAATTGTGACCACATTGGAGAGGGAAGGGACCAGAGAGGAGAGGGCGACAGCATAGGGCACAGCGCCCCTCCAACCAGCCTTCTGATACAATGTTGACTCCTAAAGAATGGGAGGAGAAGTGTCTGAGTGGACGATGGAGGGCCAATTCACTTGTCACTGATGTCTGTACTCTCTGTGCGAACACGGGCGGAGAATCAGCACGAGCAGGGGGAACGAATGGGGCCGTCCACTGGCGTCTCTCTGAGGCTGAGCTCAGCTGGAGTGTGCTGCAGGTTGTGTCGGTGCTTCTGTGGAACAACGTGTGCGGTATCCTCGACGGCCGCCTGCAGAGAGGGCAGTGGATCTGTCCTCTGGATGCCATCGAGGGGTGCAGCAGGCAGGGCATGCAGAAAGTATGGCCACAGGGCAGGGTGCAAGGAGGGTGGAGACACAGATCAAACTCACTGAGACACACCGGGCACGACTCCTCTTCCTCATCCTGCTCCTCCGCTATGTCCTCCTGCTGGTCCTCCTCCATCTGGCGTAACGATGGCAGGTCGCTGTTTGACGGCTCTACCGTGGCCTGTGTGTGTGTAGCAAGGTTTTGCTCCGTGTCAGCTATTATTGGTAGCTGCGATACACTGTATGGAATGCATGCATAACATTCATAGTGCATATATTGCTGTATTGTTCATCTGTCAAATCTGTGATGTAGGCCTACCAATATAATGTCAGTGCATTTTGTTGTATGTCCTGCATTTATGTCCTTTGCTTTACTCTGTATGCAAACACAAATACATAATTTTAATGTATGTGTAGTGGTGGTCTAGTGGATCTGGATCTGTACCCACATCACATTGACTCTCTCGCCTCTCCATCATGTCCCTGCTCCTCTGACGCAGCAGGCGTAGTGTGTCTGCAGCCACGGGTCTGCTCTGGACAACAACAGACCGGCCGTGTCAACTTGAGGTGAGTGTCATCTCCCGTCACGATTTTCCATCTCAAGCTATGGGCGAAAGAACGCAGAAAGCAGAGAGGGGGAACACACACCTGTCATACGGTCACAGAGTTCAAACAACGGACTCCCTAATCGGAATCAGAACCTCGGAAAGGGGCGGCAGGGTCCAACGACCTTGAAACATTCCACTCCACCCCGTAATAATAAGAAGCTTAAAAAAACCTTAGAAAGCAACTCACCTGCCTCACCTGCTGTGATTTGACTCGTCTTTCTCTCTCAGTTTACCGATCTCTCTCCGTCTCTCTCCCTGCGTGTCTCCTGTGTCCTCTGTATCATCTATCTCGCCCTCTGGTCGATGGTCAGACTGGTGTGAATGTGAAAGTGTGTTATTATTGGTACAGCTGTTATGCCCCCAGATGGGTGACAGATTCCTCAGTCAGATTCAAATGTCTAAAAAAAGACCACCACGCCTCCCACGCACCCCACCCACCTCACTCCCAGCAGCACGTACACAGGCCCTTATAGCAGATCTGCACTTCACATGCTTACTAATGCGACCCCTTGTATACTGTGATAGGCACAGTTAAATGCCAACATTAAACACAGCAAGGCACTGAAAAATACATAAATAACAGAAAGAAAATAATAGAAATGCGTCAGCTCAGCCGTGAAGCGTGTGGTATATAAAGAATCTAGGTATACATGCGATTAGATTAGAGGATGCCTGAGTGCTGAAGAACACATCATCACCGTTTCATAGATTTTCAATTTCTCAGGCACACACACATGTGCACGTGCATCTGTCTTGTCCCAATGTGTTGTGTCACCGGAGCCCCCACACGTAAAGACCCGATCAATAATGTACGGTCAGGCTAGACGAGAGCACCTGTACGGCCATGGATAACCTTACCTCACTCCTCCCAACAACCCACCTGCTTTGTCTGACCGCCACACAGTGGTGGAAAGTAACTACTATAAGTACATTTTTAGGTACTTTTACTTTACTGGAGTATTTCCAATTTTCAATACTTTTACTTCTGCTCCACTACATCAGAGGCAAATATTGTAGTTTTTACTCCACTACAATTATTTGAAAACTGTAGTTACTAGTTACTTTGTAGATTTGAATTACAAAACATATATTCAGCCCTATTTAAACATCTACAGGCTCACAATGCATCTCGATTTGACGCGTTGTGAGCTTGTAGATCTTCTATTTCAAAAGACTTGACTAAACTTTATACAATGATACCTTGTGTCACGCACTCAAGGGCAATACATGACAAAAATGGAGTCCACACACAAAGGAAACCATATAATTTATATGTAAACTACAGTAAAGAAACAGAAGTGACACTTCAGCAAAGACAATGAAAAATAAAAAGAATAAGTAAATATAAATATATAAAATAAAAGGTATAGAACACAAAACACACAACAAATTAATGTAAGACTCATGCCTGATAGACCTCTATTGATCCCCACAGGGAAATTCAGTATAGGTTAGTATAGTATTCAGTTATATTACAGATAAAGTACAGTAAGAAAAAGTACACAGAAAGATACATCAAACACAGGAACAACATGCAGCACAGCCTCTCGACTTCTGCAAAAAAAAAAGCCTACTTTCCCTAGTGGATGCACTCTGAGCCACCCACCACACAGAAAATGTTTTTTTTTCACCAGAAGGAAAAATCTAGTCAATGGGATTTCCTCTTGGCAATATCTGTAGAGGGCGCAGTGGAGTAATTAAAAGTTTTTTTTTCTTCCGGTGAAGCAAAATCACTTTGTGGCCAAACTGTGCATTTTAAGATTTTTTTCATCACTAAACCGTCTTTGTATTGGCGAGTAGTGCAATCGTTCTTTGTATTTTTGCAGAAGGCAAGAGGCTATGGAGTATGGACCAGAGCTACACCTGTAATACCGGTATGCAGAACAACCAACACAAAGTCACAACCTCATCACAGTATATCTCTGCAGAAACCAGCTATGTCCAGCTAAATATAAACTTTTCAATGGAGAAAATGGAGACGTACAGCGACGACCTACACACAATATAACTTGAAAAAGAGAAAGGCGAGCACTTCGGTCAGTTGAATAGTTCACAGTTCATGTGTATTAGGTGCACGGGTCAGTTCTGGCAGAAACAGTATCTTTGAAAGGATCATCAGCACTCACTTGTTCCTTTTTGGGATCTCTTATTTATTGTGCAGCCCAAGCAGCAGATCAGATCACTCACGGACGTTTCGGTTTTGGCCAACGGCCTTCAGGATTTAAAAGGGTCAAAGGAGGGGGAAGACCTCATACAATTTGGGTAAACCATTCAAAATTCTATAGGGCAGCATCAGAAAAAACAAGGTCACCGTTTTTAACCGGGACAGAGGAACAACAGACAAGATCTAATAAGAGGCCTGGAGGTGGAACCGGGGCAAAGGAGGTCATAAATAGTTTGGTGCCAATCCATGTAATGCTTTAAAAACAAATAATAAAACCTTCTCATTTGACAGGCAGCCAGTGAACAGAGGCCAGAGAGAGAGGGAGGGTGTGTGTGTGTGTGTGTGTGCATGTGCGTGCAAGAGAGAGAGAGAGAGAGAGAGAGAGAGTTAAGTGACAGTGTACGTGGTCACTGCTTGACAGTAGAGACAGATGCACTTCTGGGTTCCGCCTCCTTGAGAAGTTGTCTTCCTAATGCTAATCCCAGAGTAGAAATTGGCAGTTCTCCGGCATGGGCGAAGGGACAACAGCTCGTCTATTCTGGCAGCAAATATGTATACCCTGCCACAGCCACTCACAATCAATATAAGATCCTAACCATGTATGGAATGGATTTGTATATGGTATGAGTAATACAATTAATGAAATTGTATTACACTGTAAACCATGGGTGGGGAAACATTATATTGTGGTTATTAATTTGGATCTGTCTTATTGCATTTTGTATGACTATAAATATTAACAATAAAGAACCTTTGAGTAAAACGTTTCTTAATAAACTGTCCTTTCTTTGACTGTATAGCGATCAAAGAAAGGACTGCAGTATAATATAGATTGTGCAGTGTGCATTATGTGACACTTGCATGCCCCCACTATTGCGGGGGCGAGTTGGTAAAGGGGCGAGTCGTTTGGTATTCCTTTGAGAACTTCTGGCACTGCCCTATAGGTTACTCAGAGTAATATAGAGCTATTAAATTATGAGGCTATACTCCTCTACGTCGTTTGTTGCTTGCTGCAGTATTTATAGCTGATTTATTTTGCTGAGTCAGTGTTGACACACAGTTCAAGTTTGACTCAAAAAGAGTTCTACCCAATGTTCAATGTACCGTATAGGCCTACTTCAATGTAACCATATAGCTCCCTCCCCTGGTAATAACGTACGTGTTCTTTTTCTCCACTCACTTCCTTGGGGAAACTTCAGCAGACGTGGTGGACTGCGGCTGATGTTCTTTTGTTTGTGAATCCTTAATACAAACTAAAAACTTCCCCACAATGATTACTTTCCTCCGCAGATTGGCAGCGCGACAGAGTTCATTGTTGCCGGGTTTGAGCGTTATGCTGCCGAACTCACTTGGTGGAGAAGCTCCTGCTAGCTCATTAATACCCCGGGTCGGAGTGAGTCTGCTGGCCCGCGGCAGCCGCGGTCTCTTGGGATGCACTCGCACACATCACCGCGGGCAACATACAGAAGCGACAGACTCTGTAGAAGTGGATCTAAATCGATTAGATGGAGAGGACACCGGTAGGACCCATTTTCACCAGTCGCAGGCGTGCACACACGCGTGACGCATATTGCAATCAACAGCAGCCGTTTTATTCAGGCCGCCCAAATAAACACCCAGTCCCATGCAGTCCCAGACTGAGAGCTGGTGGATTCAGGTGGAAGAGCAGTCTTGACTGAGCAGAGCAGTAGTACAGGTTACTCTGATATTTTATTAAGCTACCGTCAAATAAGCAAATGCCAATGTAGAAATACATGCTACGGCTACAGGATAAAGGCCTACATAAAAAAAGAGTAAAAGCCTGCATTTGTATCACAATACAGTAAAAGTAGATTAATGGTGGTCCAAATGTTTTGCAGATAGCTATAGGCCAATATAGTGTTGTGAGCTTATTTTCGAATAATCATAGTACAAAGCTGAAGTGGTTATAATGTATGGTTTGTAAATCAGCAAGATATTAAGGTAACTATAAGTAAACAAAGATTTCTAATAATTAAAGGATTACATACTTTTTTTTATGCCAAAGTATTGGCATCAAAATTTAGAGTAGAGTAGGGTACTACTCATTATGTGATGCATTGTGAGCTATTGTGGGCTATTTGTATGGTTGATGTATGTTTTGTAATAATAATCAAAATCTACAAAGTAACTAGTGATTAAAGTTTTTAATTAAATGTAGTGAAGTCAAAGTACCATATTTGGATCTGAGATATAGTGGAGTAGAAGTAAAAGTATTTGAAATTCGAAATACTGAATGTACAACCATAAAAAAACCAAAAACGAAATACTCAAGTAAAGTTAAAAGTAGGCTGCCTCAAAATTACAGGGCTATACTCAAAATAGTTCTATGGTTGTGTTTATAACCAGAATTACTCAATATCAGAAATTTCAAGACTTTCACTTCCTAACTGTGTTCCCTAAAAGCTTTAGTGAGTCAGAATTCTGTCTTCCTCTCAGGGATAGTGGAGGTGGTGATGTCGCGACACCATGCAAGGAATGCTCTGGGCCATGTGTTGGTGTCACAGGTGAGCTTCTGACCTGTCAGCTACCTGCCACTCATTCCCTCACACAGGCACACACTGACCTGTCGGCTACCTGCCACTCTTTCCCTCACACAGGCACACACTGACCTAAACATGTTACAGTTGTGTGAACAATCAAATTCATGTGACACCACACAAAACCCACACAGTGAGTCTTTTCAGAGTCGTCCAGGGTTAGGGTTAGTCATTAAAAAGCATTGTAAGATGCAGAATGCAGAGTCATTATGATTAAAATCCAATAGCAGATTAAAGTGTCTTGTGCATGATGGTTTTTACTATTTCCAGTGGGGGTCCATTCGGTTCCTTCTCAAATGCTTCCTCCTCTGTCCTTGCTGTAGTTCTCTCTGTGCGTCACCGTGTATCTAGGGAAAAACTGAAAAACCTCACTCTCCATCTCCAACAGTGGCCCTTAAACAGGGTGAATCAGCAGTCTTATCAGCATGACAGACACACATCTGGTTGAAATCCCCTCTGTTCCCCTGTGTGTGTAGATGAGAGAGCTGCTGTCCACACTGTCCAGTGACTCCGCTGTACGTGTAGTTATCTTCAGGAGTCTAGTCCCCGGGGTCTTCTGTGCAGGTGCGTTGAGTTCATCATCTACTCTCTACACCAGTGGTTCTCAAACCTTTTCATGTGAAGACCCCCAAATTGATATGTACTTTGCTGCAGACCCCAATTTGAAAAGGTTTTCGGAGACCCCCAGAAGAGAATATTTGTGTTACAAAATGGTTTCCAATAATTTCAAAAATAGCAGATGTACAAGCTCACAGCGCAGCACACATTGATGCATTGTGAGCTTGTATATCTGTTGTTTTTGAATAGCCAAACATAATTGGTGTATAGTGGTTAAATTGATCGTGATGCTGTTTTAACACATTTTGCTTGCTGGGGACCCCTGGATCCCCCCCCCCCCCCTCCCAGGACCCCTGGGGGTCCCTGGGCCCCACTTGCTCTGCACAGTATGTCCTCTCTTATATCCTGACTTTGATACATCAAACAACCCAATATTCTGTATATGAAAGCTGTATTTTGTTTTGCAACCCTGTCTGAACATAATCTTAACCCTAACCCGCTGAAATGGCCCTGAAACGTCCTAGTTAAGGGGCTGGTTCTACCTCAAACAACCCACGTTGTGTCTCACAGTGTCTGTGGTGTAAATAAAGTGTGTGCTAAAACAATCCTGGTCTCTGTGTTGGCCGCAGGTGCTGATTTGAAAGAGAGAGCTCTAATGAACGACAGCGAGTCAGATCTGTTTGTTCACGGCCTGCGATCGATGATGACTCAGATTGGTGAGGTGTTAGTAAGCAATGTGAGGAGCTCGTGTGTATGCATGCAAATAGGGGTCTTGTAATTAACCTGGAAGTGTGTTAGTGTTCCTTTAAATTGTGGATGTGTGTGTGGTAAGCAGAAGATATAATACATGGGGGGATCTACAGTATGCTTTCTATCCCTCCTTTCACTTGTTCAGATCTTTCCCTTGTGTAAAGCACTTCACTCTCTCCCTATCTTTATCCCCCTGTTTTTATTTCTGTTTTGTCTCTGTCCCTTCCTGTTGTGGTCGTTATTATTATTTTTTAAATCCTTGTGTTTCTATTTTACAAACCAATCGTGGCAGTATAAAAGTATAGAAATGTGCTATAAAAACATTACAAGTAATAACAAAGAGAAACGTGAAAACATTGCACTGAAATCTCTCTTTGGCGATGTGCTGCGATGGCAGCTTCGTTGCCCATGCCGACCATCGCGGCGGTGGATGGCTTCGCCCTGGGAGGTGGCCTGGAGCTGGCCTTGGCCTGCGACCTCCGCACAGCTGGTGAGTATAATCTGATCCCTTTAAAAGACATGCTTGTGAGATGTGAGTGTCTCTCTCTAGGTAACGTCATGAAAGAGTAACCTGTAGGAAGGCACACAGATCTTCTTTCTAAAAGTTTCATTATTTAAAATCTGTAGACCGGCGTCCTGACACCACCACACCATCAGAGCCAGACCTCATATTTGTACAATAGGAGAAAAAAAGATCTGCACAGAACAGCTAAGAGTATTATTATATGTTTATCTCTAAATTTCCACGACAACGCTCAGATGCATGCATCTCTGGCTTAGATTCTTCAAGTTACCCCGACACTATTCATTTGCTGATTTAAATGTCCATTACTGTGAGCCCCGGGATTCTTAATAAGCTTGCTGAATTTCTTTTTCCAATGTGGCTACGCTACATGAATACTGAGACAATACATTGGTGAGCCAAGGGACTAATGATGCTGGGGCCAGTCCCCCCATCTGCCCGACTGCTTATGTACCTTGAATCTACATGTGATTGGCTAAATCAGATGTGGCAGCTCAGTGATTGGTCGAGGGCTGATGCACGAGGTGAGCAGGTGCTCGTCTGTGTTTCGTCTGACACAAGCATCAGTCTGTCTTTACTCCCTCTCTGGCTTAATGACACTCTGCAGCACAAGTGACCTTCAACTGTCCTCTCTGTGTATTGTGCACATGTGTGCGTGTGTGTGTGTGTGTGTGTGCGTGCATGTATGTGTGTTTCAGCATATTCTGCACAGATGGGACTGATTGAGACGACACGGGGGCTGCTCCCAGGGGCGGGTAAGACAACCAGAAGGTCACGCAGCCACGCACATAGCCACGCACGCACGCAACCACACGCGCCTGTTTATTACATTGCATTGCCATTGTGTGCCATGTGTGTTAATAATAAGCTCCAACATCTTGACCTTGACCTTGTCTGTCCTGTAGGGGGCACTCAGAGGCTACCGAGGGCTGTGGGCATCACCCTGGCCAAAGAGCTGATCTTCACAGGTGGCATTATAAATTGCTCCTTTAGTTACTCTTTCTTTATATCACTGTTGTCGGGCAGAAACCTCTTATCATCATATTCTAGTTTTGTGTTTTTTGTCGTAAATGAACGCCCTACTACGTGATCAGACCATAGCGTCACACCAAAGCATAGAAAGTTGCAGATCCACAAGCTCTGCTACTTTTGTTACATTTGAATTTGAATCCTGAAAAGTAACAGTTTTGGACATACAGGTGGACATGAGGTTTCCACCCTGTCCAAACCAGGTGTTTCTCTTGAGACTGTAAAAAAGTCTCAAGAGTTTAGTGAACACTTCTCTTAGTAGTAAGATCTGTTTCTGTGTTTCATTCTCCTCTTTGTCTATTTCTGTATCTCACTCTTTTCATGATCCTCCTTCCTTCCTCTGTATTCAGGTAGGCGTGTGGGAGGCCAGACAGCTCTGGAGCTGGGCATGGTAAACAGAGCCACAGAACAGAACCAGACAGGGGACGCTGCTTACAGAGAGGCTCTCAGCTTGGCCAGAGAGATACTGCCCCAGGTCACGCACACGCGCGCACGCACGCACACGCACACACACACACACACACACACACACACACACACACACACACACACACACACACACACACACACACAGATTTAGCTTTCTGCCATGGCTCAGATACTCCTCCTTTAGGCATGGACAACTCTGCTTTATTTTCCTTCTCCTCCTACTTCACTATGGTCTCTCTCTCTCTGTCTCCCTTGCCCCTTCTCGACGACTCATCCCTCCTCTGCTAATCCCCTCGCTCATATTTTCTTCCCAGCATTCCATCTCTCTCTCTCTCTCTCTCTCTCCAGGCTTCTGTCGTTCCATGTTTCTCTCACTCGAGTTCAGATGCCCAATGTCGTTGGGGCCACAGTGGCGGTCAAGTGGAGAAATGGACTAACAAATTACACGCACACATCCACTCTCTCCCTCACACACACACACACACACGCACACACGCAGCCACACACACACACACACACACACACACACACACACACACACACACACACACACACACACACACACACACACACACACACAGAATCTGCCGAATGACTGATTCAGGAGATAAGCTATAAATATGTAACATGGATGGAGATGAACACCTCCACAGGGACACACATCTGCCATCTCTCCAATCACATCTCGTCTGCTGTCGTCAGACAGCCAAACAAAGTGATGCCTCACTCCCTGACGACTCCCAACTCTGAAATGCTTTTTGCACATTTGTGAGCCAGTGGAACAGAGATAGACTTTTGCTAGGTTTCTGGGGGACAACTCCTCATTACCAGGATAGAACAGATGCAGAGGGTATACTTACTGCTGATAATGTTGTTGGTTCATTTCATTTGCTTGTTAAAGGGCTTTTGAAGAAGTGTTACTTATGTTCATGATCTTCTACACAGTGGCCCGCGGATTAAGTACATAAGTAGTTTTACATGTTTTTTGTTCTAGACCAGTGCGTCTCAAAATGTTCTGTATCAAGTGGTCTGATGGGTGGGCCACATATGCATTATAATGTTCTGTATCAAATGCTCTGGTGGGTGGGCCACACATGCATTTTCAGAGAATGTAATGATCAATCAATCGACCGTGTTCCGGTTTCTGGCTTGGATCAATGGAATTACTTATATACTTAGTACTTACACGTACGGCATATTCTAGCGCGACGTTTTTCATCATTTTTGAAGATTTGAAAAAAATGACGAAATGACATTTGAACCATGTAAATACAACAAATTGAGCAGGGCACTGCAGGGAGTTGAACCCCGTTCCGGTAAACCAGAAGTCTGACACCAGTGCCTTAGTTTTTGTGTTGTTAATTTACAGGTCCAGGTGTGCATACGCATGTGCGCCTGTGCGTGTGTAGGTGCATATGTGCATTTGTGCAAAAAGAAAAGTTAGCCTCGTTTCTCATCATTTTGGACCGTGGGCTATAGCCCATATCGTACGGCATACTATGGCACGCCGTTTTTCATCATTTTTGAGGATTTGAAAAAAATGACGAAATGACAAAAACGATGGGTTATAGCCCATGTTTTTTGAAATTTTGAAAAAAAAAGTTAGCCTCGTTTCTCATAATTTTGGACCGTGGGCTATAGCCCATATCGTACGGCATACTCTAGTGCGCCGTTTTTCATCATTTTTGAAGATTTGAAAAAAATGACGAAATGACAAAAACGATGGGTTATAGCCCATGTTTTTTGAAATTTTGAAAAAAAAAGTTAACCTCGTTTCTCATCATTTTGGACCATGGGCTATAGCCCATATCGTACGGCATACTATAGCGCGCCGTTTTTCATCATTTTTGAGGATTTGAAAAAAATGACGAAATTACAAAAACGATGGGCTATAGCCCATGTTTTTTGAAATTTTGAAAAAAAAAGTTAACCTCGTTTCTCATCATTTTGGACCATGGGCTATAGCCCATATCGTACGGCATACAATAGCGCGCCGTTTTTCATCATTTTTGAGGATTTGAAAAAAATGACGAAATTACAAAAACGATGGGTTATAGCCCATGTTTTTTGAAATTTTGAAAAAAAAAAGTTAACCTCGTTTCTCATCATTTTGGACCATGGGCTATAGCCCATATCGTACGGCATACTATAGCGCGCCGTTTTTCATCATTTTTGAGGATTTGAAAAAAATGACGAAATTACAAAAACGATGGGTTATAGCCCATGTTTTTTGAAATTTTGAAAAAAGAATTTAGCCTCGTTTCTCATAATTTTGGACCGTGGGCTATAGCCCATATCGTACGGCATACTATGGCACGCCGTTTTTCATCATTTTTGAGGATTTGAAAAAAATGACGAAATGACAAAAACGATGGGTTATAGCCCATGTTTTTTGAAATTTTGAAAAAAAAAGTTAACCTCGTTTCTCATCATTTTGGACCATGGGCTATAGCCCATATCGTACGGCATACTATAGCGCGCCGTTTTTCATCATTTTTGAGGATTTGAAAAAAATGACGAAATTACAAAAACGATGGGTTATAGCCCATGTTTTTTGAAATTTTGAAAAAGAAATTAACCTCGTTTCTCATCATTTTGGACCATGGGCTATAGCCCATATCGTACGGCATACAATAGCGCGCCATTTTTCATCATTTTTGAGGATTTGAAAAAAATGACGAAATTACAAAAACGATGGGTTATAGCCCATGTTTTTTGAAATTTTGAAAAAAAAAGTTAACCTCGTTTCTCATCATTTTGGACCATGGGCTATAGCCCATATCGTACGGCATACTATAGCGCGCCGTTTTTCATCATTTTTGAGGATTTGAAAAAAATGACGAAATTACAAAAACGATGGGTTATAGCCCATGTTTTTTGAAATTTTGAGAAAAAAAAATTAGCCTCGTTTCTCATAATTTTGGACCGTGGGCTATAGCCCATATCGTACGGCATACTATGGCACGCCGTTTTTCATCATTTTTGAGGATTTAAAAAAAATGACGAAATGAAAAAAACGATGGGTTATAGCCCATGTTTTTTGAAATTTTGAAAAAAAAAGTTAGCCTCGTTTCTCATAATTTTGGACCGTGGGCTATAGCCCATATCGTACGGCATACTCTAGCGCGCCGTTTTTCATCATTTTTGAGGATTTGAAAAAAATGACGAAATTACAAAAACGATGGGTTATAGCCCATGTTTTTTTTAATTTTGAAAAAAAAAGTTAACCTCGTTTCTCATCATTTTGGACCATGGGCTATAGCCCATATCGTACGGCATACTATAGCGCGCCGTTTTTCATCATTTTTGAGGATTTGAAAAAAATGACGAAATTACAAAAACGATGGGTTATAGCCCATGTTTTTTGAAATTTTGAAAAAAAAAGTTAACCTCGTTTCTCATCATTTTGGACCATGGGCTATAGCCCATATCGTACGGCATACTATAGCGCGCCGTTTTTCATCATTTTTGAGGATTTGAAAAAAATGACGAAATTACAAAAACGATGGGTTATAGCCCATGTTTTTTGAAATTTTGAAAAAATAATTTAGCCTCGTTTCTCATAATTTTGGACCGTGGGCTATAGCCCATATCGTACGGCATACTATGGCACGCCGTTTTTCATCATTTTTGAGGATTTAAAAAAAATGACGAAATGACAAAAACGATGGGTTATAGCCCATGTTTTTTGAAATTTTGAAAAAAAAAGTTAGCCTCGTTTCTCATGATTTTGGACCGTGGGCTATAGCCCATATCGTACGGCATACTCTAGCGCGCCGTTTTTCATCATTTTTGAGGATTTGAAAAAAATGACGAAATTACAAAAACGATGGGTTATAGCCCATGTTTTTTGAAATTTTGAAAAAAAAAGTTAACCTCGTTTCTCATCATTTTGGACCATGGGCTATAGCCCATATCGTACGGCATACTATAGCGCGCCGTTTTTCATCATTTTTGAGGATTTGAAAAAAATGACGAAATTACAAAAACGATGGGTTATAGCCCATGTTTTTTGAAATTTTGAAAAAAAAAGTTAACCTCGTTTCTCATCATTTTGGACCATGGGCTATAGCCCATATCGTACGGCATACTATAGCGCGCCGTTTTTCATCATTTTTGAGGATTTGAAAAAAATGACGAAATTACAAAAACGATGGGTTATAGCCCATGTTTTTTGAAATTTTGAAAAAATAATTTAGCCTCGTTTCTCATAATTTTGGACCGTGGGCTATAGCCCATATCGTACGGCATACTATGGCACGCCGTTTTTCATCATTTTTGAGGATTTGAAAAAAATGACGAAATGACAAAAACGATGGGTTATAGCCCATGTTTTTTGAAATTTTGAAAAAAAAAGTTAGCCTCGTTTCTCATAATTTTGGACCGTGGGCTATAGCCCATATCATACGGCATACTCTAGCGCGCCGTTTTTCATCATTTTTGAGGATTTGAAAAAAATGACGAAATTACAAAAACGATGGGTTATAGCCCATGTTTTTTGAAATTTTGAAAAAAAAAGTTAACCTCGTTTCTCATCATTTTGGACCATGGGCTATAGCCCATATCGTACGGCATACTATAGCGCGCCGTTTTTCATCATTTTTGAGGATTTGAAAAAAATGACGAAATTACAAAAACGATGGGTTATAGCCCATGTTTTTTGAAATTTTGAAAAAATAATTTAGCCTCGTTTCTCATAATTTTGGACCGTGGGCTATAGCCCATATCGTACGGCATACTATGGCACGCCGTTTTTCATCATTTTTGAGGATTTTAAAAAAATGACGAAATGACAAAAACGATGGGTTATAGCCCATGTTTTTTGAAATTTTGAAAAAAAAAGTTATCCTCGTTTCTCATAATTTTGGACCGTGGGCTATAGCCCATATCGTACGGCATACTCTAGCGCGCCGTTTTTCATCATTTTTGAGGATTTGAAAAAAATGACGAAATTACAAAAACGATGGGTTATAGCCCATGTTTTTTGAAATTTTGAAAAAAAAAGTTAACCTCGTTTCTCATCATTTTGGACCATGGGCTATAGCCCATATCGTACGGCATACTATAGCGCGCCGTTTTTCATCATTTTTGAGGATTTGAAAAAAATGACGAAATTACAAAAACGATGGGTTATAGCCCATGTTTTTTGAAATTTTGAAAAAAAAAGTTAACCTCGTTTCTCATCATTTTGGACCATGGGCTATAGCCCATATCGTACGGCATACTATAGCGCGCCGTTTTTCATCATTTTTGAGGATTTGAAAAAAATGACGAAATTACAAAAACGATGGGTTATAGCCCATGTTTTTTGAAATTTTGAAAAAATAATTTAGCCTCGTTTCTCATAATTTTGGACCGTGGGCTATAGCCCATATCGTACGGCATACTATGGCACGCCGTTTTTCATCATTTTTGAGGATTTGAAAAAAATGACGAAATGACAAAAACGATGGGTTATAGCCCATGTTTTTTGAAATTTTGAAAAAAAAAGTTAGCCTCGTTTCTCATAATTTTGGACCGTGGGCTATAGCCCATATCGTACGGCATACTCTAGCGCGCCGTTTTTCATCATTTTTGATGATTTGAAAAAAATGACGAAATTACAAAAACGATGGGTTATAGCCCATGTTTTTTGAAATTTTGAAAAAAAAAGTTAACCTCGTTTCTCATCATTTTGGACCATGGGCTATAGCCCATATCGTACGGCATACTATAGCGCGCCGTTTTTCATCATTTTTGAGGATTTGAAAAAAATGACGAAATTACAAAAACGATGGGTTATAGCCCATGTTTTTTGAAATTTTGAAAAAATAATTTAGCCTCGTTTCTCATAATTTTGGACCGTGGGCTATAGCCCATATCGTACGGCATACTATGGCACGCCGTTTTTCATCATTTTTGAGGATTTTAAAAAAATGACGAAATGACAAAAACGATGGGTTATAGCCCATGTTTTTTGAAATTTTGAAAAAAAAAGTTATCCTCGTTTCTCATAATTTTGGACCGTGGGCTATAGCCCATATCGTACGGCATACTCTAGCGCGCCGTTTTTCATCATTTTTGAGGATTTGAAAAAAATGACGAAATTACAAAAACGATGGGTTATAGCCCATGTTTTTTGAAATTTTGAAAAAAAAAGTTAACCTCGTTTCTCATCATTTTGGACCATGGGCTATAGCCCATATCGTACGGCATACTATAGCGCGCCGTTTTTCATCATTTTTGAGGATTTGAAAAAAATGACGAAATTACAAAAACGATGGGTTATAGCCCATGTTTTTTGAAATTTTGAAAAAAAAAGTTAACCTCGTTTCTCATCATTTTGGACCATGGGCTATAGCCCATATCGTACGGCATACTATAGCGCGCCGTTTTTCATCATTTTTGAGGATTTGAAAAAAATGACGAAATTACAAAAACGATGGGTTATAGCCCATGTTTTTTGAAATTTTGAAAAAATAATTTAGCCTCGTTTCTCATAATTTTGGACCGTGGGCTATAGCCCATATCGTACGGCATACTATGGCACGCCGTTTTTCATCATTTTTGAGGATTTGAAAAAAATGACGAAATGACAAAAACGATGGGTTATAGCCCATGTTTTTTGAAATTTTGAAAAAAAAAGTTAGCCTCGTTTCTCATAATTTTGGACCGTGGGCTATAGCCCATATCGTACGGCATACTCTAGCGCGCCGTTTTTCATAATTTTTGATGATTTGAAAAAAATGACGAAATTACAAAAACGATGGGTTATAGCCCATGTTTTTTGAAATTTTGAAAAAAAAAGTTAACCTCGTTTCTCATCATTTTGGACCATGGGCTATAGCCCATATCGTACGGCATACTATAGCGCGCCGTTTTTCATCATTTTTGAGGATTTGAAAAAAATGACGAAATTACAAAAACGATGGGTTATAGCCCATGTTTTTTGAAATTTTGAAAAAAAAAGTTAACCTCGTTTCTCATCATTTTGGACCATGGGCTATAGCCCATATCGTACGGCATACTATAGCGCGCCGTTTTTCATCATTTTTGAGGATTTGAAAAAAATGACGAAATTACAAAAACGATGGGTTATAGAGCGCCGCAGTCCCCGCCCCCTTTCAGAAAGCGAGTGGCCCAGGAAGTGAAAGCCCCATGCATTCTGCCATCTGCACTTTTAATATAATTTATTTAAAGACGGTTACGCCGCGGACAAAGCCAATTCGGATCGTGACGAATCATGACAATGAACACAATATTTTGGGGCGATCAAATAATTTATAAGACGAAAAATAAAACAAATAGTGTTGTCTCCTGACTTTCTTTTCTTCTTTCTAATGATTTGATCGTCCCAAAATATTGTGTTCATTGTCATGATTCGTCACGATCCGAATTGGCTTTGTCCGCGGCGTAACCGTCTTTAAATAAATTATATTAAAAGTGCCGATGGCAGAATGCATGGGGCTTTCACTTCCTGGGCCACTCGCTTTTCTGAAAAGGGGCGGGGACTGCGGCGCTCTATAGCCCATGTTTTTTGAAATTTTGAAAAAATAATTTAGCCTCGTTTCTCATAATTTTGGACCGTGGGCTATAGCCCATATCGTACGGCATACTATGGCACGCCGTTTTTCATCATTTTTGAGGATTTGAAAAAAATGACGAAATGACAAAAACGATGGGTTATAGCCCATGTTTTTTGAAATTTTGAAAAAAAAAGTTAGCCTCGTTTCTCATAATTTTGGACCGTGGGCTATAGCCCATATCATACGGCATACTCTAGCGCGCCGTTTTTCATCATTTTTGAGGATTTGAAAAAAATGACGAAATTACAAAAACGATGGGTTATAGCCCATGTTTTTTGAAATTTTGAAAAAAAAAGTTAACCTCGTTTCTCATCATTTTGGACCATGGGCTATAGCCCATATCGTACGGCATACAATAGCGCGCCGTTTTTCATCATTTTTGAGGATTTGAAAAAAATGACGAAATTACAAAAATGATGGGTTATAGCCCATGTTTTTTTAAATTAAAAAAAAAAAGTTAACCTCGTTTCTCATCATTTTGGACCATGGGCTATAGCCCATATCGTACGGCATACTATAGCGCGCCGTTTTTCATCATTTTTGAGGATTTGAAAAAAATGACGAAATTACAAAAACGATGGGTTATAGCCCATGTTTTTTGAAATTTTGGAAAAAAAAATTAGCCTCGTTTCTCATAATTTTGGACCGTGGGCTATAGCCCATATCGTACGGCATACTATGGCACGCCGTTTTTCATCATTTTTGAGGATTTGAAAAAAATGACGAAATTACAAAAACGATGGGTTATAGCCCATGTTTTTTGAAATTTTGAAAAAAAAAGTTAGCCTCGTTTCTCATAATTTTGGACCGTGGGCTATAGCCCATATCATACGGCATACTCTAGCGCGCCGTTTTTCATCATTTTTGAGGATTTGAAAAAAATGACGAAATTACAAAAACGATGGGTTATAGCCCATGTTTTTTGAAATTTTGAAAAAAAAAGTTAACCTCGTTTCTCATCATTTTGGACCATGGGCTATAGCCCATATCGTACGGCATACAATAGCGCGCCGTTTTTCATCATTTTTGAGGATTTGAAAAAAATGACGAAATTACAAAAACGATGGGTTATAGCCCATGTTTTTTTAAATTAAAAAAAAAAAGTTAACCTCGTTTCTCATCATTTTGGACCATGGGCTATAGCCCATATCGTACGGCATACTATAGCGCGCCGTTTTTCATCATTTTTGAGGATTTGAAAAAAATGCCGAAATTACAAAAACGATGGGTTATAGCCCATGTTTTTTGAAATTTTGAAAAAAAAAATTAGCCTCGTTTCTCATAATTTTGGACCGTGGGCTATAGCCCATATCGTACGGCATACTATGGCACGCCGTTTTTCATCATTTTTGAGGATTTGAAAAAAATGACGAAATTACAAAAACGATGGGTTATAGCCCATGTTTTTTGAAATTTTGAAAAAAAAAGTTAACCTCGTTTCTCATCATTTTGGACCATGGGCTATAGCCCATATCGTACGGCATACTATAGCGCGCCGTTTTTCATCATTTTTGAGGATTTGAAAAAAATGACGAAATTACAAAAACGATGGGTTATAGCCCATGTTTTTTGAAATTTTGAAAAAAAAAGTTAACCTTGTTTCTCATCATTTTGGACCATGGGCTATAGCCCATATCGTACGGCATACTATAGCGCGCCGTTTTTCATCATTTTTGAGGATTTGAAAAAAATGACGAAATTACAAAAACGATGGGTTATAGCCCATGTTTTTTGAAATTTTGAAAAAATAATTTAGCCTCGTTTCTCATAATTTTGGACCGTGGGCTATAGCCCATATCGTACGGCATACTATGGCACGCCGTTTTTCATCATTTTTGAGGATTTAAAAAAAATGACGAAATGACAAAAACGATGGGTTATAGCCCATGTTTTTTGAAATTTTGAAAAAAAAAGTTAGCCTCGTTTCTCATAATTTTGGACCGTGGGATATAGCCCATATCGTACGGCATACTCTAGCGCGCCGTTTTTCATCATTTTTGAGGATTTGAAAAAAATGACGAAATTACAAAAACGATGGGTTATAGCCCATGTTTTTTGAAATTTTGAAAAAAAAAGTTAACCTCGTTTCTCATCATTTTGGACCATGGGCTATAGCCCATATCGTACGGCATACTATAGCGCGCCGTTTTTCATCATTTTTGAGGATTTGAAAAAAATGACGAAATTACAAAAACGATGGGTTATAGCCCATGTTTTTTGAAATTTTGAAAAAAAAAGTTAACCTTGTTTCTCATCATTTTGGACCATGGGCTATAGCCCATATCGTACGGCATACTATAGCGCGCCGTTTTTCATCATTTTTGAGGATTTGAAAAAAATGACGAAATTACAAAAACGATGGGTTATAGCCCATGTTTTTTGAAATTTTGAAAAAATAATTTAGCCTCGTTTCTCATAATTTTGGACCGTGGGCTATAGCCCATATCGTACGGCATACTATGGCACGCCGTTTTTCATCATTTTTGAGGATTTAAAAAAAATGACGAAATGACAAAAACGATGGGTTATAGCCCATGTTTTTTGAAATTTTGAAAAAAAAAGTTAGCCTCGTTTCTCATAATTTTGGACCGTGGGCTATAGCCCATATCGTACGGCATACTCTAGCGCGCCGTTTTTCATCATTTTTGAGGATTTGAAAAAAATGACGAAATTACAAAAACGATGGGTTATAGCCCATGTTTTTTGAAATTTTGAAAAAAAAAGTTAACCTCGTTTCTCATCATTTTGGACCATGGGCTATAGCCCATATCGTACGGCATACTATAGCGCGCCGTTTTTCATCATTTTTGAGGATTTGAAAAAAATGACGAAATTACAAAAACGATGGGTTATAGCCCATGTTTTTTGAAATTTTGAAAAAAAAAGTTAACCTTGTTTCTCATCATTTTGGACCATGGGCTATAGCCCATATCGTACGGCATACTATAGCGCGCCGTTTTTCATCATTTTTGAGGATTTGAAAAAAATGACGAAATTACAAAAACGATGGGTTATAGCCCATGTTTTTTGAAATTTTGAAAAAATAATTTAGCCTCGTTTCTCATAATTTTGGACCGTGGGCTATAGCCCATATCGTACGGCATACTATGGCACGCCGTTTTTCATCATTTTTGAGGATTTAAAAAAAATGACGAAATGACAAAAACGATGGGTTATAGCCCATGTCTTTTTGAAATTTTGAAAAAAAAAATTAGCCTCGTTTCTCATAATTTTGGACCGTGGGCTATAGCCCATATCGTACGGCATACTATAGCGCGCCGTTTTTCATCATTTTTGAAGATTTGAAAAAAATGACGAAATTACAAAAACGATGGGTTATAGCCCATGTTTTTTTAAATTAAAAAAAAAAAGTTAACCTCGTTTCTCATCATTTTGGACCATGGGCTATAGCCCATATCGTACGGCATACTATAGCGCGCCGTTTTTCATCATTTTTGAGGATTTGAAAAAAATGACGAAATTACAAAAACGATGGGTTATAGCCCATGTTTTTTGAAATTTTGAAAAAAAAAATTAGCCTCGTTTCTCATAATTTTGGACCGTGGGCTATAGCCCATATCGTACGGCATACTATGGCACGCCGTTTTTCATCATTTTTGAGGATTTGAAAAAAATGACGAAATTACAAAAACGATGGGTTATAGCCCATGTTTTTTGAAATTTTGAAAAAAAAAATTAGCCTCGTTTCTCATAATTTTGGACCGTGGGCTATAACCCATATCGTACGGCATACTATGGCACGCCGTTTTTCATCATTTTTGAGGATTTAAAAAAAATGACGAAATGACAAAAACGATGGGTTATAGCCCATGTTTTTTGAAATTTTGAAAAAAAAAGTTAGCCTCGTTTCTCATAATTTTGGACCGTGGGCTATAGCCCATATCGTACGGCATACTCTAGCGCGCCGTTTTTCATCATTTTTGAGGATTTGAAAAAAATGACGAAATTACAAAAACGATGGGTTATAGCCCATGTTTTTTGAAATTTTGAAAAAAAAAGTTAACCTCGTTTCTCATCATTTTGGACCATGGGCTATAGCCCATATCGTACGGCATACTATAGCGCGCCGTTTTTCATCATTTTTGAGGATTTGAAAAAAATGACGAAATTACAAAAACGATGGGTTATAGCCCATGTTTTTTGAAATTTTGAAAAAAAAAGTTAACCTTGTTTCTCATCATTTTGGACCATGGGCTATAGCCCATATCGTACGGCATACTATAGCGCGCCGTTTTTCATCATTTTTGAGGATTTGAAAAAAATGACGAAATTACAAAAACGATGGGTTATAGCCCATGTTTTTTGAAATTTTGAAAAAATAATTTAGCCTCGTTTCTCATAATTTTGGACCGTGGGCTATAGCCCATATCGTACGGCATACTATGGCACGCCGTTTTTCATCATTTTTGAGGATTTAAAAAAAATGACGAAATGACAAAAACGATGGGTTATAGCCCATGTTTTTTGAAATTTTGAAAAAAAAAGTTAGCCTCGTTTCTCATAATTTTGGACCGTGGGATATAGCCCATATCGTACGGCATACTCTAGCGCGCCGTTTTTCATCATTTTTGAGGATTTGAAAAAAATGACGAAATTACAAAAACGATGGGTTATAGCCCATGTTTTTTGAAATTTTGAAAAAAAAAGTTAACCTCGTTTCTCATCATTTTGGACCATGGGCTATAGCCCATATCGTACGGCATACTATAGCGCGCCGTTTTTCATCATTTTTGAGGATTTGAAAAAAATGACGAAATTACAAAAACGATGGGTTATAGCCCATGTTTTTTGAAATTTTGAAAAAAAAAGTTAACCTTGTTTCTCATCATTTTGGACCATGGGCTATAGCCCATATCGTACGGCATACTATAGCGCGCCGTTTTTCATCATTTTTGAGGATTTGAAAAAAATGACGAAATTACAAAAACGATGGGTTATAGCCCATGTTTTTTGAAATTTTGAAAAAATAATTTAGCCTCGTTTCTCATAATTTTGGACCGTGGGCTATAGCCCATATCGTACGCCATACTATGGCACGCCGTTTTTCATCATTTTTGAGGATTTAAAAAAAATGACGAAATGACAAAAACGATGGGTTATAGCCCATGTTTTTTGAAATTTTGAAAAAAAAAGTTAGCCTCGTTTCTCATAATTTTGGACCGTGGGCTATAGCCCATATCGTACGGCATACTCTAGCGCGCCGTTTTTCATCATTTTTGAGGATTTGAAAAAAATGACGAAATTACAAAAACGATGGGTTATAGCCCATGTTTTTTGAAATTTTGAAAAAAAAAGTTAACCTCGTTTCTCATCATTTTGGACCATGGGCTATAGCCCATATCGTACGGCATACTATAGCGCGCCGTTTTTCATCATTTTTGAGGATTTGAAAAAAATGACGAAATTACAAAAACGATGGGTTATAGCCCATGTTTTTTGAAATTTTGAAAAAAAAAGTTAACCTTGTTTCTCATCATTTTGGACCATGGGCTATAGCCCATATCGTACGGCATACTATAGCGCGCCGTTTTTCATCATTTTTGAGGATTTGAAAAAAATGACGAAATTACAAAAACGATGGGTTATAGCCCATGTTTTTTGAAATTTTGAAAAAATAATTTAGCCTCGTTTCTCATAATTTTGGACCGTGGGCTATAGCCCATATCGTACGGCATACTATGGCACGCCGTTTTTCATCATTTTTGAGGATTTAAAAAAAATGACGAAATGACAAAAACGATGGGTTATAGCCCATGTCTTTTTGAAATTTTGAAAAAAAAAATTAGCCTCGTTTCTCATAATTTTGGACCGTGGGCTATAGCCCATATCGTACGGCATACTATAGCGCGCCGTTTTTCATCATTTTTGAAGATTTGAAAAAAATGACGAAATGACAAAAACGATGGGTTATAGCCCATGTTTTTTGAAATTTTGAAAAAAAACGTTATCCTTGTTTCTCATCATTTTGGACCATGGGCTATAGCCCATATCGTACGGCATACTATGGCACGCCGTTTTTCATCATTTTTGAGGATTTGAAAAAAATGACGAAATGACAAAAACGATGGGTTATTGCCCATGTTTTTTGAAATTTTGAAAAAAAAAGTTAGCCTCGTTTCTCATAATTTTGGACCGTGGGCTATAGCCCATATCGTACGGCATACTCTAGCGCGCCGTTTTTCATCATTTTTGAAGATTTGAAAAAAATGACGAAATGACAAAAACGATGGGTTATAGCCCATGTTTTTTGAAATTTTGAAAAAAAAAGTTAACCTCGTTTCTCATCATTTTGGACCATGGGCTATAGCCCATATCGTACGGCATACTATAGCGCGCCGTTTTTCATCATTTTTGAGGATTTGAAAAAAATGACGAAATTACAAAAACGATGGGTTATAGCCCATGTTTTTTGAAATTTTGAAAAAAAAAGTTAACCTCGTTTCTCATCATTTTGGACCATGGGCTATAGCCTATATCGTACGGCATACAATAGCGCGCCGTTTTTCATCATTTTTGAGGATTTGAAAAAAATGACGAAATTACAAAAACGATGGGTTATAGCCCATGTTTTTTGAAAATTTGAAAAAAAAAGTTAACCTCGTTTCTCATCATTTTGGACCATGGGCTATAGCCCATATCGTACGGCATACTATAGCGCGCCGTTTTTCATCATTTTTGAGGATTTGAAAAAAATGACGAAATTACAAAAACGATGGGTTATAGCCCATGTTTTTTGAAATTTTGGAAAAAAAAGTTAGCCTCGTTTCTCATAATTTTGGACCGTGGGCTATAGCCCATATCGTACGGCATACTCTAGCGCGCCGGTTTTCATCATTTTTGACGATTTGAAAAAAATGACGAAATGACAAAAACGATGGGTTATAGCCCATGTTTTTTGAAATTTTGAAAAAATAAGTTAACCTCGTTTCTCATCATTTTGGACCATGGGCTATAGCCCATATCGTACGGCATACTATAGCGCGCCGTTTTTCATCATTTTTGAGGATTTGAAAAAAATGACGAAATTACAAAAACGATGGGTTATAGCCCATGTTTTTTGAAATTTTGAAAAAAAAAGTTAACCTCGTTTCTCATCATTTTGGACCATGGGCTATAGCCTATATCGTACGGCATACAATAGCGCGCCGTTTTTCATCATTTTTGAGGATTTGAAAAAAATGACGAAATTACAAAAACGATGGGTTATAGCCCATGTTTTTTGAAATTTTGGGAAAAAAAGTTAGAATTCTATTTTATTTGAATGATGAAACCCAGCTGCCATTAATAGTTGGAAATGGAAATGGAAATTGCGGAAATACGGAAATGGAAATTGCAGAAATTGTGGAAATTTTAATTGCGGAAATGGTGGAAATGGAAATGCGGAAATGGAAATTGCGGAAATGGTAATTGTGGAAATGGAATTGCTCATGGACAATTGGACAGGCAGGAAGGCAGACAGCTACTCATAGACAGGCAGACAGTAAGACAGCTACTCATTGACAGACAGACAAATAACTACTCATGGACAGACAGACAGACAGACAGGCAGGCAGGCAGGCAGGCAAAGAGCTACTCATGTTATGTTATGTTATTATAAAAGCTACTCATGTTATGTGCAATAATTTGTGCAGTTATGGAAACAGCTCTTTGTGTTTATGCAAGAAAATGTAACACATTTATTTATTTACATATTGTGTGCATGCACATTGTACTTTGATACATTTTGCGAAAAAAAAAGCAATTGAAAGAGAGAAGTTATCAAGTATCATTATTCATTAATGTCGTAATTTTATCTACTGGCCCCTGGCCCCTTGCCATTTTTGTAATGTGGCCCACAGGTAAATCTATTTGAGTATCCCTGTCGTACGGCATACTCTAGCGCGCCGTTTTTCATCATTTTTGAAGATTTGAAAAAAATGACGAAATGACATTTGAACCATGTAAATACAACAAATTGAGCAGGGCACTGCAGGGAGTTGAACCCCGTTCCGGTAAACCAGAAGTCCGACACCAGTGCCTTAGTTTTTGTGTTGTTAATTTACAGGTCCAGGTGTGCACACGCATGT
The DNA here is from genome assembly GCF_963924005.1 of Protomyctophum bolini. NCBI lineage: Eukaryota > Metazoa > Chordata > Actinopteri > Myctophiformes > Myctophidae > Protomyctophum > Protomyctophum bolini. The sequence goes on along the minus strand of NC_137869.1, from coordinate 26,483,054 downwards.
GCGCCTGTGCGTGTGTAGGTGCATATGTGCATTTGTGCAAAAAGAAAAGTTAGCCTCGTTTCTCATAATTTTGGACCGTGGGCTATAGCCCATATCGTACGGCATACTCTAGCTCGCCGTTTTTCATCATTTTTGAGGATTTGAAAAAAATGACGAAATGACAAAAACGATGGGTTATAGCCCATGTTTTTTGAAATTTTGAAAAAAAAAGTTAACCTCGTTTCTCATCATTTTGGACCATGGGCTATAGCCCATATCGTACGGCATACTATAGCGCGCCGTTTTTCATCATTTTTGAGGATTTGAAAAAAATGACGAAATTACAAAAACGATGGGTTATAGCCCATGTTTTTTGAAATTTTGAAAAAAAAAGTTAACCTCGTTTCTCATCATTTTGGACCATGGGCTATAGCCCATATCGTACGGCATACAATAGCGCGCCGTTTTTCATCATTTTTGAGGATTTGAAAGAAATGACGAAATTACAAAAACGATGGGTTATAGCCCATGTTTTTTGAAACTTTGAAAAAAAAAATTAGCCTCGTTTCTCATAATTTTGGACCGTGGGCTATAGCCCATATCGTACGGCATACTATAGCGCGCCGTTTTTCATCATTTTTGAGGATTTGAAAAAAATGACGAAATTACAAAAACGATGGGTTATAGCCCATGTTTTTTGAAATTTTGAAAAAAAAAGTTAGCCTCGTTTCTCATAATTTTGGACCGTGGGCTATAGCCCATATCGTACGGCATACTCTAGCGCGCCGTTTTTCATCATTTTTGAGGATTTGAAAAAAATGACGAAATTACAAAAACGATGGGTTATAGCCCATGTTTTTTGAAATTTTGAAAAAAAAAAAGTTAACCTCGTTTCTCATCATTTTGGACCATGGGCTATAGCCCATATCGTACGGCATACTATAGCGCGCCGTTTTTCATCATTTTTGAGGATTTGAAAAAAATGACGAAATTACAAAAACGACGGGTTATAGCCCATGTTTTTTGAAATTTTGAAAAAAAGAAATTAGCCTCGTTTCTCATAATTTTGGACCGTGGGCTATAGCCCATATCGTACGGCATACTATGGCACGCCGTTTTTCATCATTTTTGAGGATTTGAAAAAAATGACGAAATGACAAAAACGATGGGTTATAGCCCATGTTTTTTGAAATTTTGAAAAAAAAAGTTAGCCTCGTTTCTCATAATTTTGGACCGTGGGCTATAGCCCATATCGTACGGCATACTCTAGCGCGCCGTTTTTCATCATTTTTGAAGATTTGAAAAAAATGACGAAATGACAAAAACTATGGGTTATAGCCCATGTTTTTTGAAATTTTGAAAAAAAAAGTTAACCTCGTTTCTCATCATTTTGGACCATGGGCTATAGCCCATATCGTACGGCATACAATAGCGCGCCGTTTTTCATCATTTTTGAGGATTTGAAAAAAATGACGAAATTACAAAAACGATGGGTTATAGCCCATGTTTTTTGAAATTTTGAAAAAAAAAGTTAACCTCGTTTCTCATCATTTTGGACCATGGGCTATAGCCCATATCGTATGGCATACTATAGCGCGCCGTTTTTCATCATTTTTGAGGATTTGAAAAAAATGACGAAATTACAAAAACGATGGGTTATAGCCCATGTTTTTTGAAATTTTGAAAAAAAAAATTTGCCTCGTTTCTCATCATTTTGGACCGTGGTCTATAGCCCATATCGTACGGCATACTATAGCGCGCCGTTTTTCATCATTTTTGAAGATTTGAAAAAAATGACGAAATGACAAAAACGATGGGTTATAGGCTAGCCCATGTTTTTTGAAATTTTGAAAAAAAACGTTATCCTCGTTTCTCATAATTTTGGACCGTGGGCTATAGCCCATATCGTACGGCATACTATAGCGCGCCGTTTTTCATCATTTTTGAAGATTTGAAAAAAATGACGAAATGACAAAAACGATGGGTTATAGCCCATGTTTTTTGAAATTTTGAAAAAAAAGGTTAACCTCGTTTCTCATCATTTTGGACCATGGGCTATAGCCCATATCGTATGGCATACTATAGCGCGCCGTTTTTCATCATTTTTGAGGATTTGAAAAAAATGACGAAATTACAAAAACGATGGGTTATAGCCCATGTTTTTTGAAATTTTGAAAAAAAAAATTAGCCTCGTTTCTCATAATTTTGGACCGTGGTCTATAGCCCATATCGTACGGCATACTATAGCGCGCCGTTTTTCATCATTTTTGAAGATTTGAAAAAAATGACGAAATGACAAAAACGATGGGTTATAGGCTAGCCCATGTTTTTTTAAATTTTGAAAAAAAAAGTTAACCTCGTTTCTCATCATTTTGGACCATGGGCTATAGCCCATATCGTACGGCATACTATAGCGCGCCGTTTTTCATCATTTTTGAGGATTTGAAAAAAATGACGAAATTACAAAAACGATGGGTTATAGCCCATGTTTTTTGAAATTTTGAAAAAAAAAATTAGTCTCGTTTCTCATAATTTTGGACCGTGGGCTATAGCCCATATCGTACGGCATACTATGGCACGCCGTTTTTCATCATTTTTGAGGATTTGAAAAAAATGACGAAATGACAAAAACGATGGGTTATAGCCCATGTTTTTTGAAATTTTGAAAAAAAAAGTTAGCCTCGTTTCTCATAATTTTGGACCGTGGGCTATAGCCCATATCGTACGGCATACTATAGCGCGCCGTTTTTCATCATTTTTGAAGATTTGAAAAAAATGACGAAATGACAAAAACGATGGGTTATAGCCCATGTTTTTTGAAATTTTGAAAAAAAAAGTTAACCTCGTTTCTCATCATTTTGGACCATGGGCTATAGCCCATATCGTACGGCATACAATAGCGCGCCGTTTTTCATCATTTTTGAGGATTTGAAAAAAATGACGAAATTACAAAAACGATGGGTTATAGCCCATGTTTTTTGAAATTTTGAAAAAAAAAGTTAACCTCGTTTCTCATCATTTTGGACCATGGGCTATAGCCCATATCGTACGGCATACTATAGCGCGCCGTTTTTCATCATTTTTGAGGATTTGAAAAAAATTACGAAATGACAAAAACGATGGGTTATAGCCCATGTTTTTTGAAATTTTGAAAAAAAAAGTTAGCCTCATTTTTCATAATTTTGGACCGTGGGCTATAGCCCATATCGTACGGCATACTCTAGCGCGCCGTTTTTCATCATTTTTGAAGATTTGAAAAAAATGACGAAATGACAAAAACGATGGGTTATAGCCCATGTTTTTTGAAATTTTGAAAAAAAAAGTTAACCTCGTTTCTCATCATTTTGGACCATGGGCTATAGCCCATATCGTACGGCATACTATAGCGCGCCGTTTTTCATCATTTTTGAGGATTTGAAAAAAATGACGAAATTACAAAAACGATGGGTTATAGCCCATGTTTTTTGAAATTTTGAAAAAAAAAGTTAGCCTCGTTTCTCATAATTTTGGACCGTGGGCTATAGCCCATATCGTACGGCATACTCTAGCGCGCTGTTTTTCATCATTTTTGAAGATTTGAAAAAAATGACGAAATGACAAAAACGATGGGTTATAGCCCATGTTTTTTGAAATTTTGAAAAAAAAAGTTAACCTCGTTTCTCATCATTTTGGACCATGGGCTATAGCCCATATCGTATGGCATACTATAGCGCGCCGTTTTTCATCATTTTTGAGGATTTGAAAAAAATTACGAAATTACAAAAACGATGGGTTATAGCCCATGTTTTTTGAAATTTTGAAAAAAAAAATTAGCCTCGTTTCTCATAATTTTGGACCGTGGTCTATAGCCCATATCGTACGGCATACTATAGCGCGCCGTTTTTCATCATTTTTGAAGATTTGAAAAAAATGACGAAATGACAAAAACGATGGGTTATAGCCCATGTTTTTTGAAATTTTGAAAAAAAAAATTAGTCTCGTTTTTCATAATTTTGGACCGTGGGCTATAGCCCATATCGTACGGCATACTATGGCACGCCGTTTTTCATCATTTTTGAGGATTTGAAAAAAATGACGAAATGACAAAAACGATGGGTTATAGCCCATGTTTTTTGAAATTTTGAAAAAAAAAGTTAGCCTCGTTTCTCATAATTTTGGACCGTGGGCTATAGCCCATATCGTACGGCATACTATAGCGCGCCGTTTTTCATCATTTTTGAAGATTTGAAAAAAATGACGAAATGACAAAAACGATGGGTTATAGCCCATGTTTTTTGAAATTTTGAAAAAAAAAGTTAACCTCGTTTCTCATCATTTTGGACCATGGGCTATAGCCCATATCGTACGGCATACAATAGCGCGCCGTTTTTCATCATTTTTGAGGATTTGAAAAAAATGACGAAATTACAAAAACGATGGGTTATAGCCCATGTTTTTTGAAATTTTGAAAAAAAAAGTTAACCTCGTTTCTCATCATTTTGGACCATGGGCTATAGCCCATATCGTACGGCATACTATAGCGCGCCGTTTTTCATCATTTTTGAGGATTTGAAAAAAATTACGAAATTACAAAAACGATGGGTTATAGCCCATGTTTTTTGAAATTTTGAAAAAAAAAATTAGCCTCGTTTCTCATAATTTTGGACCGTGGGCTATAGCCCATATCGTACGGCATACTATAGCGCGCCGTTTTTCATCATTTTTGAAGATTTGAAAAAAATGACGAAATGACAAAAACGATGGGTTATAGCCCATGTTTTTTGAAATTTTGAAAAAAAACGTTATCCTCGTTTCTCATCATTTTGGACCATGGGCTATAGCCCATATCGTACGGCATACTATGGCACGCCGTTTTTCATCATTTTTGAGGATTTGAAAAAAATGACGAAATGACAAAAACGATGGGTTATAGCCCATGTTTTTTGAAATTTTGAAAAAAAAAGTTAGCCTCATTTTTCATAATTTTGGACCGTGGGCTATAGCCCATATCGTACGGCAGTATAGTTTGGTATCGGTATCACAAAAATACCATGACTAGTTTAGTGTTTTGGGTTCTTCCACAGCCACAGGTTGAGACTTGCTGCCTTATTTTACCTACAAACAGTACTAGTTACAACCCATCAAACTCATGAATGTGTGTGTTTGCATCCCTCAGGCTCCTATTGCTGTGCGGATGGCAAAAGAGGCACTCAACAGAGGCACAGAGGTAAATTATGTTTTTTTCCAACAACTATCAATATATCTGAGGTTTTTCCTGGCTCAGAATGGGCCTTTAGGGAATGACTATGCATGCCAGTACCGTATGTTATGATTTGTCTGCATCACAACTATATGCAACAGTAAAAGCAATGAGCCAGCCTCCTATTATTTGATAGAAATCTATGCATTTTCCATTTTTCTTGCCATTTGTTTGTTGAACAACAACATTTCTATTATGCTTGAGTAAAGGACACACTGTATATAACTTCAGTGATACACATCAGTATGCGTCTCTTCTGTAGGTGGACATTACTACAGCGATGGCAATCGAGAGGATGTGCTATGCCAGGGTAAAATATAACCTTTTGATTTTTTTTAAACAAAAAAACAGCTTCTGTACAATGCATGCAGTGCCTTCTTTTGCATTTAACTTGCTGTCGGAAGTGGCACTGCAGTAGTTGACCACATACAGTAATGTGTGGTTCTATGTTTTGCTACCCAGTCAAAATGCTGCACATTGCATGTTGAGCCATGAGCTTCACTTTAATTTAAATACAGCACAGAGGATCTTAATGTGCATGCTAGATTATTATCTTCTTTCATGGTCTCTCTGTACCGTCTGTAACTTATTTATATGCCAATGGGAGCTTTTGTGCCTTTATTGATAGTATCAAGTGAAGATGGACAGGAAAGAGGGAGAGAGAGAAGGGGAGAGACATGCAGCAAAGGTCGTCATGAATGGGACTCGAACACGCTAGACACTGTCAGGCCAGTGCCTATAATATAGGCTCTGGCCTGACAGTGTCTAGCGTGGTCCAGACGCATGCCACATATTATGTGGTATGCGTCTGGACCACTAGGCCAGTGGGCACCCCTACTGGACATTTATTGATGTGCAGTGTCACCTCTCATGCATGGAAACCTTGTTTAGCTCATTAATGATTGTTGTCAAATTGCAAACCTTTCTTCTCAGGTCATCCCAACACGGGACAGACAGGAAGGCATGGCTGCCTTCATAGAGAGGAGACCTCCACAATACACTGGAGAGTAACGGGCTCTTGATTTATTTGACAGATAACGTCTTTCTCACACTCAAGATGCACACCGATACACCCCCACAAACATACTGTCCGATTGACGACAATAATTTGGAGTCCTTGCGAGTGTTTGCAGTAATATTCAGGATAATCAACAGCTTGTAATGTTTATATTACATATACACTAGCCTCAGAAACACAGACTGCATATTACTGTAGAACAAAATCACTTACATAATGCACATTCAAACGGAGTCCACCAGTTTATATCCACTATCTCAGGTGTAATGTAAATGTTTAATTATTTGTACTGTCACAGCTATTCCAAGTATGTGATAAAGAAATCAGTTTGCAAATCCTTTTCATGTGTTTACGTTATTGATAAGCTCTACCAGTTTGCATTGAGGGTAGATGTGAATGTGTGCCCCTGCTCCTTTAGAAATACCTGTAACTGAATTAAGAGACCATGATTCCCAGTTCCAGTTGAAGATGTACATTCTTTATTTAAAATTGAAGGGAAAATAATAATCTTGAAAACTTTACTCTCAGCAGCAACATAGCACAGACCTGTCTGGACTACACCTCATCGCACGAGCATGGCACAGATTACTCGTTTCCAACCGATACAATGTCGTGTGATGAAGTATACATTTGCCTTCTTGTTTCAGCAGATGAAACAGGTCTCAATCAAGGGCAGGCTATGGTCATATTAAAAACTAAATCCAAAGATATGAGCAACAGACAGACTGAGAACAAAGACAACAAATGCAGGCTCTATTCCAACTACTGTTTTGTTATATACACACACATACATTTGAAGTTCGAAACTTGGACCCATGCAAGTAGTAGCAAACACTGTACTGTACATGGACGCCAATTCAATGACATTGAGGCCATGGTACATTGTTTGAAACACTGCACCAACTATAGATCTTTTCCCCTATTAGGCAATACCGCCATTGCTCTTCAGAAACAGTTTTTCCATTGTATGAATCATCGGTGGTTTTAAAAGCACAATGTAAGAGGAATATCAGCTTAATTTGCATAGAGAATGCTGATACCATAGGTGCATTAGCCGATTAGCGGAGTCCAAAACAAGGGCAAGAAAGAGGATCGGCAGTAGGGTGGGTTTCTATGGTAAGGGTTTTCTCCATTGTTATGCTTTCCCGGGTGAACTCCCGGAGTGAAGTGACTCCTCGTGGAAAACTATCCAGGAGGATATTCATTTTCATAGAGCTTTAGAGGACTGGTAAGTGCTCTATCGTATTCTATCACAGGATAAATCTTTTAAAATCTTAAATCTGTTCATCCTCTACTACAGCAGTACCTTTCAATCAGATAAAACAAAACAACTTATCAATAAACATACAATATAACATTGTTTCCGTGCAACAATTTCAACCACTCATGACTATTTCTCTTGCATTCTATTATATACATAGCTTGTACTGATTACATACATACACTCGGATGCACATAGTTGTACCGACAGACAAACACAATCTGTCTCTCTTCTATGCACTCAACAAAGGCATAGGAAAGTACAACTAACACATAATACGCACAATCCTCCAGGATTAAATACCCATCTGAATACCTCCATGCATATAATGACCAACATTATTGCCGGTATTTGAGCCCGCCAAGAGACATTTGTACTTCCTAGATAGTAGATATACACATTTGCATTCCACAATTCCTATAAACCAAAGGCATTCTGCCCCGGACCACTGGATTTGCAGCACTGCTGGTGTCTCAGTTACACTTTTTGAGTGTTTGGCTACCAAAACACCAGACATTGAACTTTAAAACACTGATGACTTTTAGATCAATGATACAAGATTCCCTGTAAAGTTTTGGGCATCATGACGCCACTGTCCGAGCAAGTGACATTTCATCAAATCAAAAGATATGCATTGATTATTATATAATTTCCCTGGACTTTAAGGAGACCACAATAGCATTGCAGATCCAGGGTTTTGGGTTTCTCAGAACACAACACTGCTATAAAACAAACAAGCAGGCATTCCTATGGTAATTGGTAGAAACATTCATACAGATTCCAGCATGCACAAAGCTCACACCATCATGCACATGACAGATGCTCTCAGTGAATAGGATCAGTCGTTGCGTTCAACTGAGCGATTGGGGTATTGTACGATGCCGAGATTCGCACAAGTCGTGACTTTCAACTGAATGTTTGAATGGTTCACTTGTGCGCTTTCAAAGTGTTTGGTAAAAACATGATACGTGGGCCGACGAGACAGGAAAAGGGAAACCTCAAAATAAGGGTTCTTCTCACCATTTCCATACTAATTACAATAAAATAAATGTTTATGATCGGTATATAATACTTAGATAATACTTTTGTTCTGAAACAAACAACGGAAATAAATAAAATGTGTGCAAAGAACTGCGTACTTTTCTGTCATTTCGGGTCTACTTTGTACTGTTTGTAGGGATCACTGATTAAGAATTAAAATTATGTATATGTGTGCGTATAATGTGTCAAAATACACACATGCGCCCATGCTAAAATCCTCTCTGTTGTGGGACCAATGAGGTGAAGTCCTCTTCGTAGTCAGGGAGCCTCATTCTCTAAGGGAGAGATGCAGAGAGCATGGATTAAAGCTAAATAAAATATAACGACAATGTTTGTATGACGAAATCCTAAGGTGCATTTGTGAAACAGTGTGAAAGGAGCCGCCCCGCCCACACTAGCACTTTCAAATTCAAAAATGTAGATTTGTTTTTGGCTTTTGTGCCTTTATTGATAGTTACAGTGAAGACGGACGGCCAGCGGGCGCCCCACTAGCAGTGATTCCTAAACAATTATCACAAAATCTAAAATTACGATAATAATATTATTATTATATTATTCCTGCTGTTCTACCAACCAGGTGAAGAAATCACAGATTGAGGCTTTAACCTTTGCTTTTATATGAAATATCTTAGAACACATACAGTACGGTATGACACTTCAAATGCTCTAATCTTAAAATAATCACAGAAAATATCCAATCTACAAGCTTGTAGAGTGGCTATTTTCGCTGCGCAACATGCCTCCATAGAAGACATGCTGGCTTCTATGGAATCCAAGTGAGTGAAATCAGTGGTGGCGAGTACGAGTGGGACGCTTTACCGTTGTGAGGTTCTTGTTGTTGTGGCGGTGGGCGACACGTCGGTGTGTGTAAAGGCTGGCCAGTACGAGCTCTGTGGTGCTGTAGGCTCTCCAGGATGCTGTCCGTCAATCGCCTGACGTCTTTGTGGGTTTGTGGGTGTGTCTGGACATGCTCTAGCTGCTGTAGGCCACCCTCCTCCAATAGCATGCTGCAATAGCGAGAGGCTGTGGAGAAATAATACCACCTTCTCTGTCAAGTCAACCTTTTTTGGTTGACTTGAAACTTAATAGGCATCACAGAAAATACAAACCCAAAATAAATACATAAAATACAAGGTAGGTAGTGGCTATGGGGTTCACACAGGTTGGATATTGTTGTAAACTCTAAGTACTGGACCCTCGTCTGGTTTGACAGACAGGTAGTGTGTTCAGGCTGGGTGGTGTGTGATAATCCGGTTTAAGTATTCCTTCGGTACGGCGACTGCGGCGGTGGGCCCGGGAGAACAATAACGCGACACGAGACAATATCACGCTAAAGGTTCACAAAGTTTATTACACAAACAGGAACATATATAGTGCTGGATCATAATGACGTGACAACAAGATATCAGACATAATAACGTGCCTACTGCAGCAAGGCTGACCTTGCCGTCACCGAGATGTCTCTCGTAGCCTAACTATAAAGTATGCTACAGTTCAGGCAATACACAATACATATCAAGTACACTGTGTCTCACGTTCAAGTACACAGACATGGGCGATCAGATTATAACAGATATGAAGGCTAAAAACAAGCTTTAGTGAATTTACAGGACTAAACTTCTGTTTAGTACTGAGTTTACACTAACTACAGCATTGTATGCACTGCAGTATGTGTGTCGTCTCTTACCGTTCTTGCTGCAGACATGCTGCATGGCCCAGGCTGCCCACAGCTGAACTCCAGGGGTATGGAAGCACTCCAGCAGAGGAAAGAAGGGGTTAAATGACCTAGAAGAGGATAAGAATTGGATGAGGTGTTAGCATACAGCTACTGTACTGCTGAGATCATTTAGAAACTGAGTCATCACTAAATTAAATTGTTTACAATACTCAGTAGCACACCATTCATGCTTGCTTGCCGTGATAACTAACTAGTTAAGTCTAGCCACGTAGCTAAATGGCTTTGTGGCAACACATTTGGAGGATGTGCTCTGCTGAGTGCATTTAGTTGTGTGTTTCTGTTGGGAAGCAAACTCTCACCTGTATGCCACCATCTCACACTCTGGTGGCGGCCACTTCAGGATGGCAGAATGCTAGAAAGCAAAAACAAACAAATGATTAACTCCAATTCAAACGCTTACTATACAAGGTTTTAACATGCACTTACAATACAGGTGAGGCAACTTTGCATATATATGTTACAGAAACCAGGACAAGTGAGAAAAACGGAGCGGAGGGCGCCCATTTTCCTGGTGCGGGAAGCCGTGGCCGCCCTCAAAGGGTCCCGGTGCCCCCTCCCCCCCTCAAAGGGTCCCGGTGCCCCCTCCCCCCCTCAAAGGGTCCCCCCGGCCGCCAGTCACTGGTGTCCTACCAGCTGTTCCAGCAGTGTGGTGCGGAGGCCAATGCTGAGCGTCCAGGCCTCCTCCCCCCTGGAGGTGAGGTGGGCCAGGATCCCTGCAGCGAAGTAGCTAACCTCCACCTCAGAGCTGTGGAGCAGAGTGCAGATGTGGTCCAAGAAGCCCTGCACCATCAGTTCAACATGCAGCTCCCCGACTTCTGCAATGTTGTTCTACAACAGTGAAAACATGAAGAGCGGATTAATAGTGCATCAATATAGTGAATTTATTCCACCACGTAAGTCTGTGTGCGGTATAAAACAACAGCACTAAAACTAATACTTATGTTGAGAATCTTTAGAAACGTACCAGCAGCCCAAGAACTTTCTGCTGAATGGAAGACTCATTGGGGAATGACTGCAGACAGATTAGAGAGAGAGAGAGAATGTGTGTGAGATTCAGAGACGGAGTCAGCTTGCCTCCTTAAGCCCCGATTCATGTGGGATGTCGAAAATAGCCTAAATAGCCGACCCATAAGTCCACAACGCATAGCCTTGTGGGCTTGTAGGTCGAAGTGCGACACCGTTGTGCGATGGAGCATAAATTAGCTTTTAGGCATAGTTTTATAGCTCTGAACAGAACTCTTAATTACTAAGGCCCTCATTTATCAACCGTGCGTACGCCAAAATATGGGTGCACGCCGAAATTACCGACATTTTTGACATTTACCATTTCCGCCAACGCTTGAAATTGAACGTGACAACGTTGAAAATCCACGGTTGCTCCTCAGCTGGCGTACGCATTTTATTTCTGTCTTACACAAGCGGAGCAGCCTTGTCTGAACTGCTGACACTGTCACAGGCATCAAAACATATGTTTTCACTCCTAAAATGTTAATATAAAACGGTATGTGTATGTAAAAAACAAAAGAGAGATTTCCAACTTTACAAGTAATTAAAATCGCGCAATTAAAAACAATATAACATGTTTACAATGTATTAGTTTGTGCTTAATCAAACACTTGTTATGCGAGCGCACTTGTGAGATGATTTTGGAGCGCATGCGGACGCGGTGATGCGGCATATGCGATTATGATATTATTATTTTTTTAAAGGCATGAATGGACTGCACGCCTTTATTTCCAAGTGACAATGACAAGCATACAATACAGCTTGCCTATTTGTAGTAAGTACTAGCAGGCTATAGGCGTAAGGGGCTTAATCATTCACCATTTATAAGTGCTTAGACAGTTTTGACAGTTCAGATAAAAGCGAGATCATTTTCGGGGCTCGGGAGGACGGGACCGCGGCGTGCGTCGCCAACACATACCAGCGCAAGCGGCAAGCCTTCATCCATATGTTTATGATTCGTTCATCAATGATCAAATCACTACATAAACGTTGATTGTGAACTGCCTTGACGACATGATAGCCTATCTCTCATGCAGGCATGTCACCCACAGGACTTTAATATCACAGCAGTGCGCAGTATCACGCCTTCGCCGTGCACTGCGCACGAATGGGTAAAATTAATATAGGCCAGCCTACAAAAACTAATTCCATTCATGGCGATGCGATGTCGATGTGTCATGTATATGCGTGCATGCGTGGACATGACAGCAAAGCAAGCGAGGTGAGAGGAAAACAGACAGGGTAGGCCTACAACTTTATTTAATTCATGCAGGTGTTCGTTCTTTATTTAACAAGACACCAGTGGGCTTGCAAGTTGCGTGTGCTTCTGCGTGTGTGTGTGTGTGTGTGTGTGTGTGTGTGTGTGTGCGTGTGTGTGTGTGTGTGTGTGTGAGAGAGGTGCGTGAGGCGGGCAAGGCACGGGAGAAACCTTTTTTCCATAGTAAAAACTTGTTTCCATGGTTCCCACAGGTCGTAATTCATGTGTTCAGTCGCAAAAACGAGGGCGAGGCTTGATTTCATAGGGCGTGCCAGATAGATTTCAGCCGTCACATTTATTAACGTCAGGACGAAATTAAGGAAGGATCAGCTGTTTGCGATCACTTTATAAATGCCGTGGCGACGTGGGTGTACTACGAAACCTGCACTCGAATCTGTGGCAGATTTTACACTCGATTGATAAATGAGGGCCTAAGTCTACATAAGCGTTCATTTATTGGTGTGTGCCAATACAAAAGTGGAAATGTTAGTACTTTGTCCTCCATTGATTTTGGTTGTGGGGATTTTTTTCCCAATACCACAGAGGAGGACGCACACACGCACGCACGGCACGCACACACACACACACACACACGCACGCACGCACGCACGCACGCACCACAGTTTGGGAACTAGATGTGCATGTGCATGTATTTACATACCTCCAGGACTTTAATAAACAGATCCAGCCCTTGGTTCTCAATAAAATGGCGACAGGTCGTTGGTGATTCATCTGTGAGATTCCAGAGTGCACTGAGAGTGAATTTAAGGGTGGCGTCCACCACGCCTTGGGTTGCCTTCTGACGCACAATGTGGAGCAATTGCTGGAGGACAAGGAGAGCATCATGAGAATCTGACCGATTTTTCTTCTAAGCGAACACGAGTGAACCGACAAGCTTACCTTCACGATGAACAGTTCTGCCCCCAACTGAGCAGTCTGCTCTGTAGACAACTGAAAGACAACAGACATCCGTTAGGAAAAGGCATGTCAACTCAACAATGACAACTGTTTTGTTTCAATTATTTTACTCGTTTCACATAGTACCATAACAATATAACTCCATGGCCACTGCCCTTCCAGTTCAGACACATGACGAAATGCCCTGTACATTGTGCAATATATATAATACTAGCGAGTGTTGTACCACAAAGTTAATACTGAACTTTACAATTCACAATTTTGGCATTTAGCAGATGCTCTTACAAGTCTGAGATTGGAATAAACAGAGGAAACATGAACTCTAGTCAATAAACAAGGTAAATAATCACATGCTAATTAGAGCACAGCGAGAACAATGTAGTGTCTCAAAGAAACTAGGATACCAGGTAAACAATGAACCTAGCATCTTTCTAAATAACATGCCATCTAATATCTTTATCACATTCACTTTTAACACAAGCATAGACACATACACACAAAAACACTGATGGTGAAAACATACAAGCATGCATGCATGACTGCATGCACTTCACATCTACCTTAGCTGCCAAGATGGAGATGATGGCGACAGCCATCCTTTGCATGTTCTGGTCTTCATGGTTGCACAGCCACTGCATCACCAACTTGGCAGCCTCAAACCTAACGGACACAACAAGCCATTCAGATTGGATTTGCAACATACAATTCATACAGTCTCTAATGAGAGATCCATTCCCCTCTGCTGGCTTTGCAATAGAGGCCTTGTTGTACCGAAGGTTGGCATATTTCTCTTTCCTCTGGCATGGCTGTCTGTAAACATTAAAGGACCACTTCACCACTTTTCAACCTATCTTCATATAATAGGTCCTCACTAATAATCATGAAGAAATTGTGCAATGTTTTTCTACTCGGTCTGTGTTTCATAGGAGGGCTGTGGGCAGTTCAGAAACCGTCTTCCAGTGACATCATCGATGGGGAATACAAGCTAATAAAAACTGTAGGCTTTCTAGTCCTGAAAAGTTGCAATGCAAAAATGGAAGCCATCGTTCTCACGATAATGAAAATCTAAATATTTTTGTAAAAAAATCTTGTTTTAAAAAAGATCTGCCTAATGATGATGTCACTGGAAGACGGTTTCTAAACTGCCCACAGCTGTCCTATGAGACACAGACCGAGTAGAAAATAATTGCGCCATTTTTTCATGATTATTAGTGAGGACCTATTATATGAAGCTAGGTTGAAAAGTGTTGAAGTGGTCCTTTAAGGTAACCACTTTCTAAAGAAAAGGTACATGTGTGTATATAGACTAGAGTAGACACATTACACACATACTGTATATATCTTGAACAGCAGTTGTTGTATAGCAAGCGTTGTTTCCTCCAACATGGTGGGGGATAACGTGCATTCTAATTGAATAAAAAGGTTATTTATACTAATGTCAAGCACAGAAAATATCAGAACTCCAACCTAAAAACGCTATGAGCTGCAATGCGCTGTGAGCTTGTAGATTGACTATTTTTGTTGCATGACCCTGGCACACAATTAAAGTCCTTTGTTTCCTTGTGTATTAAAACTACATCTAAGCAATACAGTAACATGTATGATTGAAAACTAACTTGGAGTTCACGTTTTTACCAGTGCTGATTCAAGTAGACTGTACGCATTTTGTGGTGTATTGTGAGTGGGGGAAAACAGTTTGTGTGTGTGGGGGGGGGATCCCACCTGTTGAACGGGACTTCCTGTAGAATACGATCACTGCACAGAGACAGCAGGCAGTTCTTCTGCAGCTGGAGGCAGAGGAACCAACATGGCCGTCAAAACAGAAGCTGAACAATAGCTGGCTGTACTGAACTAACACAGTGACCGTCTGCTTCAGAGTGTCCACTGGTTCCCAAACACTGGGTTGGGACCCATTTGTGGGTAGCAAACACGGGCCCCCTTATTTTTTGTTTCTTCTTCTCATTATTATTATTATTATTATTATTATTATTAAAACATTCCCAAAACTTTTCATGAATTAAACCAAAATGCAATGATTCTTTTCAGTACTTCATGAAGAAATCAAAGAAAAATAAAATAAATTCCATAAATTAGAAGAAGTAGTGAAAATAGCCGATCTACAAGCTCACAACAAGGCGTGAAGCGATGTATTGTGAGCTTGTAGATCTGCTATTTCCACTAGTAGAGAATTACTAATTTCTGTTTTGGGTCACGGAAACCACGGGGAAGTTACACCATCAAAGCATCAGTGTTTTATTTAACCCATTTTGGGCGGGAAGTTAACCCTTTTTGGTGTTTTAAGCATTCCGTTATACTTTAGCTATTGAGAAATAGCAGATCTACAAGCTCATAGCACAGCACTGAGTGCCGTGTTATGAGCTTGTAGGTCTGATATTTTTGAAAAATCGCGCAAATCATTGAATATATATTCTTTCAGAGTGAATGTTTTTAACTCAAATCTTTGCTTCTGGGGGGTCCCTGGAACAACATATTTTCATTTTCACGTAAAGTTTCGACTTCAGGCCTAAATGGGTTAACCCAAGATGAAGGTGACATCATGCAGCAGGATACACACTGACTGACTTCCTGGTATCAGGCTTGTCACAATTATGACATAATTTGCAAATTATTTGAGATAATCACAATTATTATTTGCATAATTGTCCTATATATCATTTAAATTCCACGTTGAAAAATGTTCATATAGTTTCAAACCCTTTAAAAAATAGTGGAACTAGCAGATCTACACGCACAAAACACGTCATGTTGAGCTTTAGTTCGGCTATTTAATTACTGTATAACGTTAAATATGCAAGTTATTTGTCATATCTGCTCTGTGCAGTCGATACACAGACCCATTCAAAGGAATGAGTTCTAGGTATCGCGGGTTGCAGCCTGCAACTTTTGTTTACCAAACCTACAATGCAAACTGAAATGAAATTTTCATTCATAATGACAGAAACACAATCAAATCGTTAATCGCAATTATTTGAGCGTTAATCGTCACATAAAATGCCCTAATTGTGACAGCCCTACCTGGTATCCGTCCTGCGTAAAGACACTGTGAGTGACGTGAGTGTGATCATTGGTTCCTGGTATTGCTGGTTTCCCCCTACTACCTGGAAGCTAACTCACCCATTCATGTCTACTGGACACTGAGTGTATACGATCAACTTGTACAAATGACACCAGCTATACCAGGGGTTATGAAAAACCATGGTTGAGTAGTACCAGTTGTGTATGCACCCAAAATGACCTGTGGAAGGTTGATCATACCTGCTGGTGATTGGGGAAGGTCCTCATGGCCTCCAGTAACAAATGGGTGACGGTGCCCAGGAGCCTGACTGGCATCCCGGCTGCCAGGTCTTGCTTGGTCAGGTTGAACACACAAGCACTGGCTGCCAGCTGGACGTTCAAGGTAGCGGGGTGATTCTTCATACCCAACACTACCAACTGCAGATATGCATGGGGAAATAGTTACGATAGTTAAATAACGATGTCGTGGTGGTAGGTTGTTTTATTTTTTACAACTGATCCTCGTTAACGGTCATTAACTCTTTTTTCCCCCAGGTACGTATACGTACGTCGACGCTAGGTGGCGTCATATCCCAAGTCCGTACCGTTCCAACTATGGGATTGGAAATATATTCACAGTGCAAAGCAGTGGAGGGGAGGATTTTCCAACTCCTCCCTTCCTTAACTCAGATTCTAGGATAGCTGTCCTTGGTGGTCCTCTGCCATCCACATTTCGGATTTAATTTGTGCCTTTTTACTGCGACACTGGCGCCATGTAAACGCTTCTGACAAGAGGTAAGGAGTATGTGCTTGTTCCAGTGCTGCGGTGGTGTGTGTAAAAAGAGTGTGTGGGGGGCGGGCAAACTCCGACTTCTTAAAGTAAACGTGTATGCTGGCCCCTGGAGCTGGGGTTTATACCAACATAAATGCTACATGTTTTCATACAAAGCCTTTGGTTTGGTAAGCTGCTTGCTGCACTAAAACTCTTTTAGTGCCTATTAATTAATTATCAATAAGAGGCAAGCTAGCAGGTCCCATGAAACTGCGACTATGCCAGAGTTAATAGTCTTGAACTTCTTTTCCCTCTGCGACACGCAAGGAAAGAGGAATTGAATGAACCAAACTTGAAACAATATTAAATACACTCAGAGCATGAAGGGATGTTTGTGGTTGGCTGGCTTTAGCTGTTCAGAGGGAAAATGTAAGTTATACCGACCATATAGCTACCGTTCTCGGGATTAATATCTTACGTGTTCATATGTGGTTGACGATAAATTATAATGATCGTTCAGACATAGTGCAAACTCTCCCGGGAGGGTACAAGGTGTGTGATGGGAATCATGGGATGGTGTCACATACATGATGGAAAAAGCCTACCATTGATTTTGACAGAAACATTTAGTTTTAGACATATTTTAGTCATTTGAAATGTTTTAGTTTTAGTCTAGTTTTTATTATGCCATTGTGGTATACAGTATTTATCTGAAGTTGAATGGGGTGCAGAGAATGAATCATGATGTAAGTAAGTGTTCTTTGAACATTTGTGGTGGTGTACCTTAAGGATATCGGGCCGTGGTTTCTCCATGACATGGGTTAGGCTGAACAGGTGAAACAGAGCTTCTCTCACAAAGCCTTCTCTCTCGCTGTAGCGGCGCAGTGCCTCACAGATCTGCGTCTCGTTGGCTTCTCCTGTCACCTACGCATGCACACATACGAGACCACTAAATATTTGCACATCTTCAAACAGTGAATATTATGTTTGAAGGTACAGTTATTCGCCCAGACTTACTTTTAGACTGCCCTCTCCAGAGAGGAAATCCGAAAAGCCAGCATCTGTGGCCAACAGTCCCATAAAGGTCATCCCTGGTCTCTCCTCAACAAACGCCTTAACAGCTGCATCTGTCACCTGCAGAGCCCCAAACAAGAAATACAACCTGACTCTACATCTTGAAATACAGGTCCTTTACAAGATGTACAGCGCATCACGCAACACACACACACACACACACACACACCCCTTTAGTGGCACGAGAAAATATACAGTACGTTAACAATGCACAACTGAAAGGGAATAGAAATGATATGTACACTGAGCTATTACGGTACATTACAACTGAGCGAAATCTAACTTTCAAAACCATAAGAATTGTGCATTTGCTGTGAGAAATAGTTGGCCTATATATATCCACATAGGAAAGGTTAGCTTGGGGTAAGCTTTTGCAAGGTTGTGCACAAAAAAACACAGTTGTGTTTCAAAAGTGTTTAAAGGTAGTTGCTCTGTTTGTACAGTTTTTCTACAACTTTTTGTGTTATAATTGTGTGTAATTGTGTTGTCACAGCAGCAGCTCGCAAATCTTGCTGCTGTGTTTGCACATTGTTGTCAGTGCAGATATGGGAGTTTGTTGTCATTAGTCATGCACACACCAGGGATCCCAGACTTTTTCATGAATGAACCAGATGCTATAAATGAATGAGATGAACAAGTCAAATCATCTCAAACCAAAATTCCATTACTTTCCCCAAAATGTTTCTGCCTCTTACAATTTTACATCATCTATCCAGGTCAGGACAATTCCTTGACTTTTCCAGGATAAGGGGAAAAGGGACTCTCTGTCCGTCTCTCTCTCTCTCACGCACACCATGTACGCACCTGTTTTCTCCCTGATACATCCAGGGATACTAGAGAGGGCAGGATCCCTGGCTGAGCGAGTAGTTGACGAGCCACGTCAGAGGTAAACTGCTTATCATCACTGATGTCCAGATGCTACATTCACACACAAAAAGAAAAAACACCATATAAAGTATTTATTTTAAAGAAAATGTTCTGTTTCTACCATATGTAGCTTATGTTCTCTAATATTTTCTTTTTGTTACAATAAATATAAAGTATTGTACTTTATTAGAATCAATCATCAATGTTCTCTGTCCATAAGAACACAAGGGGAAATTTGTTTTCAGTAACAGCGAGTAAAGCGGAAACTATGTTTAACCCATTCAAACCGGGAAAGAATCTGTGTCATTTTAGATTTTTGCATTGGCTATTAGGAAGATAGCAGATATACAAGCTCACAGTTACATGTCACTTTGTACCGCGGCCCTGCTATTTTTTAAATAAAATAAGATGTCAAAAGGGACACATTGTCAACAGCATCACGGACACAACTCTTTTATTACAGACGAACCTGCAGCGCATCCAGCTGCCCTATGACGGCAAGCAGCTGTGCGGTGCTCATCTCCAGCCTCTTCAGCTGGTGCAGTGTGAGCGACCGGAGCCTCTCCCTCAGCCCCAGCAGGGGGTTCAGGTTGGTGACCGACGTGTTGGACAGATCCAGGCTCTCCAGCCGAGGCAGGGAACACACGTCGGCCAGTCCCGAGTCATAGAAGTCCACGTTGGCCAGAGAGAGGGCGCGCAGGCCCTGGAGGGAGCTGAACCGCAAGCGACTCGATTCATCCAGAGAAGACATGGTGAGGCCGGTCAAAACCAGGCGCTGAAGAGACTCCTGTAGGATGAGTGAGAAAGAAGTACTCATTTCATGATTTCATTTTCATGTGTCTACACTCTACAATAGTCAGACTATGGATGGGCATTTCAAGAAAAAGTATGATTCACTGGGAACTAGTTTGTCCATTCTATCTAATATTATTATTTTATAGTCACACAAACTATTCACTTTTTTTATGTAATGACCCATCACCAACATGGATCTACCATCAGACGAGGTGATGGAAAAAGGTCGCTTGATAACAGTTGTCTCCCGTACTCTGCCTTTACCTGACAGTGTTTATTGCTTGCGAGCCCCTGCAGTATATCAGGAATGGTGAGGTCTGCATTGACCCTGGCAGCGTCGAGCTCCAGCAGTCTGTGAGAACACAGGGCTCTCTGAAAGGCCTCTGCAGAGATCCGCGCAGTGCGGATGCATGCCCGTCTCAGCCGCAAGTATTCACAGTTCCGGAACACACCGACTGTGCTGTCGTTCAACAGACCTAAAACACAATTGAAATTTTTATTTTCTCATATGTCAGATAGATACCAAAGATTTGAATGCAAACTGAGCCTTTGGACACTCCTTCCTCTGGGGAGTTCCAGTGGGGCTTTATTTGACTTCTAAGAGGTTTGGGTGCTTTGCTTTCATGTCGCAGTTAGACCATGCAACTTGTCAGGAGAAAACACAAAACTCTTGGAATAGGAAACAAGTTGCATAGTAAACATAGGTACCACTAAGGGATCATCAAAAACAAGAAAGAAGAAAAGGTTCAAATTACATTTTCATAAATATTGTCATGATTATATAAACTTACAATGTAAGGCATTGTGAGCTTGTAGGTCTACTATTTTTGAAAATGTTCACCTATAATGACAGGCCCAAAATAGGGACAAAACCTATAGTCCTACCCTAGAAGATATTACATACATTGTATGTATTATGTTGTGTTCATGTATCATTTAAAGTTACTAGAACAGTGCAGGTTGGGGGTGTGATCAATTGGCTAATAAAGGGTGAGGTCAAGCATCATTGTGATGTCAGAACATCATTGTGATGTCAGAGAACAGGCCAGCTCCACATATGGAGATATAATTTGGACCCTGTCCAGAGCCCGGGCAGAGGTTTTGTGCTGGTTCTGGACAACCGGTGATCCGACAGACTCGACACCGGGCACTGCACTCCCTGTGATGGTGTGGAATGCGTGTGTCAAATTTGAGACTTGGTGCATTTATAGATATAGATGGTGCTGCATGTGCACTCAATTATTTGTATCAGATATATTGTGCTCTAGTCTAGTATCGCATCCTTGAAAGTTCTGGCAGAAAACATGTTTAGTAAAATATCTCCACCTTTCTACAAACTTCCCAAGGACAACATTCGCTTCCCGCAACGGGGATTTTATTTTGAGAAGCGCCTTGTGATTGGTGCAGGGTATTTAAAACAAATGGAGGGCAGTAATACGCCTTGCGGCGTCCACACTGCCGGAAATACAAAAGAAGAAGTATTCTTGTGGATCAATGGTTGTACCCACCTTCAAGAGCCATCTTGGTCAGCAATTGATCTGCTAACTCCTGTGGGAAAAGTATTGCCTCTCTGAGACAAAGGGAGCCATCTGCGTGCTTCGCACAGAAACACTCCAGGTTCTGGCTGACATAGGATAGACACAGGTCTACCAGAGAGGCTGGGGAGGCATCATCCTTAAAACACAAAGGGGACATTTATTGATATGACACGGTCAGATGTAAGTTCATGGCTAGCCCTAGAATGTCTCTGTTGTTTCATACATTGCAAGTATTCCACATACCAGAGCCATAGAACACTGCCGTAGACTTGCGGTTGCAGCGGCAACGGTAGCATAAATGTGATAAATGCTCCGTTTGTACTCACACATTAAATAATTCCAAAGAGGTGGAGTAAGATATTCTATTGTGAAAGTTCTGGCACTAAACGTGTATTTAGTCAAATATCTACACTTTTTCAAGAGCTGCATCCTGGCGGCCCGGAATGATCGATGGACTGAATTTACCAACAATTCCTGTTGATTACCACAGACGTCATCACAAGAAATTGACCAGGGAAGCACAACTGTATGGGGCACACAATTGGCAGGTGGTGTGATAAATTACCCAGCACCCATCACAAGGCCCCTGCCAATTGTGTGCCCCAAACATTTGTGCTTCCCTGCACAATTGGTGATGACGTTTGTGATGATCAGAGGAAGTTTTGATTAATTCAGTCCAGCTGTCATTCCGGGCCCCTCTGCCCGAGAGAAAGCCATGGGTGCAGCTCGTGAAAAAGTGGAGATATTTAATTTTATAATAATAATAATTTTATCTCATTCCACCTCTTTGGAATTATTTAATGGGCGAGTAGTACAAACGGAGCATTTATCACATTTATGCCACCGTTCTGCCACAAGTCTACGCCAGTGTTCTATGGCTCTGGTATGTGGAATACTTGCAATGTATGAAACAACAGAGACATTCTAGGGCTATATAGTTCATGGCAACAGTACGTAGTCATGTGAATGCAATTAAGTAGTAATGTAAAAACAAAAACTAATCGGCAGTAAATACATAGACCTACAGTACTAGATATTGATTGATGGAATACTGTATTAACAGTTTGCTATATACAATGGTGCTAAAAGTTTAACATAATAAGCCCTGAGGGCTTATTTCCAAATTTTCCATTGTGATCCTGCGCATTAAATTTATAATAGGCCTATATATTTTAAGACGTGCAAAAATCTTTTGACAAAACTCACCATATTGAGAAGATTAGAGGCCATGAATAACGTCCCTATATTGACAACCGCGACTTTTTTTCTTTATGTCTTCACGACAGATTTAACTGCTGGCTATAACTGTCGAGTTGACCCGTCTTAGATATGCATGTTATGTTACCCTCATGTAACCTGGCACCAGCAGCCTGGTGTTGTGGTAACGTAGATATGTAACGCTGTTAACCTCATATAACCTGGTGATAACAAGCCCGATGTTGTGATGATAGTAGCCTACCACTCTCGCTGAAAATAGCTGCGGGAAAATGACGAGCTAGCTGCAGCTAACGCTCGTGAGCCAGCTAGCTAACTTGTTGGTAGTTGGCAACACTATGACTATCTGTGTGCTGGAACTGGAATATCGCCTTTTAAGCAAAAGCAGATTATTTCTGTTTTCGCTTTTCATGTTTCATTTTAAACGCATGTCTGTCGATCTACTCTGGGCCGTGTCGTGTGTCGGAGACGTATAGCTCTGATAAAGCCGCAGTATGTCACAGGCTCAGCATAACTAATCGGTTGGCGGAGAGTCTATTTTAGATTAGACATTAGACAAACAGTGAGAAAAGGTCACAACACTGGAAGTACATCAGGAGCTGGGGGCGGGGCTAATGGAGCCCCGAGTGAAAGGACCATAGACTGTGGAAAGGACACTGCTGCGATAAACATACCAAGGATTCGTCCGTGATGTCACAACTCACGAAGCCTCAGACTGGGGAAAACATTGAAAACAATAACGTCCTCGTTTGCTGCCACGTCATCCATGGTCACACCAAAAATGACGTATTTATGTTCAACTGAAATATAAGTGCAGTTATGGAATTAGAATAGTGCCATTATACTTGCTTTTAAAAGGTTCTGAATCTCTGAGAAGCGTTAATAGACTAATAGATAGTCATTGGCTCCACAATTGCGACGTCACTCACTGTACCATTTTGGCGGCTTTAGCTAGACTCAACTACGGAAGGCCGTTTGAAGCATTTGCGCGATCAGGAAGCAGTAAAAATACACAACCGAACGTGCAAGTTGCTAAGGCAAATTGGCATAAATTGCATCGCTTTGCAGATGACAGGCGTCATAAATAATCCTTGATATTCTGAAGGAACTATTTAGTTCAAACGATATCACGGTATTTATGGTCATTAAACTAAATGGGGGCTAAGTTTATTGGAAGGGACTAAAGGCATGTAACTCTACCGGTTAACGTCACCAAACAGCAAGGTCAATAGTGGTGCGCGCGTGGTTAAATCACTACAGAAAGCACGTCGGCACAGAACGTGGATTGTAAAAATGGCTGGACTCATCAACTTTGAGGATGAAAACGAGGTGAAAGAGTTCCTGGATAATTTGGGTATAGAATACAGCTTCCAGTGTTACAAAGAGAAGAATCCTGAAGGTATAAACTTTAACTGTCCACGGTCCATGGTGCTGAACTGATCGAAACTAGTACAGTACAGTGTGTTATTGCAGTAGTTAGTTTTAGTTGTTATTGCATTCTGCATGTAACTATTAGCCTGACACTCAGTCTGAAGTTTCATTTCACTTCATTATTCATTCATTATTCTGAATGATTAATTATTAATTATTGATTATTCTGAATCGCCAGAACATATTTTCTTAATGGGCGTGGCTAGCGATTCAGGGCTGGAGCCAGGCTATGTAACTATATTAACTGGCATATTTTCCTTTGAACATATACATGCTGTCATTGCTGTACGCAGAATATGTATAGTTGGATGCTCAAAAATAATATATACAAATGAGGCAAGACGAAATCAGACTTCAAAAGTATGAGTGATTTTACTCGAAAAATGACCTGCCAATGCAATAGAAACCCAGTCTGGCTCATTGAACAACAGGGATTCACAGATTTTATACCTGCCCACAGCTACAAAACAAACGGACATGTTGCATGAGCCAGGATCTGTTATTAAATGTTTACTCAGAATTCCTCAACAATGTCACTTTGAATTGTCACTATGAAATGTGTTATATAAATGCCCCTTCTCCTTTGCATTTGTACTAAGGATGCCAACGACTTGCTGACTACTTGGAAGGAATTAAGAAGAATTATGAGGCCACGGCACAAGTTCTCAAACACAACTGTGAAACAAATGGGAACGCTGCTAGTTGCTACAAATTGGGGACTTACCACGTCACAGGCAAAGGTACACCAGGAAAAACAACTGAACGGTCTGAACCCTTCTCATCCCCCCCTTTTGCTATTCCTCTGTTGTTGGCGATTGGATGTACCAGCAGTTAGGACAAAACCTGAAAGTAAAACAGTCAGAAAGAAAATTATAAATATTAAGATCTATGAATGATACCACCTGAAGCTATGTTTGCCTGTTGTCCCAAATCTCTCCACCAGGTGGGGTGACTAAGTGTCTGAAAACTGCCTATTCCTGCTTCATGCGCTCCTGCAATGCAGGCGGAAAGAAGTCTATAGATGCGTGCCATTTTGTTGGAACACTAGCCCATGACGGACGAGCCCTGGAAGGCGGACCCGACACTGCAGTGGCCCTGCAGTACTACAGGAAGGCATGCGACGGGGGGTTCGCTCCTTCCTGCTTCAACCTCAGCACCTTGTTCATCGAGGGAAATGCCAAGGGCTTGGGAGGAGACATGCCTCAAGCACTGAAGTATGCCAACATGGCTTGTGAGCTGGGACACGTGTGGGGCTGTGCCAACGCCAGCCGCATGTACAGGCTTGGGGACGGCACGGAGAAAGATGAAAAGAAGGCAGAGGAGCTGGCGAACCGAGCCAGACAACTGCAAGGCATGGGGAAAGAGCAACAGTTGAAGTTTGGGGAGTGATTTTATATGGCTGCATTTACTGTTATTTGTCTTGGTGCTCTCTTTGTCAGTGTGTTTCTGTGATGATGTCCACTTACACCACCCAACTTGTTGCTGTATATAGGCATGTTTGTGGGATTCGTTCATTTAAAAGTGAACTACCGGTATATCTTTATCATGTAAGTTGGCATGCAATGCCCATTGCCCACCCCCCAAGCAGGGGGAAGTTTTATTGAATATATTTGGACCTCGTGGTCTGGGCAAAATGTGTGACCCAATTATTATCAAAAAAAATCCAAATAAAGTACTGATAAGAAATGACAAAGATGAAACCTTGTCTAAATAGACATTTTAATATTTGAAAATGTACCCAGCCATACATCTGACTTTACCCCCAATTATCCTCTCACATCAGTAGCATTCTCGCTGTACAGTATGGCACTTTCTCTCACTCACTCTCACACTCACACACACACACACACACACACACACACACACACACACACACACACACACACACACACACACACACACACACACACACACACACACACACACACACACACACACACACACACACACACACACACACACACACACACACACACACACACACACACACACACACACACACACACACACACACACACACACACACACACACACACACACACACACACACACACACACACACACACACACACACACACACACACACACACACACACACACACACACACACACACTTTTCATAACATTATTGTTCGCATATTTAGTCTCTTTAACACTATTTAACAAGTTAGTTTCATATGTACACACTGGCTGGGCAGGTTGGATTCATTACCATCTTTGTTGACAAAGTGGAGATTCAAATTGTCATTCTCTTCGGACTAAGAAATGATGGACCGTCTTGACGAATGGATAGTACTGATTCAATCTCTCAATTCCCGTATCTTTTACTACTTCATCAGCACCGGGAGCTTGGTCGTTTTGGTGGGATATGGCCATTATCATACCCTTCTCTTCTGACAACTCTTCAAGCTCAGTCCTATGGCCTAAGCTTTCCCCCTGGGGGAAAACGTTGGACAATGACAGAGGTTTTGGCACAAGGCATGTATGTATGCATTATCATTACACAGCCAGTAGTAGTTAATAGTAGACGTGGGAGCATTCAGATATACAGCAGATACTGTCCAAGTGCACAAAAGTCCTGAGGGAAAGTTTATAGCGCGTGGGACCACAGACATGAGGAGTTCAAATGCTTTTACAAAAGATACTTTCACCTCTTGAACCGTGGCAATTGTTTTTCCTCCACTCCTCCCTGGCTGGTGACAGTGTGAGAAACGCATTCGTCAACCCTTTTATTCACACCGCCATTTCGTTTCTTACAAACCAGGCGGTTCCTGCTCTCAGAATGGTTCATTACGTCTGCCTCCTCTCGCCTTTCTTTGAGGCATATTGGGAGGTAAAGCGAAGTTCTGGCCCCCTTCCTTGGTCTTCTCTCATCACTCCTACTATAGTTATTTGTTGTCGTTTGCTCTTTAAGGGTGGGGCAGGTTCATTCGATCCTCGATCAGAGCGTTGTCGGGCCCCTGGGACTCCATGCACTGCTTGACGGTCGCGATGACCCCTGACAGACGCCTGTCCAGCGCGGCCATG
Source organism: Protomyctophum bolini (assembly GCF_963924005.1). Classification (NCBI taxonomy): domain Eukaryota; kingdom Metazoa; phylum Chordata; class Actinopteri; order Myctophiformes; family Myctophidae; genus Protomyctophum; species Protomyctophum bolini. The sequence continues at coordinate 26,455,863 of NC_137869.1, read as the reverse complement.
TGTGGCTCGGCCAGGATGGGGTTAATGGGGTCGAAGGCCAAGGCCTGGCGCAGGGCCGTGCTCAGAGCCCCGCTCCGCAGCAGGTTCAACCTGTTCCATGTAGACACCCGCACCCTAGAACACAGAGAACACACTAAATGTTTTGATGTGATTGCCATCTGCTTGGGAAATATGGACTTTTCAAGAGAGTAAAAAAGTAATGAAGCTTCTTTAATGCAGCCAAAGCGTATCATGTCAATCGATCAGTCTCTGTCACTCTCTTCTTACCACAAAAATGTGGGGTAAAGGCTTCCAAACTGGCCCAAAATAATGAAAAAGTAAAAAAAGGATGATGCTTCCCATGAAGGAAGCAGTAATGATTATCAGTGCTATCAGAGTTAAGGCAACTGGCTGTTGACATAGGCAACACACTTTTCTAGTAGTCTATACAGACACAGACATTCAGACAGACATTGGCTTAATTATAGTATGATGATATGATGATGATATATTAGGTCACATTCATACCAGAGAGCTTTGCTGCGATTAAAACGAATCCTGCTGCGCATTTTCAGAAAGTGCACTTCGTTTGGCAGGTGTGAAGGCTCAAGAACCGCATTATACTCCGAGCAAAAAGGGGGGTTTCGCTTCACTTCGAACTTGATTACGATTCGGTGCAGGTGTGAATGCAATCCGCAGTAAATAAAGGAAATGAAGCAAACAATGTGGTGGGTGAGGAGCTGAACACAGTTGGAGACGGAGAAGGCATATTTTACGCAGCGCAAAGATGTTATCCGTTACCGTGGATAGACGTGGTCGAATGAGGAGACTGAAGCCCTGATCGAAATGAGGACGAGTACATTAATCAATTGCTTAAGAAAACACATAAACACTGCAGTGCAGTGTAATAGTATTATAGCCTACAGAATATTCTGTCTGTCTGTGCGTGCCGTAAACATGGAGTGCTTGTCACTGTGTGGGGACTAGTGGGGAGTAGGAACTTTCATCTCAATAAACGTGTAAACATTTTGCGCTGCTGTCTGTTATATCAGTGAGCTCGCTCAGCGCTGTGCCTCCATGCCCAAAAGAACAGTGTGTGGCTGCGTGCGTATAGTGAGAGAGCGAGAGAGAGGGGTCCAGTCCCAGACAGCACGACACATGCTTGTTATGAGTATAATTTTATCACCATAGATTTCACTGTGTAGGCTAGTTTATGAATGGAACACATTGATACTGACTAAAGGTCCCCCCTGCTGCGTTTCCAATTGCTGCGGATGACAGCTGTGTGAAGGCAAACCGCAGCAAATTAAATATGCAAGAAGCCCAAATTCTCCGCCCATACGCATTGAGTCTACCGAAGTATTAGGTGAGAATGTGACTTTAGACAGATCACACAATACATTGAAACTATACAGCTCCTTTCTTGCAGAGAGGAAAAAAGAAAAGGCTACCAGTCATAGTTCCAAGAGGCATAACAATACATTACATTTTATGCACAGAATTGAGATGGGGCCTTCAGAAGTCCTATACTTGTGGGGACAAATGATCTTGAAGCCCTAGCCTGCAACATAGGTACATTGTACCACCATCCTGATGGTAAAATATGGTATTGACTGTATAACTGTTCTATCCCTAGCAATAGCTTTCCCCTTCCTGAGTACCTGGGTCTCATACATTGCTGGAAATTACAAAAAGAAAGAAAATAAAATCACCTACTTTATTATACCTGTAAAACTCTGTGAATATAAAGTTGATTCTGATTCTGATAGGGTATTCTGGTCAGTTTTCATTCGGAAGGTGGTGGATGTGATGAGAATGTAGATAATCTCAGGTGAACCAGTGTTAGGTTTAATTTCAAGCGTGGTATGAACCAGCCGCCTACTTAAAATGCTGTGCGAAAGCCAAGCGACACTGTTGACAGTCAAGAGAGTTCAAGAGAGAAATGTGAGGAAGAAAGTCTGTGGAAATGCTACCGTCTCAGTTAAAGGACCACTTCACCCATTTTCAACCACTCTTCATATAATTGGTCATTATAAGATGGTACCATTTTTGTCTACATTGTCTGTGTCTCAGAGGAGGGGTGTGGACCGTTCAGCATACCGCCTAGTGCGCCTACCAGTGACATCTGTGCAATATACCTGACGAAGGTCCAAGCGACAGAAACATCAATATCTCTAATTAACCTTTTTTTTGGCTGTAAGTGAAGACAGTGTGCAGGACTTGAAATTAAAATTGTTTGAAAACCACTGGTATAGAGCAAAGTAGTGTTTAACCCTGATAGGAATAGGTTTGAATACTCACATGCAACACTGGTAGAGAGGTGCGAGGATGCTTCGTTCGTCTAGAGCTGCATTCCCAAAGCTGCGTGAAAAATAAAGAAGAAAGTGTTAGCACTTTATTCCTCCCCATATCCCCATGAATTCATCAGGGATCTGTACAGTGTTCAGTATGTTCATTCATCATGAAGTTCAAGAACATTTCACAACTTTTTAAAGCATGAATACTGTTTTTCCTTCATGCACAGATGTTGAATACCCTATATGTAAATTTGTGATAACCCAATACACTACAGAATTTCACCCTTAATTTGTTTCACATAATAAAGATTTGATCACAGTTGAAACTCAAGTCGGCCTCTTTTCCACCAAAATAACTAGAGGTTCTAGAACTGGTTCTAGATTGTTGGAAGTGAACCATGGTGCTTTCACGGAACCGGCAGCCATTGTTTTGGTTACAGTTTCGAACCAACTTTTCTGAACCAATTCATTTTCTGTGGAAACACTCTGAACTGGTTCAATATTAGACGGGAAAAATACTACAGGCTTTGAGTGGTTAAGGCTCTATCTGCACTTCACTATACTATAGGTCCAGGAGTCCAGGACACACTATAAAAGACAACATTTCTAGGACAGTCAACTCAGCCAAGCCAAACTAGGCCAGGACGGAGAAAGTGAACGCCTCTCTAATTTCTGATTGCAAGTTCAAGCCATACTTCATGATTCCTTAACGCTTATCAGATTAAGGGTTAGGTTAAGTTATATTTGCAGTGCAAGTATAACTATACTATAAGTATACTTTCAGTGCAAGTATAACTCGTTATACTATGTATAATGGTTTAAAATATATTTTAGGGAAATAACAAAGCAATCTTTGGAACATCAATTCCAGTGGAAGTGGAATGATCATATTGGACCAACAAGTCTAAGCTCTACAAATGCTTTTTGTGGATGTTGTCAAATGGCTACAGCGATGATGTGAAATGCATTTTCAGGCTTGCCATTGGCAGAGAATATTACTGTCAAGGTGCCAAAATGATCGTGTGGATGGAGATGGTTTTCATTTAAAAATGCCACTTTCCAATTACAAATATTGTACTGTATGTAGCCTCAGGAACCACACGTTAACCTAGCTTAGGATCTAACCTTAACCGCTATATACAGTTCATTGTGTGATAAACAGCAAAAATAGCTGACACAACGCATCACATAATGAAATGTGTGCGCTATTTTGAAAAATAAGACCGGTCTGAAGTGAGTGGTGCTGTACTATACTGTGCTCCTCCCTGGACTCTGTGTATGTGTGTGTGTACACGTGTGTGTGTGTGTGTGTGTGTGTTCTACTGGCCACTTTAGGTGTTGCAGCACGGACACGTTGGTACACATACTGTACATACACGTACGTACACATACACGCATAGCTCTGCATAGGAGTGGCTAGCACCACTCAAGAATTAAGAAAATGCTTTGACTAGAATTACATGCCCAAAATAGGGACGGCATGGAAGTGGTTATTCACACCAGAGCCTTCCTCATCACGGTCTCTGTCTCTTTTTAGACTTCATTGTCTTCCTGTTTTTGTATTGTCTTGGTGTTATGTGCTCTGTGTTGTTTTTAATGTGGGTGTTTGAACAGACTGTGAAGACGAATATCCTTCGGAACAATAAAGATTATTATTACTATTGTCCCACAAGGGGAAATTATTTTCTACAGTACTGTACTAGTCAGACACAAATACAGTACTCTGTACACACACAAACAGCAAATAACAACATAAAATGACAGTCATCACTCATTGACAAGCACCGTTTAGTCAGTGTCTGCTGGTGCTGCCCACAAAACATGTAATCCAGCTCCCTCCCATCGAGGGACACCAATTATCCTTGGACCGAAACATTAAAAATGCAAGCGACGGACAATTTTAGAATGGTGTAAAAATAAAGGAAATAGGTACTTATTACTACATGAAAACATTTCCAAAATGATTGTCATGGTTGAGTTTGGCGTGGAATTTATGATAAAAAAATATCCCATAGGCTTATACGATCTTTAACAATGATGCTTGTTGATTTAAAGATTCAATTCAATTACACTTTATTAAAGTGTCAAATCACAGAAAGTTGACTCAAGACACTTTACATGTAGAGCAGAGAACCGACAGAGATGATCTATGATACTAAACTTCTTACTTTAACAGTTACTATGGGTTAAAGTTTAACCCATTAAAAACCGGAGATCTGTGTCATTTTAAGATTTGTGTGTTGGCTATTAAATAGCAGATTAGAACTACTGAATTAGAAGGCATTTGTAGAATCCGTCTCAGGTGGATGGGTTAACACATGGGTTAACACATATTGTATAAATGATTATGGATTTGACAACAGACTTTTAAGATTTGACTTATGACAGACCTAACAGTTTATGGCATAAAGCTGCTGTGCTTGTATTTGTATAAAGCTGCTGGAGAGGGGGTGGAGAGTCTCCGACTTTAGCTTCCAGGTCATGAACATCCCAGAGAACCTGACCTGGAAAACAAACACCACTGCACCAAAAGGTCAACAGACAGAGAGAGACTGTATTTTCTGAGGGTACTGAGGAAAACCGAGTTCCGCAGAGCTACGGCATTCCCCTGCGGTTTTCCAGCTGCACGGTGGCAGAAAGAATGATGCCACTTCAGGGCATCATAAACACAGCTGAGATAATCAATAGATTCCATCTCTGGAGGACCTTTTTGAAGAGCCAACACTTCATCCTCAGGGACTCATCCCCATAGATCACTGGCCGCTGCAGTTCATTGGAGTGACGTGTCTCACAATGAAGGCAGGAAGTCAAGCGAAGTGCAGTGCTGAAGGCTTTTCTTTTTTTTTTAACAAATCTTTATAACAGTCATGACAATACGAAACAAGACAAACAAACAAACACAGACAACATTAAAGAATGTCCACAAAGCAACAGTTCTCTGCAGCTTCCTTATTTAGAAGTGCTGAAGGCATTTGCTGAAGGCACGCTGCGTCGCTGCCCAAGTGACTCCTCCATGTCTCTCGCTGTCACTCAAGTGACTACTGGCCAATCACAGCGTGTCTTTTCCGGGACTCATGTTACGCACGTGGAAGCTTGACATTGAAGGCAAATGCTTTGCAAGGAATCTCGGGAAAATTGTGACACACGCCTCAGAGCCGGAAAAGGCCGTCTACGTTTATATTTCTATGCTCATCCCATCCAGGTCACTGCACTAATTGTTTGAACCACTGCCCTCAGGAAGGCGCTATAGGGCCATCAAAGCAAAAACAAACAGACGGAGGAATAGCTTTTATGCCAGAGCTGTACTCTAAAGTCTAAACACTGCACGAACCAGAGACACTTGACTGTAGTCTAATGGACTAATGGACAGATGTGCAATGTATGAACTTACATTTTGTTGGCTAAATGACTACTTCGACTACCTATTTTCACTGATGAAAACTGAATAAACACTAAGCTATGAGGACAAAAACGAAATATATTGACAATATACAGTGTGTGTGTGTGTGTGTGTTGACCTCTTGGCGTTGTCTAGGAGGATGAGCATGCTCGCTCCCCCGTCGTCCTGGAAGCTCTCGTAGTGGTGGCGGTCAGCGTTCCCGATGAGGTAATCAAAGATGGCCGTGTCGATGACGTCCAGCAGCCTGGGCCCAGCGTCGTACGGAGGCATCTTCTTCACCGCATCGCAGTAGCTCTCGTCATACTCCCACCTAAGCACGCACGCACACACACACACACACACACACACACACACACACACACACACACACACACACACACACACACACACACACACACACACACACACACACACACACACACACACACACACACACACACACACACACACACACACACACACACACACACACACACACACACACAAAAGCAAATCTAACGACTGACTGGGCATGTCTCTGTATACATGTGTGTATGTGTAATTTGTGAAACAGCGTGAAATGAGTCACCACACAGGCACACACACTAGTGCTGTGTGTTTTGGTAGCCATACAGCTACCAGTTGAAGAAATTGTAGATTGAGGCATTAACGATTGCTGTTATGACATATCTGAGATCATTAGGGTTTTCTGGAAGACTGAAATACGTAACTAATAACCGAAAATAGCTTACAACACGCAGTTGTAGTCGACGAAATTAACACTACAACAACATTTTAGAAAGGTAATTTCATGGATGACATTTATTTTGTCTAGCAGTCTAGCAAATCTTTTAGAGATGTGTAAAATGAGATGGTAAGGGTGGTGCTAGAGGAAAGGCCTTGGGGTCAATTAAATCGCCAGGGTTCATCATTGTGTCTCTGGTTTCTCAAGTTGTCTCGTTATCAACTTCTGTTTCAGGCTTCAGTTTCAGACCAAAGCCTTTCATTTTAAACACCAAGTCATTAGCTACGAAAGTGAAACTTAACAGGCATTTATAGAACAGGAAGCCGCATTTCCCCCATAATGTGGCGCTTATTTGAAAAGGATTCCTTGATGGTCACAAACATTGGATATTTGATACATACAAGTATATTGAATGAATCCAACAGGATAAAATGTATGCAAGTTATCTGGACTGAGCAGGGTGGTTAATTTATCAATACTATAGGCACGAGTCAGCAGCACTGTGCTATGGTAGATATTAGAGAAACAATTACTTCTATTTTTGCCCCTGACCTCAGCGTTCTGCCATGTGAGAAGGCAGCACACATGAGAAGCCAATGTAATTGATTCTCTGCCAATGCTCTTATTGTAGGCAGGAGGCACCGCTGTGCCAGCTGTAACCGTCTGTGCTGCTCAATTTTCAGATTGGCGAGGCTTGGCATGAGTTTCCACGGAAGAGAACACCGCCGTCTCCCATTTGCATCGTATCACTATTTCATGATGTGCTGAAATGGACACATGGTCGTTCCAACGTTTGCGGTAGTCTTTACGGTTACATTTTGTGCACATGTACATGAGAGTAAAACTTGGTTTTGTTTGGCTTATTCAGATATCGCAGCAGCATAAGTAATAATATAACAGACAGAAAATATATATACGTGTACAAATTAGGCACACCATATCGTCTCTGTCGGTTGGAAACCTCATATGCCCAAAACTGTTACTTTTTCAAATTAAAAAATAGCAACAGTAGCAGATCTACAAGCTCAAAACGTGTCGCTTTGCACAAGAAGTAAAAAAATGGAGATAGGAGGTTTCTGCCCGACAGTGACAATATACTGTATACGCCCAACACGGGAAGAGGGGACACAGTAGCAGTTCCCAACGACTTGCTTTTTCCTTCAGGTCAGATCATTCATGTCTGCTGCTGCCAGGGGAGTCTGAGGCAATTCCTGATCTGATACGGTCCGTGGTTGTAATGGCTCAGATCTGTGATGATTCTGCGAGTTTTACTGACACAGCGTGGCAGGCGAAGAGGCTGGGGTCGAGTGTGAGTAGCAGCCTGCTGCTCTGACACGTTTCTCAAAGCATTTGCTCACTATGGGTGTGAGTGCTACAGACCACAGGTCATTTTAGAACATTGACTTTACTCCTTTTTTTGGCACCAGATTTATTATCGATGATTTAAAGCATGACGGACTCACGCAGGGATTGGATGTGCTGCTCAGCAGACACCACCCTGAAATTCCTGGAATTTCCAAGGACAGCACCAAAGTGTGTGCCAAAGTTTTTAATGAACAAATTACCCTTTTGGGGTAGAAGTTATACATTGTGTGGTCTTATCTGAGAAAGAACAGAATTTGTGTTGAAAGAACGTTCCCCAGCCCAGCTGACGATTCTCCTTCCTCCATTTGCAAACACAGTGGGTGTAACTTACTCAAATCTCATGGGGACAAACGCCTCAAGTGCTTTGTGTTTTATCAGGGATGAAAGAGGGGGAAATGACGATAACACAGATATCTATTTAGCTTATCTGTTTGGAAAGTTGATTTGTACAGCGTCAGAGCCACCCTCAGCAGTCAAAGCCATTGTGTTGCCGGTCTTGTAGGCGATGGCTATTATTTACATAACATATATTGCATCACGCACTAATTGGCATAGAGTCTGATAAAATTATGTGAATGAATGTGACACACGCTATAGTCCAGACAATCAATACAACACACACAGCAGGTGAGCCCTGCCTCCGGGCGTGTTTTTCCTACATGACTTGACCCAAACTAGTGAAAAAAGTAGATCTACAAGCTCACATACCGGTATCTGCTATTTTCAATAACTCTTAAATAATTGATTTTCTTTGTTTGAACATTTGTAATCTTTTGAAATAATATCTTTTATTTTATAAATGTAGGAATCAAAAAACGAGGAAATTTACTCCCGACCCATAAACAAATATGATATATTATCTACTATACAAGTGAAAAGGTGTACCCATACTCATTCTTCATGCTCTATCTCCGACCGAACCACACTTTCACCACACATCTCTATATGCAAAATAAATTCGCCACCCTCCCCGAACTGACATAGCCTATTTTTTAGCCGTTCAAGTTTCTTAGTTACTCTGCAAATATTACTTTTATGAAAATCACGATCGAGCCAGCAGATAAACGGGTGCCACAACACGCCGAGAAACAAGGAATTTAACCACGCTACTTGCATACACTGCAACTCGCTTACAATTCGCAAACCTGGCAACACTGCCTGCCTCTTACGTCACCAGCTCTGTTCCTCCTGGCCTCCGTAGTCCGTCGCGCTCACAATCTGTCGCAGCCATCTTGCTTTTCTTTTGGATGGGCGAGTGGACATTTAATGCTAATAAATTAATTATAGGTCCAGCAAGCAAATCATGATGGTCTGATTGTGCTCAATAGGTCACAATAACATTCCGAAATTAGGTGTTGTGTTTTGTATGGCATTTTCCCCAGTAGTAGTTGCATATCTATCTCAGCTTTTGCCTGATAGCACACATGCTAACGTCAGCAGCCATAGCAACATACAGTGTGCGCAGAGTTGTTTACAACACAAACACACGGCCTTTTAACCACGCAATACACACAACAGCTCGGGAGTTATTAAACCGAACGTGGACGCTGTTTCAGTGTTACATTTGCTGCGCATATCGGAATAATTGTAACGGCATGCATGATAAATGTAACAACGCTAAAAAACACCATTAAACATATCGTTTTCAGCTTAAAGCTATTACATTTCATTGAAGCAACTCCTTAGCATTGTTTTCATACCATGGATGTGATAAGATAATGTATCAAACATAAGGGAAATATTAAATAGCATCGGGTGTACCAGTTTGGCCATTTCTTTTTTTTCAATGGGGCAATACATTGATTAAACAAACGTTTGATTGATTGAGTTGTACAACGTTATACAACCCTAAACTAATTTTAGAATACACTACACAATACAATACAATTTTAGAACATATTTTGCACGTTCCATTTTTTTACTCAGAGATCCCTTTAGCTACACATGTCATATTTCCAGGCAACGGACCTACACATGTCAGCTACCATAAACCACTTCAAGTTATTAGGACGAAATAACTGACAGGAGTGACGGTGCTGTGCTGTGAGTAAACTAATAGGGGAGAGCCGCCAAGGATGTAACATTTTGCACGTTTCATTCTTTTACTCAGAGATCCGTTTAGCTACACATGTAATATTTTCAGGCAACGGACCTACACATGTCAGCTACCATAAACCACTTCAAGTTATTTTTTTGATAAAACAGGTCGGGAGTTATTCAACCGAACGTGGACGCTGTTTCAGTGTTACATTTGCTGCGCATATCGGATCAATTGTAACGGCATGCATGATAAATGTAACAACGCTAAAAAACACCATTAAACATATCGTTCTCAGCTTAAAGCAATTACATTTCATTGAAGCAACTCCTTAGCATTGTTTTCATACCATGGATGTGATAAGAAAATGTATCAAACATAAGGGAAATATTAAATAGTATCGGGTGTACCAGTACCAGTTTGGCCATTTCTTTTTTTTCAATGGGGCAATACATTGATTAAACAAACGTTTGATTGATTGAGTTGTACAACGTTATACAACCCTAAACTAATTTCAGAATACACTACACGATACAATACCATTTCAGAACATATAATATTGGCCAATATGTCAAATATGTAAATATTACATATAATGGCATTGAATGGAAGCGGACCATTTGTAACACATGTTACAAATGACCCGCTTTTGCAAGTTTTCTTTGCAGTTGCTTACAGACCAGAATGAACGTGAATTCCGTCTAAACACGATGCAAACTAATGAAGAACATAAGCATGAACACATCCATGTGGATTTTTATTCACCAACACCAAAGACAAAAATTGTACCACACATATACTCCAGGTGTAAAATTAGACGCATTTTGAAGGTAAACACTTCAAACTTCAAACTCCTGGCCACGTAGAGTACGTTGCTGTACACATACTGACGCGATGGCGTCATGGTGGCGTTGACCAATCAAGATATAACGTCCATGTTACAACCGTGAAGCGTTACAACCTTGGCGGCTCTCCCCTACATTTGTTACTAACATTAGGTTGTGGCGAAGTAGACACGTGGCCAGCAGATACTGTGTTTTGGACAAACAGGCTAGGTATTGGTGTTGATTTGGGTCAACTGGACAAACAGCGTGGTGTTGTTTTGTGTCTGTGTTTGTGTTGGAGCGCCTCAGTGTGGCCGTACAGGTCATGTGCAACCTCTTCCACAGAGAGATGGAGACACTAAATCTCAGCTGGACAAACATGTTTGCATGCATGCATCGCTGCCTTGCATGCTGTGTGCTACTGTTGAGTCTGTCACTTACTTTGACTGATTTATGGCATTGTCTTTCTGTTAAAATCCAACTATGTTAATTTAAGAACTCTGGGCATATAGGTCATTGTTTATTCACTGTGCACACGTGTAGCCTATTGTATGTCAGACTGTATGTCTGTCCCACAGTCACAATCCTTTAGTACTTAGGCTGTGGAAATATTCAGGACAAAACAATGGTACATTTCCAATAACCCATTCGTTACTACATGTGGAGTCAACTCCCGCCATTTATTTCTTCCCATAGTGCGTGGCAAAGTCGCTCTGGGATGAGTGCGCGCGTAGCGCGCACGAAATTCTAGTAGTATACAGGTAGAGACCAGAACCCACCTGGCCAGCTTGCCCTCTCTGTATGTGCGTCCCCAGGGGTGCCTGTGTTTCTGCAGGGGCCAGACGTCAGGTAGCCACAGGGTCAGCGAGCCCTCCATGTTCTCTCCCTCCGCACACGCTGGCTCAGTGTCTCTGCAGTAGTAACACTTCCCATAGAAACACGTGTTATTACCTAGAGACGGACGGACAGACAGACGGTGAGAGACAGAACGTGTGTTCATAACATAACGTCGCTGTCGAGCAGTCACCTCTTATATCCACCTTTTATAACACCCTACTTGATCATACTACTGCGTCGCACAAAAGCATAAAAAGTAGCAGATCTAGAAGCTCGTTTTGAGTTTGTAGAACTGCTACTTTTGCCATTTGAATCATCAGTTTTGGACAAATGAGGTTTCCACCCGACCCTAGAAACAACACGCTCATTCCTAACCTAATATTAACTCACTTCTAGCCCTTTTAGGCATGTGGTCTCTAAAAGTCACATGCTGTGAGTTAAAATGTCTCCGTCATTTCAATGTTTATGCTTTGCAAGCAAGTGACAAAGAACTGCCACGCAGTCAGCAAACAGGACATGGTTGTAAAACGTTCTGGTTGAACGTCAGTTTAGTCAAGTGTCATCTTTCAGAGTGTGGCACGAGAAGGTAAGCAGGGAGAGAGTAGAAAGAGAGAAGGCTCCGGCTTTTGACTTTCACGTCCACAGCTTTGCCAACATTGCAGGCATTGAAAGCCCACTCAACGGTGTGGACAAAAAAGAGAGAGAGAGAGAGAGAGAGAGAGAGAGAGAGAGAGAGAGAGAGTGAAAATGGGAGCAAAGCAAAAGACTGGAAGCAGAGAAGGAAAGCAAAAAAGAAGTCAAGAAAGAGAGCAAGAGATACTAACCCTGCATAAGAAACGTGCTCAACAGCTGATCAGTGGCAATGGGTTTGAACTCGGTGCGCAGGTTGACGTACCTCCCCACCACCAGAGGAGCTCTCCTGAACCCCAGGATCCTGTGGGACAAGCAGAATGGTTTGTTTCTGAAGGTACACTGACGAAGGCTGGATTGTTTTTGTCTGTCAATCTTGAGGAATATGGAATAATAAAGACTTTTATTTCTGAATGTGAACCTCCATGTTTTGATTTGTTTCTGAAGATATTCATTATTTTACTAGTATTGTTTTTAGCCAGATTAAATAGAAGCTGATCATACTGTATTAATCAATGCATAATCATCTTTTAGTTAAAAGGCCACTTCACCCCTTCTGCAACCAGAACTTATTTTTAAATGGTGTTTAGGACACAAGAAACACTTTCCTGGGGTGTCATGAAAATGTGGTCGCACTTCCTTCCTGGACTACAAAGTCACACCTCCATTCAGCCTAATATTTTTATTCACCATTACAATTTTAACTTTTTGTTTTTTATTGTTATCCAGTTGTTTAAGAAACTCAAAGTACAATGATGTCATTACCTACAATGTTATAACCAGCTGTATTGTATGTTAAGTGTGTGACAATAGTACAAATAAATCACACCTGTGTGAAGTGAGGGGTCCTCTTATCAGCATACATAATCATACATCATCTCATTCCGGCCAATCACAATTTGCGCCCTCCTCACTTTTCCGTCTTTTCTATCTGACTTTTTATAGTACCGTACTTTGCTCAGCCAATCAAATCATCACTATGGGATGCTCAGCCAATCAAATCATCGCTATGGGGTACACACAAACACACAGCGCTGGTCATAGGAGGGGCTAGCGCCCCTAAAAAAAACCCTTGAGCTTTGGACTTCTGCTTCTGCATACACCTCTTGGACTTCAGATAGCAAGCGCATGGCAGGTGATGCAATATAGGATTGGAGAGTAACAGCATTATGTCAAGTAACAGCATAATCGCACTGACGTCCGTTTTCAACAGAGGTTTTTTAAACAACACAATTAGTGTTTGATCATCATCTAACACAGTGGTTCCAAAACTGGGGGTTGGGGGCTCTACAGTAAACAAATAGGTGTATACAGGCCAGGGTATCTGCACATATCTAAAGTGACAGTTTAATGTCTTTTAAGACCTTTTTAATACAAAATTAGACAAATAATATTCACAATATTGTCAAACTATGTAATAATGTCTACAATTCCAAGTGCTTGTCAATGTGTGGGTGGGGGTCTTTTGGGAACCCTAACAGCATACACTGGCTGAGTGCACCTCTACGGCAGCAGTTGACTTCCCAACCTTTTCTGGTTCAGGGCCCACTTGAAAATCTTGAAAAGCGTTCGCGGCCAACCACTTAACATCGCAGTCATTCAGCTGCCATTTGGCTGACCACTTAAACACGGCAGCCCGCGGTTAAGTGGTCAACCAAATTAAGTGGTCAGATGGGTGTGCCGCGTACGCTCTCACAGTAACTTTGTTTTAATGATCGTCAATCAATTGACTGTGTCCCAGCATGGATTAATGGAACGAATGTACGTAGTATACTTTAAGTTCCTATTCATCAGTAAACTAAATTATCAAGGTTTTAATTAAAATAATATAGAAAATTCCCACATAGCTTTATTTTCAATTAATGCTATATCATCAATCTGTGTTTTGCCAATAATTAGGGGCCCACGGGTTTAGGAATCACTGCTTTAAGTATCATATGAATTCAATAACGAACCACATGCATAAGAAGAGACGGGTACTGGGCAAATTAAGAGGATTTCCTACCTGTCCAGGTGAAAAGCAGCCACCTCAGCATTGTGTCTGTCATAACCTGCATACGGCTCCCCTTCCACCACATACTCTCTGCTATACCTGGCAGACAAAAAAGGGGACGGTTACAATTACACACTGATCTCTTCAAGTATGTATGCGTTTAGTTTAAGGCATGTCTTTAATAACGGGTACCTGGCATCCTATAGTTTCAATGTACAGATCATTCTTTTTTGATATATCGCTTAATCTGATGCTAGATTCTTGGTTTACCTATAATCCCAGATTACTGAGAAGCTACACTGTCTCTCTGCATTTGATGAATGAGTACGTTTACTTGCTCGCCATACTCCAAGTCGCTCTGGAAAAACTGTAAATTGTAAATATACTGTAGTATACTGTAGTATAATACTATAATTCCATATCACCTGTAATACTTAAGTCAAAGCACTTCATTCTTTTAATAAAAATGCACATTATGTACATATCTGTGTGTGTGTGTGTGTGTGTGTGTGTGTGTGTGTGTGTGTGTGTGTGTGTGTGTGTTCTCTACACATGCAATAGTCTTTATTAACAGTACAATTAGGGATGGGACCACATGATTATTGTTGCAAACATTGTGATTAACGATATTATCACGATAATCAAAATATGCTTAAAACTTTAACTTCATCCCTATTTATGTAGATCTGCAATTGTGTGTAGACTAGAATGAAATTAGAGCGTACCAAATGCACTCCTTACAGGTCCGTTTTTTACAGTACAGACAGTTTAACAGGTACTGAATTTGCAGCTCAATAAGAGCCAATTCATCCTAGTGTATGGCGGAATACAATTTCACAATAATAAAGATTATAGTCCCATCCCCAAGTACAATACCACAGCTGACCTCTTGGGCTTGAAGACCACCTTCTGTCCACCCTCCAGCACTAGCAGAGCTTTCAGCTGGGTTCCTTTGTAGCCCACGTCTGCACGCTCTATCTTGGCAGTGCTCAAGGAAGTGAGCACAGCAGCCAGTTCTGGGGTCTCCTCCGGGTAGACCTCCCGGGGCCCGACCCATTGGCTCGCAATCTCCCAGGGCGACTGGAGTGTGTGGGTGAGACGAGCGCCACGGGAGAGCGTAAGACCAGCTTCCATCTGCCAACACACATCAGGTATAGGTGATGAGATTTGAGGCAGAAGTCTTGGGTACATGTACCAATACATAGAGTCAGTGTAGTGCTGGGGGAAATATCAGGTCCTGGGAGTACATTCGGCAGTGATTATTTGTGTTGGGCGGGCATAAATACATACATACATACATACATACATACATACAGTATGTATTCTGTTTGGGGATAAAGCTTGAATTAAAAGGTCAACGGTATTGTGTGCCGACAATAGCCAATGTACAAGCTCACAACATGCATGAAACAGCATCTTATCTTACGTCCAAGTATATGTATTAAACATAAATGGCATGTCCTCATTTGAGATGTAAGTCCTTCCTTGCACACAAACGGAATCATTAATATTTCACTGCCATCAATGTGTGATTCAGCTCACACACAAACACTTTGAGCTTTGAGCGAGGGGTTCTGGTTATCAGAACTACCAGAAATTGTTAGTCTGTGCTCACACACACAAATCAGAGAGAAGACACCAGCACTACTGACCTTACGGAAGGCCCGCAGGTCTCGTCGGCTGGCCGCGGAGCCCTCCCCTCCATCCAGCAGGAAGATCTTGGCGAGGCCCAGCAGGAGAAGCACGGCACACAGCACCACCACACGCTGTTTGAGCTTCATCTCTGCAGAAACCAGCCCTGACCCCTCACCCCTGCACTGTGTGTATCCACCGCAGCGAGCCTTCCTCACCCCAGGTGCATGGCTTCTGCAACCTTCCCCCCTCACTTGCGCTCCGCCAGACGTGCACCTCTGACAAATTGAGCCCCGAGCTCCTCTGCCTCTCGTTGGAGCTATGGCCAGGGTAACGGAGAGAGCACCCTCCTGGGAAGGAGAGAAAGAGGCAAGTGGGATGAAAATGTTAGTGTGGAAGAGAGAGAGATAAAAGACGTGCCGTCAGTTAAATGCAGGGAAAATGCCGATTGATCTGCTGCCCCTCTTGCCTGTTTCCCCTTAGGGAAGGCTATGACCCAGTACTGCAGCAAACAGAAGCTTCCCCAGCATATGTAACTGCTAACCGTGGTGTTGCATATACACGGTTTGTGTATCTGCAACTGAGTGTACATTCAGTGGTACTCCTCTTATTAACCTGTTCTACACACAACAACACAAACATGGGACAGTTAAAACGTTACGCTGGGCGATATTGGATCAGCATCACGGAGAAGAGATACATGCCAACAGTATGAAAAGGCAGTGCAGTGTGTGCCTTTAAAAATTCCAACTTTCCAATTAGAAAACAAGATTCTTCCAGCATGCTTAAGGTTTTTATTGTTGTCATGTGCACTTAGTCACAATACAGCTGTGGCAGCATCGCAGGCACTGAAATTCTTATCCTCATCAACGGTGAGAACCAAAATAAGTCGAAGAATAAGAAATAACACTTTCTTCTTCGTAATGTATCAAAGCATTCAGGTTGTCAGACTGTTCCAACTATCTTGTTTCAGGTAAGAATATCACCATCTCTCTCTCTGAGGGAACAGCAGTCTGTCTGTCTTGTCTATGTCTATCGACCCCGTCTACTGCAGTTTCATGGAACCAGATCTGAGACAGTCCTTAAGCTGAAAAGTATTTAACAGATCTACAAAATAGCAGTAAGTAAAATGTACTTACTGCACATAATGAACTAACTATCAATCAACCTAGATCGAGAACCAACCACTGCTTTAATCAGGACATAAATGAACGTAAAACGTTGCACACATCTTCCCCTCACATGGCTACTTCTGTGATACCCAGGAAGTGTCATGGGACACCACATTATCACAGAATATTATCAACATATTAGCTAACCAGGAAATCTTGTAAACATCACCAGTTCCTGCATGAACAGACTCGTTGGCATTACATAACATTGAACTTCAGTTGACTTGCCCTAACTTGGACGCATTATTATCAAAGTCCAGGGACTCTTTTAAGGGTTCGTGTGGGTTCTAAATTAAACCTTTACGTATAACTTTGACAGCATTCAAATGCATTCGTATGCTGTCAGGGTTAGAGGATGAGTGCAATATATGAATCTTGATAGTTGATATATGTTGTGTGCCTGCCTGTGCCAGCATCACAGGTTGAGGTTACTTCCTGGTTGTTGTGTTGTGTGAGTGTGACAGTGACATGATCAGTGTATTCATGCTGTTGTGTCGTGCCCTCATACTGGTGTGTGTCCTGGTTATTGTGTTGTGTAGTGGCGGAAATATTTCACAATTTCACAGCAACTGTTAGCCGACTTGAGTTAAACCAGCTAGTGGGTGAAAATACACACACGGCTGCTGCTATAGCCACGCAGGCAACCGACTCTTTTTGCACAATCGGTCTTTCATGACAGGCTTTTCAGTACGTCCTAAAATACCTCATATCCTTTTTGTCGTTATACGTCGCTGTCGGCTTACTGTACATTACATTGACCCGGCAGACAGACTGCTTAAAATCACACGCAAACCTCTTCAAACGGCTGTTGTTGGGTTCCCTTATGCAGCTGCTGGACAGTTTCAGCATTATTTATCTTTGATCATTGCTTGCTTGCTGCATCGCATTGCATCTGGTGTTAGCCAGTTAGCTTAGCATACCTCTGTATGCATGTACTAACACCTTGCTGCTGTAGCAGAGCTAAAGCTACGCCGTTAGTCATGTTACATTAGCCTGGATTGAACGTACCTTATCGGCCAGACAGTGGCGATTCTCCCGAGAAAGAATGGGCTGCAAGCCTGCACCATCCAAATGTAAAAGTTAATTTTTTCTACTCCCCGGTTAATAATCAGCGAGGCTCGTCATATCTCTCCTCCATCCCCTTGGTTGGACCCCTTTCCTCGACCCTTTCCTTCGATTCCTTCCTTGGCCTGGTGCGTCCACTCCTTCCTCTACTTCCAGTAATGTTTTGGTTCGGCCATTAGGTGGCGCTATTGCATCATATATGATAACAAGCAGCAGGGCTCCTTCATTAATCATTACATGTATATATTCCCATCCCTGCTTTTGTAAAGTGAATAAAAGAGGGACTTGAACAGCCTGAAAGTTTAAAGTGACTGAAACAGGGACTTGAACAAGTCTGAAAGACGTTTCAAAGTTCAAATTTTATTTCAGTGATATGAATTTTTGGCAAACATTGTTTTTGTTAGTACTTAAGTGACACAGCTCTGGGTGACACAAATCAGTAAACAACCTTCTTGCACACACCTTTCCCACTCAGCATATCTGTCCTCCATAGCGCAGATAATCAATCGTACACAATTCAATGTACATTCAACACGAAAATAAGCAAGATACAAATCAGTGGAGTAAAAAAGGGCAGAGTGTTTATTGGTTCTCGTCTTAATGGCCGGGAGCGCATCACTCAGGTAAGAGGTCATAGCGCTAGCCCATGTAAGGACAGGAGGGTTGACAGGCGCACAAGCGTGCGCACGCACGCACGCACGCGCGCGCACACACAATAGGATGGGGACTAAAAGGTATAGCATATCTACATCTCGCCTTCTTCATGTGACATGAACAAAGCCGGCAAACATCCTTGATGAGTCACAAATGACACCCTCTCAAAGCAAGAGTGTGTAGAACTAAAAACTGTACATTCATGCTGATTCCACTTGTCTGAACATGTTGCATAATGATGCCAAAGCTTAATTTATACTCTTTATACTGTAGCTTGCTACAGCAACGCCGTTTGTAAAAGGAGCGTAACTTAAGCTCGACACCTTCTCTGATTGAAACCCAGACCATTCACTTCATCGGAGTGGTTAAACATTTGAAAAAAAAGAAGAAAATAAATCATGCTCTGTGTGTGTGTGTGTTCCTAGTACAGAAGTAAATCTAAACTCAGCATTTAAGGAAGCTTCTGAAATGGAGTTAACTCTTCATATGAAGACATCATTATGGAGTGATGAGCATGAGAAATTAGACCATTCCAATACAGAGCCAACATGGCTGAATTACTGTTTCATACTATGACGTTACGACAGAAAAATAAAGAAAAACACATTAAATTCAGGTACAATGGTAAAAACTCAGAAAGAAAAGCTCTTTGGACAATCAGGGTATTTAAGAGAAATGTTGTTAAACAAAGTAGTATCCGAAGCAGAAAACTCTGTCTGGTGTGGTGTCTCATGATAGAATCTCGTGGATATGCACCACTTACAATTGATCTGATGCAAGTCTGAGTCACTGTCATTGCAACTGTCTTTTTCCACTTTTCATTGTCATTACAAATCAACATGAAAGAGATGTCAGGGGGCAGAGGGGCTCGCAATCCTCACATGAGATGAGGATGCAGTTAATACTTCTATTAACAAGACCACCACTGGCTACTGCCTTTGGATTTCTGAGAATGCATCGATCGGTCACGCTCTCTGGGGTCTAATAATGATTATTATTGTGATGCTTAATAAAGTGGTGCCAAGCGGGCAGTCTTAGACTGACTGCATTGGAAACGACAGCAGGTTTTAAAGGGCTTCTCAAATCTTATCAGTTAACTGTAAATTGGCCACACGGTTACTGTGACTATGCATGGCAGCTTCCCTCACTCTGCAGGTACACCTCACCTCACCTTACATCTTACTCCTTATTTCATTGGCAACCCGTTTGTCCTCAACTCACTGATGGCATTCTGGAAATTGGAATCTGTCTAAAAAAAAAAAAAGCGTAATTTTTACTTTGTCAAACGACCACGCCACTAGCTGAACAAATGACCACATTAAAGTATACCCTCATGCTGTACTCAACAGTATGAATGCTGAACTGAACATTCATGGTTCAAAACATCAGATTGTACTCTAGCTCTCCGAATCCAAACAATTCATTCGTCTACAGCTCTGGGAATTTGGCATTTCATACCGGGGAAAAGAAGAAAAAGAAGCTCTCCCACGTCCCAGTGAAGCGCTCTCCCACGTCCCAGTGAAGGCCCCCCCCCCCCCACACACACACACCAGGTTACATTTCTATATGCTGACCAGTCTTAAGTACTAATCTAGTACAAAATAAGCCAGCTTAGAGCACCTTGCTTGAGTTGCCAAACAGATGATTAGCTAGCCACTTCCACGCTGCATCAATGGCATCTTCTTTTAACTTAAAAAAATAAAATAAAGTAGAGGCAAAGTACTGCACTGTATCAACACACCCATCTTTGGCTTCTTCATTCATTCATCCCTCCACTTGTTAATTCACTACCGTTTCTTCACTAGAAACGCTGCTCTACAAAGGACTGATCATGTGCATTGGAGTAACTACCCTTTGATTTCCTATTTATGCGGATGTCTGGCAGACTCCATCCACACAGTGTTGGCCAAAGTGCAGTCCTGACCTGTATAACGTCTGCAGGAGTGTTCCATGCATGCCTCAGCTGCACACTCACTGACAGTGTCACTGTCAACCGGGTATTACTGTAGATTGTGTGACAGGGCTGAATGTGGACCATCACGTAAGTGTCAATGCAATTTTTTTTGTCATAGCATAAATTAGGCTTCTGGCCCAGAAGAAAGCGTGTCAGTGGAGTACATTAGTGGGGACTTTGGGACAATTTAACAGTTAAAAGTGCGGGTATTTTTCAGCACCATGTGTTAACAGCTAGAAACTAAATACCAAGCTAAAGCGAGCTCACTAATGGAGTGGAAACTGAATTCCGCGTAGCTAGAGCAGGTGATGTCAAGTGTTTTGTGTTAAGAAATGTAAAAGAGTTGTGGATGCTATGTTAAGGATTGTGTAAACATACTATGTAAACAGTTGTTTTCAATATTCAATAAAATTATGGAAAACACAACCTATCATCACACAGGCAATGCAACTTTGTCCTTTTTTCCAAATAAATAATTTGTTCATGGGTTTTCCAGGTGGCAAGAGGTAGTACCTGCTCACCACACTAGAGACTGAGCGGTGTGATTTCTCCACAATGTCTCTGGCTTGGCCGGGTATGCCAACAATCAGCTCTGTGCATAACTGTAGTCCCAGTTGTCAGAAGGTGGCATACCCATTTCCTGTTCTAGTTCGTTTTCCCACAGCTTCGTCTGATTGGCTCTGCATCAGGTTTTGAACAGGAAACACGTGACAACTTCAAGTTCAAATCTGCTGCCAGGTCAACCAAACTAAACTATGGGGAAATGGAAACGACAAACATGGAATGCCACATTCTGAAAACTGGGACTAAAGTTACGCACAGAGCTGATTGGCCATGGTTGTGGGTGGGTGTGAAAAACTGTGAGGAAAAACATGTTCCTCTAAACACGTTACGCACTCCTGGTGAAACTCCTCACTATAAAGTGAAAAGAAGTGGCTAGCGAATCCATTTATAATTGAGGAGATGTGGTCATCAACATCCTCCCCAGACCAAGCAGTAGCGGTGACACATGGGGGGATTGGAAACAACTGAAAAATTTAAATTAAAAAAAGGAGAAAAGTTACAAATACCAAATACAAATTACGGCAATAATTTGTTCATCCGGATTATATTTAACACTGGCTCTCAAAAGAAAATAAATTGAGAATAGTGCATTTTTGGCGCACCAAAACAGATGTAATACATACTGGAAATTATGAACACAGCATTTTCCTAGTGAAACAAGCCAAACAGCTGTTTTCCATGAAAAAACACAATGCCTGATTCCATGGCAGCCTTGAACTTTGCCCTTAAACTCCCAACAAACTGAATGAATGGAAAGGGCCAGCAATACCACTTATCACTTGGCACAGATTATAACCAAGGAAACTAATCCGAAGGGCAAAGGGATTTAGAGCCTAAAAGTTGAGCTGGATACTGTAATGATAGGTCAGTTCTGTAGTACTCACTATAGAAAGGGGGGACTAAATCAAAGCAAAACTACTAAAAGGTACAAAACAAGCACTCCTAAAAGGGAGGCAACCCCCCTCCCCAAAACAAATGTAACATAAAAGTGTAACAGACATTTAAAACCACCTAGACATGTGCAAGTCAACTACAACAACATCATAATACTGCAAATCCCACCCCATCCCTCTGAAAGAAAAAGAGACAAGAAAAGGAACAAAGCAACAACAAAAAAAAGAGGAACAATGACGAATACGATTTCCATTGGATTCTGAATGGCTCCAGATAGCTTTGAGTCTTTGCAGTGGAGTGAATTGTGTGTCTCGCGCGCACACACACACACACACACACACACACATATACACTCCCTCTCGTCTTTACTTGTAAAGCAGGCCCGCTCCAGTCCCCTACCGAATTAAAGCAACGAAAGGAAGCAGTGATAAAATCATGTATCACAGGTTCTCATTGCTCTCTCCCTTGGATTCTTTCACAGCTTGGAAGTCTTTAGTGTTGTGTGTGTGTGTGTGTGTGTGTGTGTGTGTGTGTGTGTGTGTGTGTGTGTGTGTGTGTGTGTGTGTGTGTGTGTTTTGTTGGTTTGTGTCCTGTGCCTCTCTTATCTAACTCAAGGGTGGCTAACCCTTGGCTCGGAGAAGTCTGGTGAGAGAAAACAATAGTCTGGAGAACACAAAAAATATACTTTTACAAAAAAAGAGAAAGGAATAAACTCTTCTTTCTATATAGAATGGTGGGAAATACTTAGCTTAGTCTCTGGGATTATCGTACCCATGTGTTGGAACTGAAGACTGATGTTTCCAGGAATCAAATAGATCTGCAGTGTTTTTTGTATCCGTCACTTCACAGCTATACACACACATACACACAGACATACATACATACGTACAGTACACATAGTGAGTATACAGTATGACACAGGGGTAGTAGTTCTGTAATAAAAACTAGACACATTCAGGGAGTGTGGGAGTCCTTTCTGCTGGGATCGGTTGAGAATCAGAGCCCTTATTTTTAAAATGCTGCAATCAAACAGGTGTGTGTGTGTGTGTGTGTGTGTGTGTGTGTGTGTGTGTGTGTGTGTGTGTGTGTGTGTGTGTGTGTGTGTGTGTGTGTGTGTGTGTGTGATCCCAAGTCAACTTGTGTACGAAGAGACCAACAAGGTCTGTGGTCAACACGTGATTAGTCATAATAAAGTAAAAAGTTTAGGTTCAAACCCTCCATAGTTCATCGAGTTAGTCCAGTGTAAGAGGGTGTGTGTGTGTGTTGTGACCGAGTATAATGTGGGTTGCCCAGCCTATTCGAAAGGGGAAAATGTTCCATTGGAGCACATTGAAGTTGCCAGTAAAAAATGGGTTCTCCAAAAGAAAAAAAGAAAAGAAAAGATTATTCATGTCCATCCAGCCCTAAAGGACAGTCCTTTAGCGAGAGAGGAGAAGATAAGTCAAATGGCACCGCTGGAGCCAAACACACAGAGGGAGCGTGACCGAGAGCCCACATGATAACGGAGCAGTGGCGCACATCTGTGTTCAGTAGTCAATGCAGCCAAAATGAGTTACTTCCACACAAAGACACACAAATACACACACACACACACCAAATCGCTCAACGCACAAACACACACATACACACGATCCTGTGGTTAAGGCAGTGGTGGCACGTGAGGCTGGGGCTCGGGAATCAGTGGATCAGTGGCTCATGGCAGTGAAAGCTCCACCATTACCGAGTCAATCCTCAACTTCCTCTTCCCCTCCTCCTCCGCTTTCCTCATCCCGCCGTCCCGTCGCTCAAGTCACGCTACACTCTTCACCGTCAATCACTCGAATGACATCAGATTGGCCGGCACCTGTGGGATGATTTATGCTTAGTTTATACTTAACCCATTTAAACCAGGAAAGCATCCGTGTCATTTTAGATTTGAGCTATTCATTGTCTCAGCTGGGTAGAAACATCACATGGATTCAAATTCAAAAGTAGCAGACCACACAGCGTGGTGCGAAGAGACACGTTTCCAGCTTGCCGATCTGCTACTTTTGGTGCTTTTGTGTAACACTGGAGTAAAGCATTTATTTACACAAAAAAACAACAACATATAAACACAAAATATGTACTGTATATATGAGGTTTCTGCCCAACAGCAACGATATAGCAACATTATGGTAGGTTATTCAGAAAACTCTTAGAATTTAGAAGGCATTTGCAGAATTGGACTCAAGTTTTAACAGGTTAATGTTGCAACTCTGTGCAGTGCAGAGAATCTACACGCTCAGATTGTGAGCGACAGATGTTGGATAAAAGATGAGGTGTTTTGGGTGAATTTGTGTGGATTCTAACAGACCTGTTGTCTGTTGCTCTGGCAGGCTGCACTCAGATGTTTGAACCAGAGCAGAGCATTCATTCGGTTCCCTGCCTGATACTTGTACGTGTTACCTAGGAAACAGAGACAAACACAGGGTCAAATACAATACGTTTTGTCCCCCACTCCTCACAGAGTACCCCCCAACATTGAGTCTTCAGCCACGCTCAACCCTACACAAATCAAATCCACTACACATGTGGAAGTAGTGAAAACTGTAATACTGTACAAGGACCAATATCTTGTGTGTATAATGCTGTGAATGAAGGCTACGACCGTCCAATATCACCAGAATGCGGTCCACATGCTATTAACTGAAAGCAAAGGGGTTACTGCTCGGTCAGATAGACAGGATTTCATGTCCCTGGTGTGTCTGAATGATGTACAAGTACCTATTCACGGACTAATCTCAATTTACTGCGTGCACCGATAACATTAATATGTCTTAAATATTACAGTTAGTCATTTCCAGTACACACAACTTATATTGATATAGTGGCGTAGATTAAGACCGCAAGATTGTTTGAGAGTTAAAAGCGTTGCGTAAGTACATTGGGCACATACTCACTTTTCAAGGATTATTCAGGAGTAAGGACGTGGATTTAGAGGTAGTAATAATAAGCTATAGTTTATATAGCATGAGACATTTGCTGGTTTTCTGCAGTCATAGGTATGATGCTGAAGGTTGAATGCCAATATCTTTCATGAATTATATTACTGACTCGAAAGAAAAAAGCTAAATGCTAGATACGTTAGTTGTGCAATTATATACGATTACCGATATAATTTGTGTAGATATATATATACCGTTACTCATTACAATTCCTCTCAGCCAGTATTATTGCAAGGTTGGAGCTTTTCTAAATTACATTACACTATATTACAGGTAGATCTAGACAGGCATTCCAATTCACGTTAATATCTCCTGCTATAGCACTCCAGGTCCAAACCCACTATAGGGGGAGGGCATAGTGATGCGATCGGTAGGATTTTGGCTTATTTGAGCACCATCTTCCTGCCTACATGTAGGCTAGTAGGATGCTAGGCTACTTGGCTGCCAGTCTGTAGTTCGTAAGTTTGCTTGTCAGTGACGCTGGTGTGTATACTGTCACTGCAGTACACCATCTTCCATCTCTCTACTATCTTTGACATGTCACAACTCTTCTACTCTATGGCTCTGGTGGTATTATTATTATTCACCGTTAGAAAATGTGTTCTGATCTGATCCCCTCGTCAAAACAGTTCTCAATGTTTACATCTTACTTGACTAGTGTTGCATATCATTATGGAACAAGGGAGAGGGGGAAAAACGCCACCAGTGTTCTCTCCGCAGTAAATAAATAATCTGTCTGTATGCGATCTGACGATTATTATTTTGATTACACCGTCATGCTCGTTTGAGAACAGGTCGAGAGCAGAGCATACATGTGTTTGGGAATGTTGCTGAAGGTTATGTTATTTTGTCAGCTGACACCCAAATCAAAGAAACCATACAGCGTGTATTTAATTATTTGATATATCCGACAGTCAACGCACTGCAAGGCTACAATGGAAGCATACTTCTGACAGCGGTGGAATGGACAAGTTAGAGTATAAAAACGGACCCATTACTGTTGTGGATCAAGGTTTATTCTGTCATCTGACACGGAAAACCACGGATAGAATGGATTATTATGGCGACGACGATCTAAGATGGGCGATCCAGTGCACAGCTAGCTAACCGGCTAACGTAAGTAGCATTATGGCTCGATCGATCAAATGCACTATAAAAGCGCAATTGCCATCAGTATCATTGAGTCAGTATCACAATTAGGCTTCAATTGACAATGATCTTCGGCAATGGCGCTATAGGAGTTAACTAGCCCTTACCCGTTGTGAAATACTTGCCGCGGGGGGTACTGTGCCCTGGGTGCGTTTTCGCATTTTTAATACACTAATAAATTAATTATTAATTTATAATTTGTTAAATTGGAAAAAGGGCTTCGCTAAGACCTCCATATTATTATGGTCAATGCGTGTGTGAAAAGTGGGAGCGATTGGTGCAGGCGGTGAGAATAGAAACATATAGAAAGCTACAGTAAAATCCTCAGTGTCATTTAACAGAGAGTGTGGGACCAAATGGTGTGTTCTATCAGTCTCACCATGTTCAGAGTCAGTCAACAGGAAGATGTCAGGATGCTCGGGGTCGTCCGCCATCATGGCCATCAGACCCACCACACACACACACTTGCTGGCTGTCGACTTGAACTGAGAAAGTGAACAGAGAGAAAAAGTGAAAAACCCAATTAATTGTGTTAGAATTATAATGCTTTTTTTCACTTAATTTGTATTGATGAAAAGACAGACAACAAAAAAGAACAAAAGGAGGAAGACAAAAACAAAAACAAGGCTGCATTTTTCATATTAAAAATACATTCATTGAAATCCTCTTGCATTATCGCTATAGGCTGAGAAGAAGAGATCCCACTTTTCCCACTTTTTATAGAACTTATCCTCTTGTAGTCAAAGTATGAATGTTACTTTTTCCATATCGTACAGTTCCTCAGTAATGTTCATTCAATGTTCTTTCGTTGGTGGATCCTGTTGGTACCAGCGTGGTGTGATCACTTTCTTACTTCTTGCTAATCAAGAGGATCTTGATTAAATATTTATCATGTATTAGAAACTCTTCAGGGATATTTCCCAGCAATAAAAAGGAACAAGTCTGAGGTATCTTAAAACACAGAATGGTCTCCAAGGTGGAGTGGATATCCTGCCAGTATTTCTGAATTTTAGGACAAGTCCAGAATATAGCGTGGCCACACTGTCTCCAGCATGGCTGTTCTGTTTTCAATTGTCTTGACTTAATTTTAGGTGTAATAAAAAATCTCATTAGGTTCTTCCAACAGAATTCTCTCCACACTGAGTTGGTGGACGTAATTTGTGTTTTGCACCTATTTACCCATTCCTCTGTAGTGATCGTAAACTCTTTTTCCACAATTAGTTTTAATGTACTCTGTGGAGTTAGCCCTAAAATTATAATGCTGTTTTAAGTCAAGCTCAATCCCATTTCAGACCAAAGATACACGACGGGAGTACGGGACAAAACCATTTAAAGGGTTGGTTTGGATTTTTGGACTTAAAGCTGTATGAAATACTTGCCATAAATCAAAGCTAGGTGCGCTTCGGTCAGGTTTCAACGTGAACAGTGCTTGAAAACATTTACTGTCAGCAGTAGCTTTGCACCGCTTCTTTGGACATATGGCTCGCATTCACGCTCTCGTTGCAGCTGTTGGCACGGCTTCTCTCTGCCCCGTTCTATGTACATTTTCGCAGTCTAAATTGTTGAAGTCATTCTAATTTCTAAAGTTATAAAGTAGCCAGAACAAGTCTACAAGTAAATGTTTTCATGTGCCGTTCACCTCGTAGGTAGCTATAAACAGCTGATCGGGCACGGGGGCCGCTGAAGTCAAAGCGCACCTAGCTTTGATAGTGTGCTGCAGCGCAGCACAGCACACTATATGCGGTGCAGTGATACTGAACACAAAAAATAGTACCATGTGACAGAGGGATCAAAGTTGAACGAAAGTTGCTCTATATGGTTAACAATACAGATGACGCTAGTTTTGTGGATTAATTTATTTTTAATGCGTGGCCCCCAGTGCCCCACGGAACTACTTAATGTTCCCCAAAACAAGAGCAGAACTCCCACTACGGGAGTGGTTGTAGTGTTTGCAAACACTATTTCATACAGCTTTAAGTCCAAAATAACCGATTCAGTTCATTTAAGCATTAGAACGTTACAAAGAAAAATCGCAGGAGTTTGAATTGCCCTTTCTCAATGCAAAAAATGTGACCGTTGACTTCTTTGCTACTATATACAGACAAAGAGCGTACACGCACACGCGCACACACACACACACACACAAAACAATAGTAATGTTATTAAAGTAGTATGCGCACTAGTGCTATATGCTATATGCGATTATGCGTGCGCCCATGTGTGGACCAAAAAGGGATCAGCCCAGTCAAAAGTCTGGACACGCACACACCACTGTAATGCGCGTACCAGTACCACACAGGCTCTGATGCCGAACAGCGAGTTGCGGGTTTGATTCCTGAGCCAGACGAACCTTTGCTGCATGTCACTCCCCGAATCTCTCTCTATGTCTTCACTGTGGACTATCCGGCCAGGAGGGGAAATACCAACAAAGACGTTTTAGGTGTACGTGGTTCACTGTGTTTTGTAATGTGTGCTCCCACAAGGTTCCCATTACGGTAAGAATGACACCCAGGACTGTGGTGATGTCATGGCTCTCATTATTCAATGAGTGCTACCATCTGTCTCCGTCCCCTGCTGAGCCAGGCCTAGCTCCCTGGCATTACAGCATCCGCGGTACAACCCACAACCCCTGCACTTATCTGCACTTCACTCTCCTTTTTCTACCAACACACACACACACACACACACACACACACACACACACACACACACACACACACACACACACACACACACACGCACACGCACACGCACACGCACACGCACACGCACACGCACACTCCTGTGCCATTTCGGCAAATGTCCTCCCGTCAAAAGTAATAAAGTTTGAGGTAGGCCTGGGCGATATGGACAAACGCTGATCCACTTGTAGATTGGACCTTTTGAAAAGATCTTGACCCCTCAGACGTCAAGAACTACAGACCGGTATCACTCCTTTTCCTTCTTTCCAAAACTATTGAAACGTGTTTCCAATCAGCTTTCTGATTCACAGTCAGAAGTACTCAATGCATCAGCAAGCATGACCAGCAAGCTGACCATGGCATCGCTGGGACAGCACTAAAGTGACTGACTGGACATGCCAGGTTTCTTTGCCATTTTGCTTTGATCCACCCCTAGACTCTCCTAACCTGGGTCGTTCTCATGTCATTTAAACAGATGCTAGGTTCATTGTTTCAATGGCAACCTATAGAGAACCGGGATGACAGGAAGCGATGTGTTAGGTGTTAAAATGGGCAAAAATAAAACAAAGACAATTGATACACACACAGACAGTCTGATGTAATGTGTTCTTTCTACAGGCCTGGATTCAATTCCACGAAAACAATGACCAGCTGCTTTATTTGCCGTTGAGAACATGCAGGAGCAATTTGAGGTTGGTAAGCGGAGAGGACAGTGACATAACAGTTACTGTATGTGTGACTGACACACTTATGGGTTTGACTTACATGCTTTCTCTCCGTGGCCTTTAGGGACTTGGCAGGGTAGTAGTAGAGCTGTGTGGAACACAGAGCCACCCAGTACTTGGTCCAGGATGCCACCTGTTCGGAGACAAAGGCCACATCCAGTCACAACCGTGCTCATCGTGTACATTTAACATCTATCCTTGAAGTTCAACCATTGTTATGTTATGTATGCTGTGCCTCATGCTGAAATGTACAGTATGTGGTGGATTAATGTGATGCCTGAATGAATCTAAAAGTTGAAACAAGAAAATGGGAAACAAGCCCTTTAACCACTTTCAATATTGCATGCCTATTTTGGGCACGAGATTATAGGCAAAAAAATAAAATAACAATTGATATATGTGTGTGTGTGTGTGTGTGTGTGTGTGTGTGTGTGTGTGTGTGTTTTTTACAACCATATTGTATGCCTGTATGAGGTATGGGATCATCTGAATTTTCCCTCTGGGATCAATAAAGTATAATCTATCTATCTATCTTTCTTTCTTCACTGTGTAACGCAATCATAACGAAATATAAAATAGGGCTCAAGTGGTTAAGTGGTTGGTGAATATCTTCTAATAGACAAATGCGAGTTTGGAAAGACTTATCAAATCCTTTAATAGTGTAAAATATGTGGGAAATTGGTTGTGGCTTTATGTCTGGTTCTGCCTTGTTTGACATAAAGAAACCCCTAGTTCGACTTGGAGCACAGATAAAGAGAGAAGATTACAGAGGCAAAAGACGAGAAAGGAAATTCAAGGAAATGGAGACCGCATGTACACTGGTGGTTTGGCAAAGAAAAGGAAAATTTGATTTTTCCAGTTCATGCCTGGTTAGGTAATTGGAGAATGCACTTTTAAAAATTAGCAATACGGTATACTGAGAGGAGAGAAACCCTCCGAGACCCAAATGGAAAATACATGCAGGGAATGGACGCAAGGACAGAATGTGAAACAAACCAAAGAGGGCAGTAAACAGCTAATTCATGCTCGCCACAGTAAAGACATATCCCCCACATTAGATCTCCGTTACTTCATCATCACCAGAAGCTTATATATCACCTATATGATCACAGACTGCTGTCTGTGGTCTAACTAGGAGTTACGGCTGCTCTGTAAAGAGCTCCAGATTTGTTTCCAGGCACAGCACAAAGTGCACGAGAAAGAGATGCTCGGCATGAGTAGACATAAAAAATATATGTTTTTTGAAACATGAGGACGACATAAAGAAAAGCAGAGCGAGAGAGAGAGAGAGAGAGAGAGAGAGAGAAGAGAGAGAGAGAGCGGAGA
Organism: Protomyctophum bolini; assembly: GCF_963924005.1. Lineage (NCBI taxonomy): Eukaryota > Metazoa > Chordata > Actinopteri > Myctophiformes > Myctophidae > Protomyctophum > Protomyctophum bolini. Next base: position 26,424,994 of record NC_137869.1, on the reverse strand, counting down.
GCGGAGAGAGAGAGAGAGAGAGAGAGAGAGAGAGAAGAGAGACAGAGAGCGGAGAGAGAGAGAGTGTTCAGTGTGGAAAGAATGAAGGGTAAAGACAAACAGAGGGAGGGAGGAAGGAAGTTCTCTGACTCTCTGAGGCCCACTCTTGTTCTGGGGATGGTCTTTATAGATGCTGCTCTCCAGACCTCACCCTCAACATGCAGCTGCACAGGCCAGGTGTGTGTGTGTGTGTGTGTGTGTGTGTGTATACACATGCTCTCACCGTGGGCTTCTTGCCCTCCTTGAGGACAGTCTTACGTCTTAGGACCCCCTGGACTGTGACTGCTCCAGGATACAGGTGGACTGCCAGCTCCTCAGACTCCGCTGAGCTACAGCAGGATGGACTCAGTGTCAATAAACACACAGACACTGCACCCAACGTTAAACCAATTCAACGCCAAGTACACACACTCGGCGCGCGCACGCACACACAAGCACGCACTTGCGAGATCAAAACAAAAAAGGTGAAATAAATACAGGCGGACACAATCTGCAAACTCTCTCCTCGATAAAAAACTAAACAATAACAAAACTAAACAATAACACCGCTTCATGTCATGAATTGTTAATCTCACACCTATTTTGTTTGCGAAATTGAATTTCACATATACAAATCTCTGCATGGCTATTTCTGCATAGTGAGGCGCAGACAGAGAGAGGAAGGCGGTGTGCAGATTGTGTCTGTCTGGAGGATCAGAGCAGGAAAGCCCCAAGTGCTGAAAAAACCCACTGAAGCCCCCTGGACACAGAGGGAGAGAGAGAGAGAGAGAGAGAGAGAGAGACCCCAGCCCTATCTGTAAGCAACTGTCTTAATCAGATGAACCCTAGCATCCATATTCTGGGCATGTTCATAAGAGGTGAACATTCGGAGACAACAGGGGACCATATTGGTCACAAATATAACAATATAACATTCGATTAAAGTAAGTCTACAAGCTCACAACGTGTTGTACGTTATTTGATGTACAGTGACTTATGTTATGGTTCTACCGGTAAGTGGTTAAAACCTTGTTGTCCATGGGACCTGGCAGCAATCATACTTAATCACTGTCTGTTCTCTCTCTCTCTGCCGTCGGAATGAGGATGCGTCTTTCCAGCCACACGTGGAGTTCATTGAGACTGTGGAAACTCACTCTGAGCTCCAAGCTCTGAAATATGTTGGAAACCAACGAGAATTACTCTAGGTCTACTGAATCTCAACAACGCTGTGAGAGTGAGTGTGTGTGTGTGTGTGTGTGTGTGTGTGCGTGTGTTCAAAAAGACAGATTGATGGTGGGCAGTAAAGACCAAAGACAGAATTATGTCTCCGAGGCAACAGAAGTCTCCTTTACCTCTTGCAGAGTAGAAGGAAAAAAAACACACACTCCCAAAACTCCCCAAACACGCAATTTCACACCACACACCCATCAGCTGCTTAACCCAACACACCCAGCACCCATCAGCTGCTTAACCCAACACCGCACACCCTCTAAGCACCAGCAAACAGTGGCCCCCGGCAGGGGGAGGGGGGCATGGAGAGAGGAGGAGGGGGGGTCGTTGTGTACCTGCTGGGCCTCAGGACTCCTCTGTAGGGGATGCGAGACACGCGGGTCACAGGGCCCAGAGAGTGATAGAACCGAGTCCTGTTCAGAGTAGGATAGGTGGGGTAGGGGGGGGCACGGAACGGGAACACTGTTAAGGTTGTGTGTGTGTGAGTGTGTGTGTGTGTGTGTGTGTGTGTGTGTCTAGGTTATTTTTGTGCGTTTCCATGAATTAAGGCTGGATGGAGGAGGAGGAGGTTGGAGCTGTCATTTGGCACATTATTAGAAGAGTCATGGATGGATCGGTGGTTGCAGCAGAGTTAAAGGATTTAGAAGATTGGTGTTTTGGAAAAGAGGGTTGCGTTGCTTTTCAGGCACATTGGGTTTCTGGGCTGGGACAGTGTTTTGCCTGAGGGGATATCGGGTTTTTGGCAGCAGACGGTTATTGGCGTGGAGGGACCGTTATTGAGTGGATTGATATACATGCTGGCGAAGGAGTGACGTTTTGCATCTTCACTACAAAGAGGAAGGACAGCGGAGTGATGATGAGGCAGGGTGGTCTCAAGGCTGGATTACACAATCGGCGCATGATTTATGTCACCCATCCGCATCACACAGCAAATATGTCATTGTCGTGTGACGCGCTTGTGTGACGAAGCATTAATTAAAATAGTTAGATGTGAGGCTACAAACAATGCTGCTCGGGGCGTTACATACGTATCATTGTGCATACTGTAGCAGCGTTTCGAGGCCAGAGCTTCACACATTCACAACAGAGTTCAGGGCGATATGCGGTTTTCTTTAAAAAAAATAAAAAATGTGGATGGACACACCATGCGTGTGTGTAATGGACTTACCTCTCAAAAGCTGGCCAGGACATCTCCTCACTGAGCTCAGAGCCCTCGCTGCTCCCTGTGTGCACACACACACACACACACACACACGAGAATGAGACATTCCTGTGCCCCCCTAAGCAAGACACAGCCTCTCAGACCGCCCACCCCCAGCTCAGTAAAGCTGAACCCGAATTTCCCGCGAAGGATCAATAAAGGTCTAACTTACAACCTCTTATGTGCTTGGCTGAGTTTTATTGTCCACAAACAGAAAGGGATCCCTGCAATTTAGGCTTACTCTATTTAATGTGACGAGGATAGGTTCAGGACCTGACAAGGTACACACAGTACTGAAACATTGTCACATATTAACCCATTGACATAACCCAAATTCTACAAAGAGTCTTCTAAATCCTGACAGTTGTTTGTATGACAATTTCATGTCAGGGACCACAACATTTTTATGTAATTGGCCATCGACCCCCATCTGAAAATATGTTGTTTCAGGGACCCCCTAGAAGCAAAGATACGAGTTAAATATGTTTACTGTGAACGAATATATATTTATATATTCAAAGATTTGCACACGTTTTCACGATTTAAAAAAAAGAGCAGATCTACAAGCTCGTAGCACGGCACTCGGTTCCAGGTCTGGTGGAGCAGAAAGTGGCCTTTTCACTTTGTCTTACCAAGTGAGATGCCACTGGACAGAGTGGAGCTCTCTGCGTGGCCCCTGGCGGGGGTGTTGCTCTCCAGGACGCTGTCATCCAACAGATGGCGAGAGCCGGCATTGGGGAACGTAGCACTCTTAAACTCCACTGTGTTCATCTTGTGAATAAAGCTACGTAGAAAAGAGAAGGAAGGATGGACAGAGGGCAGGAAGATGGAAGGGAGGAGAGAGAGAGAGATCATTATTTTTTATACCTTTGTGTATAATTTGCTTTTTCTCTTCCATATATATACAAAGGAGGCTAGTGTTATAACTATTTGTGAAACTCTCTCTTTTGCGCCTGTAAACTTGTGATGCAACAATACATTTCAAGTTCAAGAAGTCAGTGCTGGCATCTACAGGTTGAAATGTTCACCCTGATGCACCTTGCCTAAAATATGTCACGCTGTGCTTTTGGAGACTTTTTTATTTGATGTTAGTGACTTATGTTAAGGTTTTACCGGTAAGTGGTTAAAACCATGAGGGTCCATGGGACCTAGCAGCAATCATACTTAATCACTGTCTGTTCTCTCTCTCTGCCGACGGCAGAGACTTTTAACTATTAACCTGAGACTCAGTTAGCTAGGAAAGGCTATTGATCTCCCTCAGAAACATAACTCTTCATTCACTTTTTATTGCCAGGTATGTTTGCATAGATGAGGAATGTGTCCCAGTGTGTCCCAACACAACAGCACCGGATACACTACTTTTTCTTCTAATTTTGGAATTTCTTACATTTTATTTGATGTAGTTATGAAGTTACTGAATTTTTTTGTTTTTGTTTAATTGATTCATGAAAAGTGCTTGTTTTTTGAAAATATTTGGAAATAATTAAAAACCAAATTTAGGAAACTAAAAAAGTGGAACAACAACAATGTGTCTGCGACCCACAAATGGGTCCCAACCCAGTGTCTTTGACCCCCTTTCCACCGGTTGGTTCCCAATGGGAACCGGTTCAGTTATTTTTGATTCTTAGTCCATGAGCCAGAGCTCCAAAAATGGTGGGGAAAAATAAGCCTATGTTAAATATGTTAAAAATGTTTATAGGATCAATACAAGTAAATTGATACATGATATTGATAACCCTTCCACAGTAGTAGCTTTTTCATATTTTCGTTTATTTTGCATATTTTCCTACATAATGCCTCATTTGCATATTTAAAAATGTAAAATTTGTAATACAATAAATCATTGTCTTCGTGTAAATACTCAATTGGGGAAGTTTCATGGTGATAACAATTTAATATAGGTATTGTTTTGCCCACTAAATGCATAATTAAGGTTCCAATTTTGGAGCTCTGGCTCATGGACTAAAAACCAAAAAGAACTGAACCGGTTCCCATTGGGAACCAACCGGTGGAAAAGGGGCCTGAGACTGACTGTGTGCAGTAGTAAGTGGGAGACTGGCTGTGTGTGTTGACTGTGTCACGTGGCTCTGCTCTGTGTCCCACTCCCACTGAGGGTGTGACTGTGACTGACTTGTAGCCCAGACTGTGGCACTTCCTGTGGCCATAGGGCAGGAGGTTCCTGGGGGAGGGGGGCGTGGCTGGGACGATCATGGCTCCGTCTGCCGTCCCTTTACGGCAGCAGAGAGGGGATGCCGACGCCTCCTGGCCTGCACGGGGAAACACACAAACATGTGTTTATTTTTCAACCATAATATGCACTCTAGCGTAGGGGGATGGGATAATAATAGTTACTATTGTTTTCCCTTGATTACAAAAACGCTCACAATGATCATATCGTGGAGATTTTAGTGTATCTTGAAATTACACTAGGATGAGTGTATGATGTATGATCTGTTAATGCAGTAGCACTTAAAGCCTCTATACTTGCTAAAACGGACCTGTGAAGAGTGTATTTGGTACACTCTTATTTCACTCTAAACAAATTGATTAGCCAAAAACTAAGTGGAGTCCTATAAACACGCTTACGAGTTCTATAAATGACTCACCGACCAGGTCTTCTTTGGAGACATTAGCTCGTGGTGTGCTGGTGGATGCCTCAATCTTCAAAGATAACCTGAACATATTTGAATCATCAGTTACCTAGCTATTTAGCAGAGAAATTCAAATTGGCATTGTACTGGTCTCAGGGTCAGAAACAGGGTCAAAAATCGATGGCTAATTAAATAATAAAATGCTTCAAGTTCGTAGTTGACTACAGTCACAATGCTGGGTCAACTTCTTCAGAACCATTAACCACAAACATTTGTAGAACCATTCTTACAGTAGCAATTAGAAAGAGACAGGAGATGCGGAGAAAGAGCATGCAGCAAAATGGTCTGGCTGAAACCAGGGACTCATTGATCAGGGCATTTTGATATGGTACATCTGTGCCCCAACCAGTAACCACTTACACCACGGAATAATGATGCGACTTACTTATAGTTGTCATCCTCCACAAACTTCTGCAGTTCCTCGATATACCGGACTGAGTTGAGATACTTTTGGACGTGAGGCAATACCGTTGTATCTGCGGGAGGACAGAGAAAATGTGTAGTAATTAAAGCGTGTAAGTGAGATTGAGTTGGTCTGTAAGTAAAGTACTGTAAGTCAGTAATTCATTCTGAGCTCCAAGCGCTGAAATATGTGGGAAACCAATGAGAATAACTCCCTCAATCAATCATCATGTCTACTGAATCTCAACGACGCTGTGTGTGTGTGTGTGTGTGGGTGGGTGTGAGTTCATGCATGCACTGAATCGGTGTCTGTACATTCGATGTCTGTGTTAAGTCCTTCCACATGAGTGTGTGTGTGTGTGTGTGTGTGTGTGTGTGTGTGTGTGTGTGTGTGTGTGTGTGTGTGTGTGTATGTGTGTGTGTGTGTGTGTGGGGGGGGACTTTATGACATGTATGTGACTTACCGTAGTTACAGGATCTCTGCAGGTCTGCTATAATCCTGAGGATGTTATTCATCAGGTTGGATCTCTGTTCATTCTCCAGTATGCTGCCAGTGGAGGGATAGGCCGAGTCTACATACGTCAGGTCCGACAGGTACATACCTGCAATACGAGAACAAAAAAGCACAACATTGTTTATAGGGGTTCCTGGTGGCACAACCACATGCCCCTTGTGAGTCGCGAGGACCCACAAGGGCTCCAGACTCCAGTCATGTCTAACGAGTAGATAGGGCTTTGCAACCATCAATAAATTCACAATGTGTGTGTGTGTGTGTGTGTGTGTGTGTGTGTGTGGTGCGTGCATACGACTGAGGACATTCCGACACATTCATACACCGATGGCGGAGGAAACCATGCAATGGTTATTAGGGGTTCAGTGTCTTGCTCAAGGACACTTTGACCGAAGTGGGAACATCACGGTTCCCATCTAGCTGCTCTACCGGCCACTATGTCCCAACGTAGGTCTATATCGGTCCGTCTGTGGTTCTGTCTGTCTCCCATTTATCCCCATGTACATCATCAACACGACGTCAGCAGTGTTTGATGATATCATGGATCTCTGGGTACCTCACTGGACACTCACTCTGGCAACGACTAGTAACGACAAGTACAAGTATTGCATTAATGTATTCCCAACTTGCATCGTTCCCGACTTGTGCGGGAACGAATGGGCACCTGTCTGATACAGTAAATGCACATCCCTTCATTCTGACATGCAAACCTTTCCATTGGGCAGAGGGTCAAGGTCACCCAGCGTAGGCCAAATGAGGACAGAGCACATCTGTCCAAGGTATTATTCCAAGCCCCGCTGGGATTATAAAGCCATTCCACACAACACGGTCACAGAGTGAGCCTCGCTCAATTGTAAACAAACACTTAAAACACGTAGCGAGGCTGGACTGTCGTGTGCTATCAGTACTCCATGTTGTTTGGATGCACACAACGAGAAAGCGAGCCATACAGCTGCGCTTCTCCTGGATGTGAGGAACCGTAGGTAATTGCAGGCGGCTCGTCCGATTACATCACTTTGGCCAGAAATGACAAGAAAGATAAACCCCCGACATCCACCACACAATTCATTTTGATTTCACGCAGGCTTAATTAGCCTTGATCCCTCGACACGGGTCCTGAGTTCTGGTGCTGACAGGATCTTTTTCTGGTGGCACATCATCTCATCTTCAGCCTCGCCAAACCCAAAGTGAAACTCTGTTTTGTTTCTTTTCTCTCATCGTCGCACTCTCCTCTCCCAGTCTCTGTCCTCCTACTTTAACACTCTCAGTATCTTTCCCTACCTCACCTCTCCCTCTCTGGCAAGCTCGGAGCACCGCTCAAATCTTTAGTTTCTTATATAAATATTAACATTAGCAGGCAAGCCCGGGAGCCACTTCCCCACCATTCTGTAAAGTGAGATTCAAATGTGAACGGACCGCGCAGTGCACCGTCCCTTCTCTTCCAGTCTATTCCTCTTCTCTCTTATGCTTAATGCAACGTGAGGAGAGCAGATGTGGGACCAGTTATCACATACACAATGCAAAGATCACACACGCCTTCTTTTGGAGTTGGAACCTCATTGTCAGACAACCAAAAGCATATGCATATACGTGCACACGGACATATTTACAAGGGAGAGCAGCCAAACGGTTATAAAATACACATGCAAAAATAATAAGCTCTGTGACGACAGAACCTCCAGGACCGAGGCCCAGCAGATGAAAGCCAAAACCTCCTCGTCAGGGTTCCACAGAGACTACATCATCTGATTAGAACCAGAGAGAACGACACATGGACACAGAGAAAGAGGGGACCAAAGGAACGGGCTGTGAGTTTTGCAGACACAGATGTAAGACTTGCTTTATAGTTCATTGCTGCGACAATGTCGTGTGCTGAAATCTACAAGCTCAAAACGCATCGCACTGTGACTTTGCAGACACAGATGTAAGGATCGCAAAATATCGAAAATAGCAGATCTACAAGTACAAACACAACCTGTGAGCTTGCAGATGTTCGGCTGGTGATCTCAGAGCATGTCATCGGATAATGGCAGTTTGTCACGCAACACTGCATTCTGCCCGGAAGAGAGTTAGACAGACACACACACACACACACACACACACAGATGTGCATGTTTATAAAGAACAGTAGTTAGGGCACAAATAGTCTGCGTGTGTGTCCTGCACATGCCCCACTATAGTTTATAAAGACTGCAAAGACCAGCTGTGCAACTAAAAGGAGTGAAGAGCACTTCATGTGGTTCCTAAGTACTGGGTATTGTTCTTGGATATCCATCCAGGCAGCTACCCTGCAGAGAACAAACACCCTTGGTATTTCAGAAAAAGAAAAAACACAAAACACATTGTGTGCAGGTTGCTGCAGGTGAGGACCTTATTATCCGTGATTCACATGCCCCAGAAACATTAAACTGAACGACGGGGCAATAGCAGGGGGTGGGGAGGGTGGGGGGCAATCGGGGGTTCGGAAATAAGGGCCCGGGAAAGCACCAGACTACACCTGGAGCGACTGATGTTTCTACAACGACGCCACAACTCACTTATATATACAGCTCAGCATCTGCTAGGAAGTTGTTCTGAATATATACTAGCCATTAGCCTTGATAACTTTGCTTGAAGCTACGCAATGCATCATTACAATCACACCCTCCTATTACCCAGAGTGGGGATAGGGGGTCGTTAGAGGGTCCTTGATCAAAGGTGGGTCAGGGGGGGTTATGGAGTGTGAGTGGAGGGGTCAAAGGGGCCTTGTTCCCCGCTCAATAAACAGTCCTGAAATCAAACGGGTCTTGTTTCCTCTTACTCATTACCCTTCCTACTCTATTAGTGGTAGTATGTATGCGAGGACTGCGGATAAGAATTAGCAACTGTGCTATATCCGGTGTATTTACGTCCATGTGCATTGTCCTGTCCAAATAAACAAATAAAGTAAAAGTAGAACTACAGCGATCCATTCTGGAGGATGGGAAAGTTGAGGAGGAGGTTCTGTTATTCTCTATTAGACTTTTTCCCCCCCTCTCCTTCATCAGAGTGACATCAGAGGTGGGCTGGGCTGCGGCGAAAGAAAAAAAAAGAAAAGAAAAGAACAGCAGTCTCCAACCCCTACACCACCACCCCCCCGCCCCCTCCCTTCTCTTCCTCCTTCCCTCCCTCCATAACCTCGTCTCCCTCATCCTTTGTGAGAAAACCTCAAGGCATCAGTCGTCAGAGCTCAGTTTGTTAACAGTGGTCCGTTTTTGAGTCATGCCCTTGTCCCAGTCTCAGCCCAGCTGAGAGAGGAGCACGTCTGAGTACGCCAAGGCCTCGACTACAGAAGGCCTTCCTGATATACTGTGGAACTCCAGGAGCAGCCTGTTGATCTTCAGCTAACAGGACAGGACAGGGAGTCCGCGGGACAGCGTGTCCAAGAGAGGAGGCAGCGGACTTGGACACACGGATAAGAGATGAGTGCTGGGAACAGCCAGGGGAGCATTGCAGCTCAGTGAAGAGAATATACTACAGCAGTCACGTGCACTCAAATCACTGCCAACAACAAAGGTAAGCAACTGCCTGGCAGACAAGTTTGTTCGCTTGTGCAAGTAGCTTCTCAGCTCACGTGTTAAGATTGTGTGTGTGTGTGTGTGTGTGTGTGTGTGTGTGTGTGCGCCTGCGTGCTTCAGCAGCTGTAAGAGCTCTCTGGCTTAGAGGTTGAAGAGGTTAGAGCGTTCCGTGAGACCGGGTTCTCGGGCTGCAGACAGAAACATTTAGCAACGCTTCTTTAACTCTCTGGAGAAATAGGATACACTGTATAGTGTACAGTATACAGCGCACTGTGAGATCTCTATACTGTATAGGACGAATGTGCTGCTGGAACGCATAAAACTGCCAGATGTGTATTGTCACATGTGTGTGTGTGTGTGTGTGTGTACACAGTAGGATGACGTCTGAATGTGTACAGTATGGTAACACATGGGAGCGGGCCTCACTTCATCACACCACAGGTGAAGAGGGTCAAATGTTCTCAACATCGGAAAGAATCTATGGGATTTCTTTTTTTATTAATCTTTTTTCAAATTAAAATAGTCTGCCATTCTGAGAAGTAATGTTTCTCCTCATTTAACTTTAGATTTTCAACTTCCACCTGGGATACTAATGCAGTATAATGAGTTTTTCCCTGAGACAAAATCATGAAGACAGTATTATCTTCTTCCAAAAAAACTGGCGTACCTCGTTTACTGGAGAGAGAAGAGAGAGAGAGAGAGAGCACGCGAGGCAGAGAGAAAAGGAGAGAGAGGAAATGGGTTAAGAATTAAATAAATTAAAATTGACATAGGAATGACAGAGACTGAAAAAAGGAATAAGGACACACAGAGAGAGAGAGAGAGAGAGAGAGAGAGAGAGAGAGGAAAGGGAAAAGTAAGGCAACATCAGAGTTGCTCCATTCCAGTCAAACACTTTAAGGCAGAGCGATCAGATCAGATGAGGAGATTTGGAACGTGGAGCCAGCCTTGTTTATTTCTGTTAGGTTTGGGTTTCCTAAATTCAGCCTCCTGAAGTCTGGCCTCTAAACGGGGACGAATAACCTGCTGGAACGAGGGTTAAATAAATAATATCCAACATGACGTGGTGGTGACACGTCCTGCAGCAACGATGCTCAGTCTCACACACACACGCGCGCACACACACACACACACACACACACACACACACACACATATGTTGTGGGCTTGACAATAGCAGCTGAGCTACACACCGAAATGTTTCAATTGGGTCACCTCAAACGTTCGGGTTTTGAGGAATTAAATTAAGCGGGCAAGTACTACACCATATTCTTAGTATTCTAGTCTATAGTAGCTTCTTATTTTTTGTCCCTGCAGTCTGCACCTTAAAAAAGGTTTTCGGTGTGCACATTTTTTTGGGACCCTGACAGAATAGAAGTCCCATTCATACAGTCCTTTTTTTTTTTAAAGGAACTGAACCTGATGACACTGTAATTTTACTCTAACCACATCCTCCTGTAGTGAGTGAACCCCTGCAGACATCAGAAACACAGCCACTGCTGCCTCAGCCTCACCATGATAGCAGAGTGCTTTGAACGATAATACTATCGCTCTGTGCAGGGCCTTCCTATCACCATTCACAATTATGTTGGACTGTTTCCACTTACGCTGCTCGGATGTCCTTCGCTCGCTGTGGAACCACATCTGTGAGTGTTGTTCAGTCAGCTCTTTTAATTTGAAAGATACCCAGTTTCATTTTCATTGGGCCACAGACTGCCATTTGATACCATCTTAATCTCTGAGAACTCTATCGACACTGTACAATCCCCAGTGTTCATTAAACATCTGGACAAAATGTATCCATTTGTACCCTCTGGGGGCTCTGGGGACCCCCTGGGGTCTGACAGCCCAGAACCAGTTCTGTAACTTAAGGCTACACAGTATGTTCAGATTGGCAGACCAAATCAGATTTTTGGCCTCAAAAACCTGACTTCATCGTACAATAGTGTCGAAATGAAAAAATACCGTGCAGATAGGATGATGATGTTGGAATACACACACTGTTAACAGCCCGAGCGGAACAGAGTTCTCCGTTCAATCAATTAGTAACGCCCAGCGCTCAGGACGGGGATTGATAAAAAGGACGGAGATTATTGATATCAAAACCGATCGCATCGCTCCACATGCAGGCTGGGAGCGTCTGCTGCGCAACATTCAATGTTATTTTCCGGTGGGAGGTCATCGAAACAATCCGGTTGGCTTGCCTCCTGCAACTAAGACTATCGTTGTCTATCCGCATTGGTTGCTGTGGTAACGTCATAATGTAACTGTAGACGCGAGTAATGCTTAACCACTTAAACCCCATATCGTTGAGACTGAGTGGAGTCCCCCAGGGCTCTATGCTAGTGTCTGTTGTGTTTTCGCTCTACAGTACGTTAAACATATTCATGTTCGTGCTCGACAAAAAAAAAGCAGATTTTCAAGCGCTCCGTCGTGACAAGTTGTGAGCTTGTAGATTGGCTTTTTTTAAGCGAGGGACAGTCGTACTACAGAGTATAAAGGCTTCAGTGTCTGAGTGCAAAGACTGAGACACATTAGACATCACATTTCAAACAACCAAATGTAGGAATATGTTTAAAATGTCATCAGCAAACTGTTCAGGCATGATAAAAATCTTATTCCAATCTGGATAGACCGAGAATGGGATTTGGGCTGCCAATCTGAACACAGTCTAAGTGACTTGAGAGATACTCAACTGTATTTATTGTAGGACACTCCGAACACACATCAAAAGGACAAAGCATAAGGTGAAGGATAGTATGAGCGAACTACGTACGGTTAAGAAAATATATTACGTGAGGCCATGCCATTTGCGTTTGTTTTTCTTCCCTCACAAAGTGATCAATCAAAGTAAAAATACTGCAATAACTCATGCATGAAAATGAGCAAGACGGCGAGAGACAAAATTATAGGACGAAGCTTACTAAGAATCCTCCAGAACATTCCATGCTGGTGCGCCAGTGCTTGGCCGCACGCTCACCTGAAACGTCTGTCTCCGTGGGGACGGGCCTTCCCAAGGAAAACTTTAATGGGTCATTACTATCCACCCATACCAAAACATACTCCACTCTTAACCATTGACCCCGGACATAAATCACAAACACAAGGTGCCTTGCTCACTCCCGACATTCTACATCTGCGGACAGTTTTGATGTCTCTCCTAATAAAAGGTTTTAAATGCTCACTGGACAAGCCAGTAAAATGCGTCGGGGAGTATACTACAGACCAGTAGTAGAGCGTTCAGAAGGCCCGTATTACTCCCGTTAAATCGCCTTGTCTGTCATGGGGCCGTCTTGTAACCCCAACAGGAAATTGACAGCCAGCGCAGCCACCCCAAGACAATCATTGGCCAGAGCAGTGGGCACGGAGCCAATCATGTCGTCGTACTACACTACTTTGACATGACTGGGGAGGTCTGGGTCTGAACAAACATGTTTAAAAAGGGCCACTCAACTCCTGATCTTATCACTGTACTGTACAAACAGAGCCCGATATAGAAACAGCCACATAGACAAACAAACACGTGACACATACGCTGCACATGGGGACCGGTCCAAAAACCCTGGTTTTCAAGGCAGTGGCTCTAGCATTGCTGGCAACATGCGGTCAACTCGACCGCAACCACAGCAGGGGGGCGCATGCCCCAACACACTTTTCTTTGGACCCATTATCTCTCCACAAACAAGAGCGTCAAGGACCACCGGTTTTAATGTTGTTCACAGGGAAATGACGGCAAATAAAATAAGTCCAACAGAGACGATTAAAAAGCTGGTGAGAGCTGACGATCGGAGCGGTGAAATCCTCAGTGTTAGTTTATCCACTTGTAAATCGGAAGAATGTACAAAATGTAACCAAATGGTTAGATCTGTAGACGCTGAGTTAAATCAACACTCAGGATTTTACTGTGTGGAAAAGGATTGGAGTAAAGGTCTTGTTTATAGCTCGGCTGCGAGGCTCGTTTGGAGCCCTAATGAGGACTTGGACACAGTTGAATGGTCAGGTTAACATAAGGAGGAACCGGTCAGCCAGAAATGGATGAATAATGGACAAGGGATGCCCAGAGGAGAAGCAGAGGCTTAGGATGTGTGTAAAGCGTGCCCAAGACTCAAGCAGTGAACTGTATGTGTGTGTTTTTGGATCACAGAAAGCATGTGCAGCTGGAGACAAACACTTTAGTAGAGGTGTGACTCAAATAGCGGGGAAGGGGGCAATAATGAGAGAGAAAGCAGCTAAAGGTCTACCATTTCTCCTCAACCAGAAAACACAAATGATTTAAGCTAATAAAATGTTGTTAACACTCAAACGCACATTATTATGGTTTCCTGGCTCTCCTCTGACGCCAGACCCTCCTTCGGCTCACTCTCCTCACAGAATACAAACGAAACGAAAGCCGAGCAGCTGCAAGTGATCCACTTAAAAGTTAACCAAGCTGTCAGTTCACTAGTTGAACTCTATTCGGAGAGAGAGGACGCACCTGAACTGCATGGGTTACAACAAACCCACCATCCAAGTGGGTAGAGTTACTGGAGTCTGACATTGAGTGAATATGCAGACTATATTTACTGGAATATTTTGTTCCTCAAAAAAACGTGTGTGTGTGTGTGTGTGTGTATGGAATGATAGAGTAGGGTATTTGGAGAGGTGAGCGTCTGACAGAGAGATGAGGGAGGCCTTGTATGAACTCTGTACTCTTCAACACCCTGCCATAAACTCACAACATGAGCTTCGTGTGCTTGTGCTCGTGTGTGTGTCACTGTGTGTGTGTGCGTGTGTCAGCATCAAGTAATGTGTGTGTAAAAGGATTGAATAAAGAGGGGGTAGCCCCTTTACACAAAGACTGATTGACTGCAGGGTGTGTGTGTGTGTGTGTGTGTGTGCGCGCGCGTGCATGCGTGCGTGCGATGGGTATAGCCACACCCAAATCCCACACACACACTCACAGAGGAACCCCACATGTAGACCTCTGACCCACACATGAGCCCACATGTTTAGAGTTTCACTGCCAGAAGAACCAAAATAGACGAGCCTGAGCGGGGCTCAGGGGATGGACCTGGACCTACCTTCACCTTCCCCCCACTCTGGATGGAGAACCATACCTTTCTAGTGGAGGTGAAAGTGTGCAGTAATGCTGCTGGGGGGGGAAAGCGTATGGAACCCTTTGGGGGTTTGTGTACATTCCTTTTCTGACCACACGGCTCACCTCTTTCCTACTTCAAACCATTTATTAGATCACAACTCAACTTAATTCCACATCCTCTCTCTCTCTCTCTGCTTCCTTCATGTGTACACCCTGAAGGGCAGGCTCCGGGGCCCATTAGGAGTGATTTATACTTCTCCTTTAATATATTATCTCAGGCACCATGTAAATATGTAGGCATTTAGTTTTTTGATCTCCTTAAAGGATAATTCCATGCTAGAAGGCTTTCTTACCCTTCTTTGAAGTCGTTATGTCCCCACCAAAGAGGTCCAGGTGTTTTTTGGTGCAAAAACTCCTTATTGGCTATTTCCCCTACCATAAGCCCACAATGAATTGAATGGGAATTGAATGGCGCTATGGTGTGTTGTGCTAATTCGCTTATTTCCATCAAAATAAGTAGTAAAGTGTGCCGCTTGGGATATTATTTACATTATGAAGAGAGGATATATACAAAAAATATATAATTTTGAGCGATGGAAATAACCGAATTAGCACAACACCCCATAGTCCAATTCAATTCCCATTCAATTCAATGCAAGTCATTTAGGGCTTATGGTAGGAGAAATAGCCAATAAGGACCTTTTGCACAAAATAACACCTGGACCTCTTTGGTGGGGACGTAACAACTACAAAGAAAGGTAAGAAAGCCTTTTAGTATGGAATTCTCCTTTAACTCCCTCCCTTCTTCCATTTCGCTCTTCTACGGAAAATAACGATACGATGGGAACGATGCACAAAAACTAATTTCACCCACTTCTTTACTTCTGTAAACCTGTGATGTGACAATATCACAGATCAGCTGATTCTGATTCTCCAGTGACATGCAACAAAAATATATCCCCAAGCAGTCCACAAGCTCACAATGCGTTGCAGTGTGGGCTTGTAGATTGCGTGTGAGCGACACACAGCACAACCAAGTATATAAATGAGTCATTACTGCGCTATTGAGCTGGACAGTCTTCTTGACTTCATAAAAATACCACTCTTAAGTGCTGTGCTCCATCCTCCCCCTCACTCCGGCTCTCATTTCCTGCATCAAACGTTTAAAGTGGGGCCAGAAATCACACCACACTATTACCAATAGCGTGGTGATTGCCCCTCTCCGTCCATTCCCCTCTCCTGAGCTCACCTACAACCCCTCCCCCCTCTCGTCTCTTTACCCTGGCATCATGACACTCGTCTCATCCTCTTTTCCAGTTTCACCGTGGCAGGCACTGCCATTAACCCTCGGCTGCGTTCTGCGTCTTAATCTCCTGGTCTTTCTTTCATTTGCCTGCCTTGGCTCCGTTGTTAACTGCTACCACGTTTTGAGTCGGCGGCGTGTGAGAATGAGACCCAGTGGTCGTGTGAGAATGAGACCCAGTGGTCGTGTGAGAATGAGACCCAGTGGTCGTGTGAGAATGAGACCCAGTGGTCGTGTGAGAATGAGACCCAGTGGTCGTGTGAGAATGAGACCCAGTGGTCGTGTGAGAATGAGACCCAGTGGTCGTGTGAGAATGAGACCCAGTGGTCGTGTGAGAATGAGACCCAGTGGTCGTGTGAGAATGAGACCCAGTGGTCGTGTGAGAATGAGACCCAGTGGTCGTGTGAGAATGAGACCCAGTGGTTGTGTCATGCAGCTGAAATATACATATACAATTAAAATGGGGCATAACAAGAGGAGAGAGGGAAGTTGTTGATGCCCTCTGAGGATGAAAGGCTGGAAGGGTCAGCACTGTTGACTGTTTACTAAAAGTACGGCTGCTTGAGCTGCTGTTTATTGCTGGAGGCTCCATGGCTCTTCTCCTCAAAACTCTCTCCTCTCCCGAGTCCTCACCCATCTTTCTTCCCTTCCTTCCTTCTCCCCTTGCCGTCCCGTGTATTTCTGACCGGTGATGGATGTGTGGTGGAGCTTTCGGGGCGCTTTGGACCGGCGGTGGGAAAGTCTGAGGGCCAGATGGGAGGCTGGGAGCCGGGGATCTCGGAGACTGGGAAATACGTTGGCTACGAAATGTATAAATAAGTTTCATCCAAAAACATTTCCCTCCCTGCTTGTAACACTGCAATCCATCAGGCTACAGCAACGAGGGCGCATAGATACGAGCTAAGGTCGGAAACATGATTGATGAATGGATGCTGGGGACATGTTGGGACCTGTGAACCTCTGTAGCCAGATACTGTAGCCTCTCCACGGCCTACAGCTTGATTTCTGTGTCTCAAACTATGAAAAAAGGAGTCATGTAAATCCACACAGCCAACAATCAACAGTCATTATGCTGTTGACCAGAGGGCCTTGCTCAAATGTCTTTTGTTATTGAAGCAACCTTAATGAACTGTAATTTCCTGTCTCGCGAGTCGCTAATGGCCATATGATGTCAGACCCAAGACACGGATAGAGGATTAGTTATATTTCATGCACAATGTCGCTTACTGTTAAATGTGCAGCAGACACGGCAGACCCAGTGGCCAAAAACCAACAACAGCAAATGGGAAAGACTAAAGTCAACCAGACACACACACACACAGTGATGCAGGAAGAGTTGATGTTTGGTAAAATAACCTTGACAAGGCATGCCAAACCTAAAATAGTAAAGTCTAGCTATTGGCTGTATAAAAGAGTAAAGACACACACACACAGTGTCCAGAGGTGTGTGTGCGTGCAGCCTGGCAACACACACACACACACACACACACACACACACACACACACACACACACACACACACACACACACACACACTTGATTATCACAGCATGTCCTAACCAAGCTTCAGAAATTTGGCAGCTCTCCAGTCCAAACTGAGACTCCCGAGTGATGAACTGAGTTGACAGAGCCGTGTCTCTCTCTAATGCAGTGGATTACTGGATTTCAACCATTTTCATATCAAGGTCCATTCAGCATTTGCGCCACGGACCACCATTTGATGAGATGCTGTCTCTCAGACCAAAACTTTGAATAATTCTCTACATTGTTATTCTTATTGTGAAGACTTATGTAAATTATGTAATGCAGATGTTTAACAATAATTGTACTCTTGAGCGCGTAAAATGAAACCAAAATGGACCATTTGGTTTTGTGTTACGCTCTCAAGAGTTAAAGATCCAATAATGGTCCATTTGGTTACCAACTCTCCGTCCTGGGGACCACCTGGCTGAAACCTTCTCCAGGACCACTTCAAAGTGCTCCAGTGAAATGTCTACACTTTATGTCTACACTGCAGGAATATATGGTGGTGGTTCCATACCGTAAAAAGATATGGCACATTTTACACTATAAGATTCCACAGGGACTGATAAATCAATGGCTCCGTCTGTTTTAATACACCATATATAAAAAAGTGGAACACGCATAAATAAATCTCATTCCTTTGACAATTCCATGCAGTAAGGTGCATATCAGCCTATAAATAAATCAGACCATACTGCTGCTCAGAGAGAGAGAGAGAGAGAGAGAGAGTCAGCAGGCCAAAGTCATATGTCTCCCGACTATTAATAACCATTAGAGGCGCGAGCACCCTGCAGTGCTCTTACAAAGACTTATGAAGCTAATACCGTTTCCATCATGTAAGGCGGCCTGGGAAATTAAACCACCGCATGTCAGTTATTCTAAACAAGCTCTCCTCCGGCTCCAAACAGGAGAGGTTGCCACATCTGTTACGGGGCGGGCACACGGGCCGCTTGTCAGTGAGGACCGGCCAACGGCACATTTCATTTGAATTTAGGCGAGGAGGAGGAAAAACGAGCGTTTGGCGTTTCTGCCTTTGTTCGTCCGTCCACGGCTGTCCGTCTCCGTTTGCTCTCCGCTGTCGAGGTGAATTAAGCGCAGCCTCCAAGTACCAGGGGAGAAAAGCTAAAGGAGGGGTGGAAAGCAAAGGAGATGGATGGAGGGTTGAGGAGGAGGAAAGGCTATGCAAGAAGAAACAGAAGGGCGGTATGGAGAAGAGGGTTTGCTTGCAGGGAGGAAACGTGATCATAGATGGAAAAAAAGAGGGGAAAGGAAAGAGCAAATCAAGAGAGCGAGTGCATCATATGTTGTCCATGGGAGAAGATACCGTCACTGTCGGGCAGAAACCTTGTATCTCCAAATGTTTAATTTTTTGTGTCATTTAATGCCCCACTTCGTCATACAAGAGTGTCAAAGCAAAAGTAGTGAAAATAGCCGGCGTACAAGCTCACAACGTGTCGTCTCGTGAGATTGTAGATCGGCTATTTTCACTATTTCTGAAAGATTTGGACATATGAGATTTCCACCAGACAGCAAGGTTATGATCATCAGGCCAAAGCAAGAGAACAAGGGTGTCATGATCCATCTGTTATGATGTATTATATCTCTGTCTCTGTAGTCTATTTTTCAGCATCATTACAAAGGGCTGGTTCTGGTTCCGTCTAATCTGACTCATGCGTTAAAGTTTCATCTGCTGTTTTTGAGCTTTAATTGAACAAGACATTTCGGTGCAGCTCCTGCCCATCTCTGCAAACACTCCTCACACACACAGAGACATGTGTGCATGCTGCATGGCATGTATGCTTTTCTCACTCAAGCAGACGCACGCACACGTGAGCATGCACATACAGAGACACAGAGTGAGGTGAGCAGAGAATGATTGCCATTATACAGTCTACTCCTTGGCCCCACGCTCATGATTAGTTTGGGCTTTCTGAGATAGAGAGGTACAGACAGATGGACAGAGAGCGAGAGAGAGAGGGAGGGACAGAACTGTGTAAACACCTCTACCACCACAACACTCTCCTGACCTAGAACCCTGGAATGTCTTTCATCTGCTTTGGTTCAATGGAAGAGACCGACTCAGGGCCCCCACAAGAGGAAAGTCCCACCACGACAGCATGAGACACAGAGGGGACACGGGGAGAGTAGCATGAGACACAGAGGACACAGGGAGAGTAGACAGCATGAGACACAGAGGACACAGGGAGAGTAGACAGCATGAGACACAGAGGACACAGGGAGAGTAGACAGCATGAGACACAGGGAGAGTAGACAGGAAAGGAAGAGCGGAAAAAGTGGGAGAGATGTGTGAGGAATTGGAAAGAAGAGATGGACAAAACTAATCTGAAAGCAAGAAAGGTTGAGAGAAACTGACAGTTCACAGATGAGTGGAGCAGTACGTTTTTTTTACTGTCCTGTTCCAACTCCCCAAAACACCCCCATGTTGTGGTGAACTGGATCTCGCATTGGAGACCGAATAGTGGCACGTGTGGGCCTGTGAAAGCCTGGAGCAGCAGCATTAAGCCTGATTTATACTTGGTTCGTCGTACGACAGTGTCGTGCAGCGAAAACAGCCAACCCTACAAGCTCACCACGGCGTAACACCATTGTACAACGGAGTATAAATGGAGCATTACTTGAGCAGCGCCACTGCTGCTCCCTGCCGCTGCTGCTTAAGTCATTAACGTCTCTCACTGAGGTCTGCAGGGAGATGGTACCTGGTTACGCTGTCAGAGACGACCGCTGTTGGAAAAACAGGCGTACACACAGCCATGGAGATGAACAGCGTCCCGGGATATCCGCACATGCAGGCATGCGCCACGCAGCTAGTCAATCAAGCAAAGAGACCGACACGAACACACATTCGTAAGGCCTACGGAGGGACTCTGTGTGCATAGTACGTGCAGTTTAGCGACCACAAGGGTGTCAACAATGGACATTTCACTCAGGATTGGTCTCAAGATTTAGGGCTCAGGTTTTGCCTCGTGTTCAGATTCTGACGTATGAGGAATGATGAAGTGATATAGCATGGCTAGACGTAGCCTTGGCCTTGCATGATGAGGGCAGGCCCCTGAGGCGGTAAACAGAGCAGTGCATGTTTAGCAGTGTATTAATAAGAAGCAGACCAGAAGCATCGATAGGGGCTAGCGAGCAGCAGGAGTCACCGCTATAAGTAGTCTCACGTAACCAGACAAACCCAGATCTCCATCTACCGATGCATCTGGTGCACATCTAAATTCAATGCCGTTGCCAGAACAGCGTTGAGAATGGTCGCTAACAAGCCTACGCCTATACTGGCTTAAAAACAAATCAGAGGACCCCAATAGGAATGTTCACCCTGAAGTCTTTGTAATGGTTCTGTAATGCAGTTATTTTTCAAATATTCCACCCACATTTAGCAACAATAGGCTCCTCACATGGAGTGAGATCCCACTGCAGCTTATAAAGAGGTCAAACATCTTGTAATAGACCTGTGTGTATGCTGCCGTCTGTGGGCTGTGTTTACTGAACACTCTGACAGGAGGCTGCCCAGGCATTAAGGGTGGTGGAGATGATGAGAGGACAGCAGCACAGAGTAGTCAGTAATGGCCGACAAAATTGTGAAACGTTGGATTTTATTTGGATCCGTCTCTCATTTGAGTCTGCGACGGATTGTAGAATTGAGCTCAAGACTCTTCTCTACAGGTATTCAGGTTAGTTAAGGTCACAACCCGAGGGTCAAGGTCTTTCATCCAACAAAGCGCCACTACTTGATAAATCACCACATGAAGTATTAGAACATTGCTCCTCTGCTTTAGCTTGGGACCACATTATTCTCCACAAAGAAGTCAAATGGAACACAACGTTCCCTTACCTTTGCCATTCTTGGTCCGCAAGCCCCGTGAGAACGTCTAAAAAATAATCCCTTCTGGTTCAATGTCCACCAGGTGAGAGACACGTGCAGTACAAGAAGGTTGGGGGTTGGGGGGGGTCTTAGTTATGGGAATTGGGAACACAGTCTGGAAGATAAGTGTATTTCCTGATAAAGTGATGAATTGCCTCAAGGGAGGATGAACGCAAATGATGAAGGACAGCCAGAGGTCTCCTGCATGAGACCTCCTGTAGGGGGCAGAGCAACGGCATCCCAGAGTAATGGGGTGTCAGATGAGGAACTATCTAGGAAACAAAACAGACCTTGGTGCTGCAGGCTAAACAGAATGTTACTTCACTCACACACACACACACACACACACACACACACACACACAGAGCAAGCAGTTGTACTTCCCGCATTGACTCCCCACGACTTGTTTGCTTGCAGTTACGTCCAGAAGGCCTTGGGGTGGAGAGACGTTGAGGCAGTCGAGCCAGTCAACCAGCAGCCATGCGGGGGGCGTGGTGGAGCCTGTGTGCCCTGTTCTGCCTCCATGTGTGGGAGCAGGCCTACTGCAGGACCTCCAGGGTTGCACGGAGCACCAGACACTATTCACCGCACCGGACAAAACGAGCTGCCAACGATGCCGATGCCAAAAAGTGCTCTTACACGTTCCTGATCCCCGAGCAGAAGATCACGGGTGAGAGACTTTTGTCGTCATTAAAAATGCTACTTTATCAGCACAATATTCAGTAGGTGAATGGTGCACCGTGTGTTGCATGTATGTATAGTATATAGTACACAGTTCAATTATATTTGGTTCCTGGTGCATCATAGCAGCAATTTAAAAAAACAATTACGTGCATGGCCAAATGAGGCACAGAGAAAAGAGAATGGCTGCAACACTCCAAAATAAAAGATAGTCTTAAGGTGCACATCGGCCCAACAATATCATGGAATAAAATAGACAGCCAGCACTCTATAAATCTCCTCAGCATACGCTGAGGAAGACCGATAAGGTTGTCTGGGTACAGGCTTTAGTTCCGACACTATTTTTGGTCCGACAGTCATTAGACCGACAACCTACCTCAAACCCTAACCTAACCATAACCGCAAGCACAGGAGCAGCGCATGTTCGAGGTTGAGGCAAATTAAACTATGTGAAATTGACATTTATTGAGCGCCGGCTGTCTCCTTCTTCAAATGAGGCATAGACTATCACCCCACTATACATGCACACAAGCAGCTTCGTCACCCAACACCACATGGTGATTTGTGCTGTACGCCTTCATCCACTAACTTACTATCAATAGTTCAAGGTTGGAGAGGGAGGCCATGCCATTATTACGTATTGTTAATTTATCAAAAGGATTAGAAGATCTCTTCTACAAGAGACAGTTTTCTAATCGTTCACGTTTCTCAGGCCCCATCTGTGCCAGCGCCACAGGCCCCGAGCTAGACAAGGAGCGGGTGACCCGGATGGACATCGCGGACGTGCGCGAGGTCCTGCACAAGCAGCGGCGCGAGATCGAGACCATCACGCTGGTGGTGGACGTGGACGGCAACCTGGTGAACGAGATGAAGCTGCTGAGGAAGGAGAGCAGGAACATGAACTCCAGGGTGACGCAGCTCTACATGCAGCTGCTGCACGAGATCATCCGCAAGAGGGACAACTCCCTAGAGCTGGTCACGCTGGAGAACCGTGTCCTCAACGTCACCTCCGAGATGATGCGGCTGGCCTCCCGGTACAGGGACCTGGAGGCGCGCTTCGCCACCATGGCCAGCGTGGTCAACAACCAGTCCGTGCTCATCACCGCCCTGGAGGAGCAGTGTCTGAGGACGCTGGGGCGCAGCGAGTTGCCCCCAATTCCCCCGCTGGTAAAGGTGGTGCCCGAGAGCATACCGGTAAACAATCGATTCACCAACGAAATACAGAGGGACCACTCACGGGCCTTCCCCAGGGGGTCGCGTATGGAGACGGTTACAGCCGGCCCGTTTGGAAACAATCCACCTCCGCCGCAGGGCACACTCACCTCCGACGGTATGTATCAGTCTCAAAAACACACCAACTGCATAACGGGGTAATAAACTGCATAATAAACAGTGCAGTATAATGAAGAATCAATGGGGAAGCATTGTTAACTTAAACGAGGAAATGGGAGTAGAATAGTAAGTCTCGAATCTTAGCACGGGCAAATTTGCCAGGTGTGAAATTGCTGGTTCCTAAAGGATGGTAATTGAGCATTACATTCCAGTGCCACTGTTGCCCAGTTGGCTCATCCTTGACATGCGAAGAGAGGCAGTGAAATCATACATTCCTGCAATTCTCTTGGCCAGTTGTACTGGCCTCCATGGTCGGAGCATATGGACTGAGCTTAGACAAGGCCTTGCTCCTACAGTATGTAGACATGGTTAAGGCCTTTTGTGTATGAACTCTCTGACTTTTAAAAACCATTCTCAGAACATAGAGATTTATGCCAGGGCAGGCATACCTACAGATCATCGCAGATACTTTACAGACAAACTCGTATATCTCACTGAAAATACATCCAAGAGAGTGCATTCAAGAGAGTGACTTTGTAGGCAAGTGAGAACATATGAATCTAGTGAATGTGTCAACAACTAGTCAGGCAGAACTCACTAATATGGTGGTGACACATGAAATGGCTCTTATATATTTCATTTGGGCATCCTGTGAGAACATGCCAATTTCGAATAGAAATGTGTGCCGTCAACCTTGCGTCTCCCTACCTTGTATTATGGTAGGGAGGCAGCATTATGAACCTGCCACAGGAGTGTCAATTAAAATAATCTACAGCATTTACCAGTACTGTCACTCACAATGGTGCTTATGTAAGCATGTGGAAAAACGATATCAGTGTAAGACCACTACAAGAGAGAAAACCTGAGTGACAGTGAGGTTGGGTCGAGAGAGCATGACCTATACCGAGTATAGTGTGAGTGAGTATAGCGAGTGTGTGCGTGCGTGTGACAGCGAGGCACAACAAGGCTGCCTGCAACTGAACTGAGGCGATAGTTTTTTTCCCCATTTTTTTCATTTAAAGATATTTTGGGGGCTTTACTGCCTTTATTGATAGGCACTTTACAGTGAGCTACACATGGACTGAAATAGATCACTGATAAGACTCCTTTGATTTGTGTGCTGCTCTCTGACTGTTGGGACATTACCCAATGGTTAAGAAATAAAATCACACATGTTTGGCATGAAGTGAGAGGTGCAAGATTTTTAGAGGAAGTATTTATATTGGCCATATGACGTCTTAAGTCGTCTTTACTACCCTAAACCAGTAAGATGCCCGAGGGTGAGAAGCGACCTCGCTGCGCATATGGAATGGATTCTGTACTGTCCATATATGGAGCGTCTTGAGTTTACAGGGTTTGATGAGGTCAGATCAACATATGGAATGTCAGAACAGGTCAGCTCCATATATGAAGATCTAAGGGTGGCAGCGGGGGCAGTGTCTTGAGTTTAGACACTAATTTATTACATTGAATTACTACTGCTCATATCTGCATTTACTTACTGTACATATTAATGTCTGACACTCTGGTGAGATTTGAAAATACTTTGCTGTACTGTACTTGTACTGTACATTGACAATAAATTGAATCTCATCTCATTTCATCTCATCAGTGTACAGGGTTTGATGAGGAGGGCCCAAGTAGGGCCGGGTCTTAATCTTCCGGCCTGTTGAGAACTCTAGTTTTCACTGGCTGCCGGGCGCAGCTGCACTAATAACTTTGGTGCAGGCCCGTCTAGAGTTTAAATGGAGAGGTATCAAAAGGGAGACATCGAAGAGGAAGGATGGATGGGGAAGGATCAACATATGGAATGTGAGAACAGGTCAGCTTCATATATGGAGATCTAAGGGTTTGAGGTCAGATGTAGAGTTGCTGGCCAATATTGATGACATCAGGGATCTCCATATATGGGCTTAATATTGACATCACATGATGTCACGAGGCATGACCATATATGGGGGGCAACCAAACAACTGACGGGAAATGCACGATTTCATAGTAAATTAAAATAACTATAGTCTGGTTGCCCTTTCGGGCATAAACGGTAATAAACCACGGCAAACGATTTACATCATAAGTGATCTAAACAAACAAAAATCCCACAGACTTGGCTACTACTTGGCTACTATACCCACTGTGGCTGCCACATGACGTCACTGCTTTCTTAACGTCACTGCTTAAAGCAAACATTAAAAGTCCATAGACTTGAGTGCCACATGACGTCACGGGTGGGGTCTTGTTTTAATTCAAATCATAGCCAGACGTAGGAGGAGATAGCAGCCCTCAAAAACATGGCTGAAATTCAGCAACCTAATTTCTAGCATGAAAACAATTTGCAAGGTCATATTGCTGCTCGGAAATGGCTCTATTATGACTAGCGATTAGACCATGTCGGAGGCTGCTGATAAGGGTTATACAACCAGTTACCAGATGTGTACAGTGGGGGGGGGGGGGAGACGAGACAGTGAGGGGTGCTTTCTTCAATACCGTCTGGACAGGGGCAATGCCATTCAATTAGCAAGGCACTGCAGACATACAGTATACCAGAGTTAGTGTGTGGCTGGACATATGGTGGACTACGTCAATCAGACGCAATGCATATCTCCAGTTAAAATCTGCCATTACAATGAAGTAGCCATACTGTAATTAGGAAAAACATACCATCTAATAATAGAGGGTGGAAAAAACCCAAGAAACTTTCAGCAATCAATGAATGAAGTGAAAAGATGAAAGCGGAGCCTTAAATCATCATTTTAAGGATCCGACATCAAACCTCCACTCAGTCTTTGTAATAACATTGGTGAATGGTGAAAAATTCTTACCATAAACCATAATTAACATAATGTTGTAAAAACATTACGACAGAATCTCCACTTCCCTGCCTTAAAAAAAACAGGACATTGGACCCGTATAGCTGTAATATTCATACAATATCGTCTCTGTCGGGTGGAAACATCATGTCCAAAACCGTTTCTTTTTTTTAACCGTTTCTTATTCTTTACACTTTTGAGTGACTCTGTAGTATGATGAAGCAGGGTATAATTTTAATAATTAAATAAAATTGGATTGGAATAAAATACAAAACAAATAAAACAAACTTTATGGTAAGTTGTATGGCAGCCTAGCCTACACAAAGGCAACTCCATGTCAAGTGTGAAGAGTTCCCGTTCAGAGCAGCTCTCTCTTCCATGTGGTCAGGTGGTAGAGAGTTCCTGGTTAGAGGACCCTCCAGGGAGGGCTGTGGGTGAACACGGCTCTCCTCAGAACCACAGAGCAGCCCACAACTCCTGCAGGCTACATGGACCACTTCCAGCACACATAACACCAGGACTATTCCACGTTGAAAGGGTTGCGAGGGGAAAGGGCCATATTTTCTAAAGCCTGCATGGTAAAAAAATAAAAAATAAAATAAAAGAGGACCTGTGGGGATGTGGCATGATGTAAGACAAAGCAATGAAGTTGGAAATTGGTATGCTGCACTGCCAATGCTGCAATATAACCCTAATTGTGGTTATTTGCAAATAATGACTCCTTGGTGCAGGAATAAACAAAAAAACTATTATAATGAGTAAGAGCATCGAGATGCAGCTGCTTTTAAAGTTCTCCAACAATGTCTCCTGAATTCACCTGCCCTGCATCTTTCCTCTCTTAATCCCCCTGTGCCTTTTGATCCCTGGCACTGGTGGCAGACTAGGACCAGCCTACATAAACATCTAAATCATACATGAATGCACTGCTCCGTGGCTTTGGTCCACGGCCCGAGCAAAGCTCTCAACGTGGACTCCCCACCACAATCTGGAACCAAGAAAAACATCAGAGACAAGGGATGGATCATTTTTGCCGTGTGAGCCAGACACGCCATCGCCATTCATCAATTACCTATCAGGAGAAGCAGAGTGTTGGGCCAGGCAAAACGTCATTGGGCTAATGCAGGCAAAAATAAAGCCCCTTCAACGAGTCTTTGTCCTGTAATATACTGTAATAATGAACCCTAGGATAACCAAATAGTGAATATGAGTTTAACACAGCCTCACAACATGTCACAACGTGTTGTGAGCTTGTAGATCGGCTGTTTTCGTCAAAGACATTTGGTTTAGAGAGAAATACTAGCACTCCTAGCATTTCATAGGGATCCCTGTCAACTAAGCATACTGTATACAGTAGGGGCTTAAGCAGTTAGGACTGAGAATTCTCTGCACCACAGTGAAATGTGAATTGAGAAACAAGTACAACCTAATAGAGCCTGTGTCCAAGTGGTTCCATTGACTGCTAATAGGATCTTGTGCACGCGGCGTAGGTTCACCTACTGTAAATACACTCGCAGACCACAGTCTGGTCTAGCCGAGCCCCATTTCAAACCACAAGGGGTTTTAGATGTCTCCATTTATTTTTAACCCAGATCGTTAACCACTTTCTTTTCAGACAGACAGAAAGTGAAAGATAGATACAGTATAGAGCATAGGAAAGGGAAAAGAGGAAGGGAGAACTCCTCCAGAATTAAACGCAGGTCTGATGAAGCCAGATTATTACTAATAAAATACAAGCTTAAAGCATCTACATTGGGGCTACAGTGGGCCCCTGTGTACTCCCACACCCAGCTGAGAAAACCATCTACGGGCCCCTGGGGGCCCCCTGCACAATGCTGTCTTCATGCTGCATCAATACACATCATTCACACAGGGGAGAGAAGTGGAAATGTGCAGGGGTTAAGGGCTAGCCACTTCAGCCCTGGATGCAGTGCAACTGCAGGTTCCCCCCTTGAATAACAAAATGTATGCGAATGTATTGAATTTTAAGTTTGTATAACTTTAGACCGCAGGACTTTCGGTGGTTTGAGTGAGAGGAGGCCCCTCAAACCAGAGAGCCTTGGCAGACCTTTCTTCCCCATTTTCTCTTGTCTTCTGTTCACTATCTCAACCTCAAGAGTAATGGTGATGACTTTAACATGAGCAGCGAAAAGGGTCGACATCTTATTCACCTCAAGCACACTATAGGGCGGCGGGGCTATTAGCAGAGAGATTACATCACAGTAAAGGCTCTATACATGCTGAACAATGCATGATTACAACCATGGGAGATTTCCCTAGGAACAGGTGGGCCAAAACACTTTAGGGTTTCCTGTATGTAGTTTGCCAATTACTAGTGTTGGGGTGGAATACTGATGTAGTAATAAGACATAGTGTGATATTCTACCCCACAATAACGTGTTGATTCGATTAAAGTATGCTTTATGTTATTTTACAATCATATATGGTCACCGAAATTATCGCAGGTTATTGCGGCCATGTTTTTGAATAAATAAAATACAACTTTATTGCTCACAAAGGGCCAATCAATCTAACCTGTTCATTCTCTACACTCCAGGTCCATTCAGGGACTGCTACCAGGTGAGGCAGGCAGGCCACACCACCAATGGGATGTACCTGCTCAAGACAGACGGCAGTGAGCGTCTCATCCAAGCCTGGTGTGAACACGGCCTAGACAATGGAGGGTGGACTGTGCTACAAAGGAGAAAAGATGGCTCTGTAAACTTCTTTAGAAACTGGGAGAATTACAAGGTACGCTCCTTCAGGCACATTTCTAAATGAAGGAAGCACACACACGACTCCAACTCGTCTCCATCTCTTTGATCATTTTACCGGGTGCATGGTCGGGAAAGACACTTTTAAACCGGAGAATACCAGAACTCACATAACTGTCCTTTTAAGGCGTTTCATTACAGGTATCAGGTATGGTATGCTGCCTGCAAACAATCAGCACAATAACGAACACGTTTCGGCGTGAAGCCTTCGTCAGCGTTGTATGCCATTGTATGCCAAGCTCCTTCAGGCACCAGACACACACACAAAGGTTGCACAGAGTTTAACTGCGAAGTGATCACACACAGAATGAGTCAAACAGTTAAAACAACAACTCGAGAGCCACGGACTGATCCTCCATTCTCAGGCCAGTCGAGACAGCGCCACCACAGCAAAGAGCCACAAACTCAGCTCTCCCAAATATGCTCTTATGTAACCAATCCAACCAACGACGATCATGTTAAGCTGCGAACAAACATGCACACAATGGCTGTAAGAAAGGATCGGCCATGGAGAGAGATAGAGAGACGCACAGAGAGCACACACACACACATTCTCTGCAGGAAGGAACTACCTGTCCTACATACAAATCAGAGAACCCCTGTGGGACTGAGGGAAGGAAAAGCATCTCCTTCCCTCCATCCCAGAAGGAGTGAGTAGAGTCCTCCATTTCCTTCTTCCTCCCTAAGCCACCACTGGCGAGATGTGATCCGGGATCTAACAGAGCCGGCACACAGATTAAAGGATGAATGCCTCTCTCCAAAAAAACAAACTCCCCACTCCATTATAGGACTAGGTACAGAAAAATATAGTGTGCCGACGCAACGGCACTGATATAAATTGCGTGCCACGTTTTTGGGGGACAGTAATGGGGATTATTATAGGACTAGGTACAGAAAAATGTAGTGTGCAGAAGCAACGGCGCTGATATAAATTGCGCGCCACGTTTTTGGGGGACAGTAATGGGGATTATTATAGGACTAGGTACAGAAAAATGTAGTGTGCAGAAGCAACGGCGCTGATATAAATTGCGCGCCACGTTTTTGGGGGACCTCTGTTTTTTGCTCCATTAATCTCTCCAGCCGTTCTGCTCAACGCCAATGTTCCCACCACCAAGTAATTCCCCACGACTGGGAAGCCAGGTAGCAGAACCTTTAGACGTTTTCTTATTAACGTCCGTTGTTTGAATGAGGGCACCGGGCTAGCATGGACTCAGACCACTGCCAATTTTTTTTTTGTATAATCCTGTGATTTTCCTGTTTGTGTCCTTTGGACACAACTTCACTTACCCTGACCACAGAAAGAAGACAGAGATCCCCCTGTCTTTGCCAGTTGCTAAACCTCATACTGTAGTGTAGCCCAACCAAACCCAGAGAAACTGTGGAAAATACAAATATGTGGAAAATACTCAATTGTATTGGTATGCATCGCTGAATTGTCCCACACGGAATCTCTCTTTTTTAACCCATTCTGGGCGGGAACCCCTTTGTGGGTGGCGCGCTACGAGCTTTTAGGTCTGCTATTTTTAGAAAAATCGTGAAAATGCGGCACAAATCTTTGAATACTGTATATATTCTTTCAGAAGACATTTTTTTTATTTCGACGTCAGGCCTATAAATGGGTTAAAACATCGCCATGACCTAATCTGGGTGTTTTCTTTTTGCCATAAAACCTGTGCTAAAACTTGGAACAACCAACAGCCAATCCAAATATGCTCGAACCCTTGTCCCCTTACAGAAAGGCTTTGGGAACATAGACAGTGAACACTGGCTGGGCCTGGACAACATCTACAACCTGGGGAAGCAGACGGACTACAAGCTGCTGGTGGAGCTGGAGGACTGGACGGGGAAGAAGGTGTACGCCGAGTACAGCAGCTTCCACCTGGAGGCCGAGAGCGAGGGCTACCGCCTGCGGCTGGGCACCTACCAGGGCAACGCCGGGGACTCCCTCAGCAGCCACAACGGGAAGCAGTTCACCACGCTGGACCGTGACAAGGACGCCTTCCAAGGTATGGAGATATATACATGCCAGTTTCAGAACAGTTTTCTGAAACAGCTAGGTTTCTATGTCAGTGGTTCTTAGATTTTTCAAAAAAAGCAGACCTACAAGCTCGTAGCGCGCCACTCGGTGGCGCGCTATGAGCTTGTAGCTATGAGCTTGTAGATCTGCTATTTTTCAATAGCTAAAGCATAACATAATGCCAACACCAAAAGGGGTTCCTGCCCAAAATGGGTTAATGTTTTACTTGCAAAGAACCAGTTAACAACTTTACGGGTACAACAGTACAAGCATTGTCACATTGACAAAATAATTAAAAACAAAAAAAAATCCAGTACCATGGTCTCTAATTACTGTATATATGCACGCTAATTCTGTTTTCTATAAGCAGAGATTTGCCCAGGGTTTATTTTCATCTGTGTTTTAAGTCATTTGTAAACCAATCAAGGCTGTGTAAACCAAGAGATTCATGTCAAGAGCCAATCAACAATGACTTTGACCTTGGCATCCTACAGACAAATGTTGAGTTTGTTTGAGGTAGAGTTGAGTTTCACATTGTTCACATTGTTTGCTGGATACAGAAACGTTTGTGTAAGTAAATATGTTAACAAAACATTTTCACATTTAAAAGTCGGAAATTGTAGAGCGAGGACCTCGAGCGACAGTTTGGTCTGTCCATCACTGGTTATTCACGGATGTGTCTATCTACGTCTGCCTTTCCTCCAGGTAACTGTGCTCACTTCCATAAGGGCGGTTGGTGGTACAACGCCTGTGGCCAGACCAACCTGAACGGCGTGTGGTACAGCGGCGGCGTCTACCGCAGCAAGTTCCAGGACGGGATCTTCTGGGCCGAGTACGGAGGAGGCTTCTACTCCCTCAAGTCTGCCCGCATGATGATCCGACCCATTGACTGAGTGTCAGGTTGGCAGCCTTGATCAAAAAAATAATGCCACCAGCCTCCTGCAGCCCCTGCCACCATCTCTTATTACTGCTGCTTAAGTCTTTACTTTACCCATTAACGCATAACGTAAAAAGCAGCACAGAACCAAGGACTCACTGCCGACCCTCATCTGTGCCTTGTGAGAGACAAGAGAATGCAAGGGAGAGGGAAATGTGCTGTACTCGTGTCGTCATGGGACCAGGATGACTACAGGCGTTAATAAAGTCTTTCTGATTCCGACGTCAGTGCAGTGGACGGCTCCAATGTTGACTCTAGTGAAATGAACAAGACTGCCACTGCACATCCTACCCCACTCACAGCTCTGGGACAGCATGCTCTGTTGCTCACTATCCTCAGCAACACACAATATGCAAGGAAAGGGAAATTGTCATTTGGACATGATTTTCGTCTGAGCAGCTAATGGAGGTGATTCATTGGTCAGACCAGTGGTCACTGGGAGGTATTGAATGTTTTTTTGTTTATCTTGCTAGCATGAAAAAGATCATGTACTGTAATTCAAAGTTGTGTTATGCCAGCTAGAATGCAATATTATCTTAACAGTTCAAAGGTTGCAGTACAGGCCTTGATACCCTTACTGTTTCTTCCTTGGTTTGACCTGTCATTCGGGGCTTCCCACAACCCCAAGAGAAAATGGACTCTGCTTGTCTGATGTGGTAATGGCTGAGCTGACTTTGGTATGTAAATATCTTTGGCTTTATTTGTGAGAGTTAATTTAAGAGGTATGATTTTACTCAGGCCAAACACTCCCTCCTTTTGTATCTCCGCCATCCTGCCCTTCTGTTATTTATCAATGTATTTATATGGATTGTAGTCAAGGGAGGCCCTGTTTTATACAATTTCCAGATACACTACACATGGATACAATTAGACCCACAGAGACGCATACAAGCCAATGCCAAAATGATCAATAAAGAGGACGCATGTCAAGTTGACAGGAGGTTGCAGTACCTGAGACATGATCTGTTTCCCTCCAGCTCCAATTAAAAGTATTTTCTAAATACCGATGTGTCTGACTCTCATTCAGCTTCATGCCTCCAACACAATTTCTCCAAATAAGGCATCTGAATTTCCCTGCAAAATTATAAAAACTGCCCTCTGAAATACATTTTGGCAGTCGTAGGTGAGTTTTTTGGCCACATGGGCAGGCAAGCATCTAGCATTTGGAAATGCCATTTCCCATTCTTTGCAGACATCATGGTGCGTAAGTAATTGGTACAATTTACCTGTCCTTTGTACCTTGTCCTTGTGTTTTGTGATTAAAAATAATAAAGACTTCCGTTCCTTTCCCTGGCAGCATACAGTAAATGGTGGACACTTGACGTCAAGTAGAATTTATGGCATATAACAGCAGGATTTGACATTAACCTCCTGATTAAAGTGCAATATGACCTGTCAAGGGATTGTAGAAGGGATGATATATAGCTGCTGCCCTCAGGGATGAATGGACAGAAAGATTGGAGAAATGGAGGGACAGAAGGACGACACGGTTCTGCGGCGATCTGTGAGACGGAGCACAGAGCACAAGACGGATCTCCACACTGCCAAAGGGGATGTAATAATTAAAGAATGCGTACAGAAAAAAGCTGAATAGTTATGATAATGAAAAGCTAAAATGAAAAGCACATTTCTGCTACTCTGGAAGAGAAATAGGAGAGAGATGGGGGGTGTAGATGAAAAAGTATATATAAAAAGAGAATATAGGTATACAGATAGGGTGCATTTGGGACTATTTCAATTTACACTCAGGATTGTACTGTGTATCGTGTGAACCGCGGTATGGCTGAGAACAGGAACGACATTAAAGAGATTCCACTTTGAAAAACTGGAGGCATAAAAGGAGAGAACAGCAGAAGGTGAGAATGAAAAAAAGGAAAGAGAGAGAAGGGGGGGGGCAGAGAAGGAAGGAAGGGAGGGGGAGAAACATTCTTTCCACATAAAATGTTTGAGTTTTTCTTTCCTTTAAATATATATCCTGAAATTATGATTCCCCTCTGACCCTTTCTCCCACAGGAGCTGTAAGTCAGAGCAGAGAAGAGCCTTTTGAAGAGAAAGCCACAGGCCAGGATGAGCTAATGTACACGAAATGTCTACGCACGTCAGTGCGTACGCGCAGACAACACAACACACCGCCACTACTGAAACTATACGACGGGAGCCAAGAGAACTGGCATGTCGCTCGCTCTTGAAGTCAGTTAACTCGAGTGCAGTATATCCGTGCAGTCAGAGAGACCAAGCAGCCAAGCCAGGCCATACGGCTGCTGTACCGTCATCTGACACACACAGGCCTATAAAGGTCATGGAAACCAGCAGGGGAATTAAACTCTTTAAAAAAGAGCAAGAGTCGGTTGGCTTGCTTCGCTGATCTGACACTTTGCCCCTGGTGCTTTGAACTGCTTTCCATTGCACTGGTTCCTCCACAGCGCTTGTCGCTCGCTACTTCTGCTACACCAGCAGCAGTGGTGACGGGCAGGCGCGCCAGCGGGCGCAGTGGCATGAAGGGGCCGCACGCACGTCATGCCTCTGAACCTGCACGGGTAGTCACTCTCTCCATTAGCTTGGGCCGAGCACCAAAGCAATGATGGGCCAACATACAGTATCCTAGACTAACAGATGCTCTGAAAGAAAACGCTTGGGACCAACCATAACAAGTATATGGGGGTGCGGCGCATGGACCATTATTGGATAATAAGTGCTGTATAATGCAGAAAATGTAATAAAGTGTAGTGCGTCTGTTTCCTTCAGTATAGCCCGCTGTTCTGAGGGCCCTTTGTCCCGTCATGATTGGCTGGTGAAAAGGAACAAGTTAATCACACTATTTAACAGCCATGCTCTGTGCTGCTGAAGAGAGCAGACAGGAGAGTGTGTCTGCAGAGCGCACACACACACACACACACACACACACACACACACACACTCTAGACCAGGAGTGAAGTTATCAGCGTAGATAAGCATCAAGGAAGGAAGTCAATCAATCCATCTCCATTCCACACGTGGAATACACAACCATGCACAGCCACATACAAACGCACACAAAAAAGGCCATGGAGACTCAATAGAGCGGGGGGACTCACAAAAGAGGCACAAATACAAAAAGGGGTAGTAAAATCTAGATGATTGGGGAATCGACCTCACAAATGATGAACGTAGTGCACAGTAGTATCCTCAGTGTGCATTTAATTCTGAGAGACTCAGACCTGAGACCAGATTCTACAAAATGTCTTCTAAATCCTGACAGTTTTCTGAAAAACATATCAGTGGTGCTCACAAATTTCACGTGAAGGACCCCCAGAATTATCTTTATTTGGCCACAGACAGCCCGATCTGAAAATATTTTGTTCCAGGGACCCCCATAAGCAAAAATGTGAGATAAAAAAAGTTTGCTGTGAAAGAATATACATTCAAAGATTTGCACACATTTCCACAATTTTGGTAGATCTACAAGCTCATAGCACGGTACTCTGTGCCACACTAATAAGCTTGTATATCTGCTATTTTTCAACAGCTAAAGTAAATGAACACACAAGATTGTACTGTGTAGGATAAACACACATGGCTGTGTTAGCACTGTGGACTCGCAGTGTAATTCACGACCGCTCTCAGACTCAGCAGGTTTGGTAACCGGAGAGGTAAACGGAGCATAAACAAAGCCTTGCCCCGAATTTAACCGGCACAATCCGAAAACACACACACACACACACACACACACACACACACAGCAGGGCGCATCTGCTCTTGGACGTGCGTCGAGGGGATCTTGTTTGCTCCGTCTTTCGCTCAACCTCTCATCGTGCTCCTTCTCTCCCACAGAGACGGAGGTAGATTTATGACAGAGGGGAATGGTAGAATTTTAATGCGTTTTAGATCTGCTATGATGGAGAACAAGAGAGCAGCATTTTCCTCCTGATGTGCCAGCCCGCCTGGCCCTCTGGACGGCCAACCGGTCACACATCTCTCGCTCTTTTACTTACACAGACACACTCGCACGCCTACGCACGCATATCACGACACACTGGCAGATTGTATGGAAACATGTTTACGTTTAGAACAAGCCACACACATACAACATATCACCACACACTGGCAGATTGTATGGAAACAAGCCACACACATACAAATGCAGCACATGCATCCACAGTGGATTCCACACACACCTCCCTCTATGTGCTACAAGGACATGCAGTCACAGCGTTAGCTCTGCAGTATGGTAAGTATAGGGCCCCGCCAGGCCCCTTGGACGGGAGAGCATGGATGCTTGCATGATGCAGCAAGTAGGATATGATGAGCTGATTATAAAACTATGTTTCTGGGGATTATTTTTATTATTATTTTGAATGGCAAAAGGACTGGAGACCAGCGCTGGCGTGAATGAGTGTGTGTGTGTGTGTGTGTGTGTGTCCGTCCGTGGCGGTGCGTGTGCCTTTAGTTAAGACATCCAACCAATAAATCTGCGACTGCACTTAGTACATTCTGTGTATCCACCATAAACACACTTGTGTAGGGGGACATCTGAGACTCACAAGGAACTTATGAGGACTACCCAATGTCTAGATTCAGTCCCTAACAAATGAAACGAAACGGGAAACAAGGGATTTCTTTGTGATGTCCTCTTGACTTAGACACACGAAAAGCCTGAAGATTAATACACTTTTAAAATGTTTCCATGACATTTGTCCTAGTTGAAAGGGACTATTGAGAAACCTCTTAGTGGATGGATGCACACAAGGTCCCTTAGAGTGAGTGGCTTCATTAAGCCCCTACTGCTGCAATTATTATATGATCTACTGTACAAGCAGAGCCACAAACCACACTTCTGTAGTAACCTCTTATACAATCTCAGTGTACCATAACCAAACCCTTAACGATTTTGTTCCATTTGTACACTATCCCAGAATTACAGAATTTCCACTTTAGGAATTGACTGTGTTTGTTGTTAGGAGGAATGCGTGTTCTCCTAGGCTAAACCCAGAGGGAAATGAAGTTGAGAATCCGTAGCAGTTTGGGGTCGATTAACAGTAAGCCGACTGACGGATACTTAGCCAGAGAATAAACATCATTAAGACTTTCTGCAGGGCACGGTCAAGCCAGTATGCCTGGCAAACAGAATGCGTATTTGCGTTAAGACAAAAGAAAAGAAAAAAAAGAAGAAAAAAATAATCCACTTCTGTCGACCCCAGAATAACTACTGCCTGTGTGTGTGTGTGTGTGTGTGTGTGTGTAAATGGTGCATTTATATAGCGCCTTTATCGAAGGCGCTTTACATAGATTACATAGATAGTGGGCATAGATTACCCACACACACATTCATACACCGATGGCGGCGGAAGCCATGCAAGGTACCAACCAGCACATCGGGGGCAATTTGGCGTTTAGTGTCTTGCCCAAGGACACTTCGACAGGAGGAGCCGGGATTCGAACCGCCGACCCATGGATCATTGGACGACCTCCTCCTGAGCCACATCTGTGTGTGTGTGTGTGTGTGTGTTACCTAGGTATGGTATACAGGACACCATGCTTTGGCCTGCTATGTGGTCCCTCAGCCGTTTGTAATTGTCCTCTTTATCCATCAGGTACTGGAGACGCTCGAACGTGGCCTTGTCCTTACGACTTAGTAACTAGGATGGGAGAAAGGAGGAGAATTGGAAAGAGAGAAATAATCGTTTTGTTTTTATTGAGTACTTATATTATTCCAAAGAGCTTCATTGTAAACAGTGCGCACAGCCTAGCACTTACGGTAGGCTTCACCACTAGGATTACCTTAAATAAGTCACCTTCATTCACTTCAAAATAATGGTCAAGAGCAGCCCAATGTCCACGAAAGTACAGCAGCAACAGTAGAAGTAGTGTCTGATTATTACATTTTTTTCACTGCAGACAGAGGGTGAGCAAAGTGGATAAACGTAGTCCGAATTATTTCACAAAGCACTGTTGGCTCACACTGCTCTGCTAAGTCCTGTTTGTTCATTTAACTAAAAGTTAAAGTGGCCCTGTGCGGTTATACTAGCACTCAGGCTTTTGTTCTAGGGCACATCCAGTGATGTCAGCACACAAGTATGCCGTTTTCTCTGTGGAGAGGTGGCGTGAGAGTGCATGCTTGTTTGTTTGTGTGCGTTTAGGGTGTGTGTGTGTGTGTGTGTGTGTGTGTGTGTGTGTGTGCGTCCATTTGCGAGGTGCAGATGTGAGGCCTTTTCCATCGAGGGGGCTAAATAACATTGTGGGAGGTTCCCCAATCCCCAAGGTCTGTTGAAGAAAGCAATGCAACAGTTGCCATAGCATCAGGTCACTGGATCTCAGGAGTGCCGCTGATACGCTCAAATTAGAAGTCTATGGACTGAGAAAATGGCAAAATTACTGATGATATCTACAGAGAGTGTTTCCATGTTAGTGTGTGTGTGTGTGTGTGTGTGTGTGTGCGCATGCGCCCGCGTGTGTGCATATGTGCGTGCATACAGTATATTGCACGTGAGTGTTTGTCTGCTGCGGAGCAGGTGCAGCGTGTCCAAGCCAGCAGTAGGAATTTATTGTGGGTTTGACGGGCTAAGGGAGCTACTGGGGTTTTCACAGACCTTAACGCAATAAATTTCCACCATTACATCAGGGCATCATTATGTCATTATGTAAGCTCGGCGTCTTCAGTCAAAATGCTGAAACACGGACCGGCTGGGCCCCCCTCACGTCTGGAGAATGGACATTTATAAGACAATTTGTCTCCTCAAGCGCTGCACTGGAATAACAGCTTAAATATGGCGACTCCCTGTCATTATGTGACCCGTGAGGCCAAGTGTCCAAACGTCAGCACCTGCTAAATGGTAGCTCGCAGATGCTGGGTGATAGTTTCATTGCATGATGGACAGAGTGTGTATTTTACTTGTGTAGATTGCTTGTTAAGTATTTATGCTTTAATAACAATAATATACTTTATTTGTATAGCAGTGTTAATTTTGACAGCAAATTTAGTTTAGCCATAGTCTTTTGAATAACATTTCATTTAGTTTTAGTCATATTTTAGTCATCTGAAAAGTGTTAGTCTTAGTCTAGTTTTAGTCGACTAAATATACGATTTTAGTTGTACAGTTGATTGTGTTGACAACAATTTATTTTGGCAGGCTGATTTTACACTGGCTATTTTCAGCATGTAACCAAATCTACAAGCTCACAACAGTAGTAGTCGATTTGCTATTTTCAGCACCTGAGCACCTGAACACCTGAGCTCAAGCAAACTTGTCTTTTAGCTTTTCTGGATCTCTTCTCCATTTTCCCTATCTAACATTTTAGTCAAGCTTTGATTTGTTGTCAAAATTGTCTTAGTTTTTTTTTTTTACGGACTTAACTCATGCTTCCTTCATGCATGAGTGTCCAAGTTGCTCCTTTACACCTGACAGGGGGGAGTTTCCCTGGTTGGACGTAGCGCGTGGAAGGAACACGTTATTCCAACCAGTTCCTTTCCCCTCCATCAGGCGCCCCGGCCGGCCAGGGGGAGGCAGTTTAGAGACCAGGATTACTGCATGTTTTTGTGAGGGTACCTACCCTAGGGGACACGGGGAGAACATGAAAACTCAGAAATTGTCTTAGTTTTAGTCATCATAGTTTAGTTTTTATTTAGTCTTTGTCATACCATTTAGTAAACAAAAAACCCCACTATTGTACAGTATAGCACTTTTCAAAAGTAAGGTTGCAAAGTGCTTTACACAAACAAATATTACTAAACAGGACAGCATAAAACCCGTTTTATAATTACCGTAGTTGTACGATGATATCAAACTACAAGCTTACAGCCCGTTGCATTGTAACGTTATACGATGAAGTGCATCAAGTATGCATAATGGACAGAGTAAATAGGTAAAGGTAAAGGTAAATACAATAGAAATGAAATGGATAAAGCTTAAAAGAAACATAAATATCTACTGTGAAATGAGACAGGAGAATGGAAAAGAGGCTGGGGTTTGGAAGGCCACAGTGTTCAATCCAAGCAAGTTATAGTTTTGCTGGAAGGTATAACTCATAGTATTGCAGTCAAAAGCAACATTTAGCAAGCATTAACATTCCATTCAAGACCAATTCAGTCTCAGGACTGAAAATGTTGGGCCTTCCAGACGTCAGTGTCAGATATTGATGAAAGCTGGAGAGCTGAAAGCAGTCTTGGACTGAATTAAACTTCAACTGAATTATTCGCAGTAACCCACACTGTTGACTGCAGTCCCATTTCTTTTTGAACACCATTAAAGCCTGACCTACTGGGAATACTTTAGTCCATTCAGGGAGAGTGTGTGCATATTGCTTTATTGATAGTCAGTTTGTTCTTAAATACAGTACCAGTAAGACGCGCAAACGTGGGAAGCGAACGCAGCTGAGACCCTGCAGATCATGTCTGTCTGTCTGTCTGTCTGTGTGTCTGTCCCGCTGTTACTGTATATGTGGACCTGGCCCCTTTTGTGCCCATATATGGAGCTGAGTGGACCTGGCCCCTTTTGTGCCCATATATGGAGCTGAGTGATTGCTGATGCAACACACTCCATATTTGGATAGCGGGACAGACACACAGACAGACACACACACAGACAGACATGATCTGCTAGGTCTCATTGCGAACGCAGTGAGCACTAACTACCAGTAAGACGCGCAAACGCGGGAAGCGAACGCAGCTGAGACCCTGCAGATCATGTCTGTCTGTCTGTCTGTCTGTCCCGCTGTTACTGTATATGTGGACCTGGACCCTTTTGTGCCCATATATGGAGCTGAGTGGACCTGGCCCCTTTTGTGCCCATAAATGGAGCTGAGTGATTGCTGATGCAACACACTCCATATTTGGATAGCGGGACAGACACACGGACACACGGACATGATCTGCTAGGTCTCATAGTAAGTGCTCACTGCATTCGCAATGAGACCTAGCAGATCATGTCTGTCTGTGTGTGTGTCTGTCTGTCTGTCTGTCTGTGTGTCTGTCCCGCTATACGTCCAAATATGGAGTGTGTTGCATCAGCAATCACTCAGCTCCATATATGGGCACCTTAGTAGTTTCTTATACACAGCATATCTCAAATGC
Organism: Protomyctophum bolini; assembly: GCF_963924005.1. Taxonomy (NCBI): domain Eukaryota; kingdom Metazoa; phylum Chordata; class Actinopteri; order Myctophiformes; family Myctophidae; genus Protomyctophum; species Protomyctophum bolini. The sequence continues at coordinate 26,384,064 of NC_137869.1, read as the reverse complement.
ATTCAGTGTTTCACAACGAAATCTGGTATTCAGATTGGGAATGGTCTCGCTAATATCTACAGTAGTAGCTTCCGCATCGCTAGGAAACGCTCGCTTCCGCTGTGGTCCGACAAATAAAATGTTTCCCCGTCGTCCACTTCCATTAGAAGAGCGATCTTTGATGGTGTTTTTGAAGCTCAGATTGAAGTGATTGAACAGAATGTTGATATTCGGGGCTATCATCACTACCTCGTGGTTACAATAATACAATATTAACGCTTCTGATGACTTAACGTTACGGTGGTCACAATAGCTATAGGCTGTTTTTTGGGAAGTGAATTTTGAGGTCTTCAAAATAAAAGAGCGGTGATGGGCATTAGACTGAATCACGGGAGGCAGTCAAAGTGTAAAAATATACTTTCATGAACGGAAATGATAAACAGATGACGGCTTTTGGGATGTGTAGTTCCAGACTCTGATTCGGAACCTGTACTAAATGAGACAAAATACAGAGGTATACTGTAAATCTCCTTTGTGAGGGAGAAAAATACATGACATTGTAGTAATTGCGACTAAAGGTCGCATTTACTATGAAAACGTGCAATTCCAGTCAGTCAGTCAGTGTATCACTCAAAATGCCCCATACTGCGAAAGCCCCCATATATGGTGCCCAGGTCTCGTGACATTACTATGACATCTGATGTCATAGTAAATGCGATCTGCTGTCGCCCATATGGAATGTCAGAACAGGTTCTGACATTCCATATGTTGATCCATCCCCATCCATCCTTCCTCTTCGATGTCTCCCTTTTGACTGAAACCTGTCCATTTAAACGGTAGACGGGCTAGCCCCAAAGTTATTAGTGCAGCCTCGCCCGGCAGCCGGCAAAAACTAAAGTTCTCAATAGGCCATAAAATTAAAGCCTGGCCCTCATAAAACCCTGTACACTCAAGAGAATGTCCCCGCTACAACCCTCAGATCTCCATATATGGAGCTAACCAGTTCCGACGTTCCATATGTTGATCTGACCTCATCAAACTCTGTACACTCAACCTGTACACGCTTCTCGCCCTTAGGCGTCTTACTGGTGATAACTGGTTAAGCATTCTCTGAATGTTTAAGGTGTTGTTAAAACTTACCGCCCATGTCTTTGTGAGCCTGTAGATGGGAACACTTTGTAACCCTGACACCACAGCCATGACCGCATGCAGGTTGTTCATGTCACATAGTTTCTGTAAGGAGTAAAAACGGATTGGGGTCAAGTGTACTTGGAAAACCAACTCAAGATGTGTATTGGTACGTCACGTCACACATGCCTTCAGATCACTGGAACTCAGGAGTGTTGCTGATACGATCAAATTAGAAGTCTATGGACTGAGAAAATGACACATTTGGTATGTGTGTCACTTTGTTATGAATAAAATCTAATCTTGTTCCAGAAGGGTGCAACACTCCTGTTCTCTAGAAACTAAACTAAATGCGGTGTTTACCTAGCCACTTTTAATGTGGCATCCTTATTTAGGAAAATAACATTCTAGGAATTTTCAACTGCAAAGTATAAAATGGGTTTCCTGGCTATTGCTGTGGAGAAAAAAAATTACTTTGATCTTACCATGTAAATAAAGTAAATTATTGTTATAAAATGAGAATTATTAACAGTACCTTGGCAGTGCGGATGTAGTGACTCAGCACCTCCGCTCGTATCTTCAATGTCTGAGCATGGAGGATCTCTCGTACCACCCAGAAAGTTGTCTATAACACACAAACAAATAAACAGCCTGTTACAACATCTGCCAACGGCAAAGAGAGAGGGCTGCACAAAGTGCACATGGACCGTATTGGGGGAAAAGATTGTCCTGACCTGCATTTCTCAAGTTCCTCAAAGAGAATGTGCAAACGAACAAAGACAGTTCTGCTGTGTTTAAAGTCCACCGGCTTGTGAGGCCCGGGCCAAGGATTGCAGATAGTTGGAAAACTGTGGGCTCCGAGCATTGTAATGTCCAAGGTACAGTATACTACAACCAGTATACATTTGATTGATTGATTGGTGACGTTTTTATTGGTAAAATGCATACACATATGCTTTAAATAAAAGCATAAAGCACAACAAAGCTTGAAAGCTTATTTATATTGTGTAAATTCATACTATTTCCAACAGACAGTACTAAGCAGTGGGCAACCAAACGTGAAATAAACATGGGTACTGTAAATTGAACCTGCTAGTTCAACTACCTCAGGCTTAAGAAAAGGGAAAGAAAGTCTTTGCACTGTAAAGTAGCTCCCCAAGTTGTTGACTTGACAAAGTGTGTGGAGTCTGTGGACTTTTTCCCTGTGCTATTCCGTCTTTCCTGCACCTGAGCTACATTTTGGATGTGCATATTCTATTTGTTTTGTCTCAGAGTATCATCAACCAGAGGAGATAACGATATGACATTCCAGCAAAAACTTCTGACTTCACACATGCATACAAACACATCAGGGAATCAATCCGAGCCCATGGGTGGAGAGAGGCGGTGGGTTGGGGGGTGTCAGCAAAGGGAGAGTTGAAGTTAATGGGAGGAGAGGGCCTCTTTGAGATTTTTCAAACACTGCAGATGTCTGCACATTGCTTTCCTGATAAGAGCGAGTCAGACAGACCAACATCGCTCCCTCGGTCTCTCACCATTCGCTCCTTTCTGCTCTCCCACTGGCGGACGGAGCTTGTGTTTGATAGATGTATTCTGGACAGCACGCAAGAGTGTCGACAGAGTTCAGGCACTTCAGAACCCGGGAAAGATCGTGCTTTGCTGCCGTGTATGTTCGTCATTCTACGTTTTTCATCTAGTGCCGTCTGGATGTTGCGCGTGCGTGCGTGCGTGCATGTAGGGTCAGCGGGATATTATGTTGTGTAAGCTATCCTGCATTTGGTCGAAACAGCCCCATTTTTATTTCACTGAACTAAGGGTTGAGGAACCAAGGACTGAAGAGATAAATACCCATCTCACACACCACTCACACACCACCAAAAACTTTATTTAATCTATGCAAATATACAGTGTGTGTGTGTGTGTGTGTGTGTGTGTGTGTGTGTGTGTGTGTGTGTGTGTGTGTGTGTGTTTGAGCGCGCACTCAGACCGAATGAGAGACATAGATGAAGACGGGAGGTGGGATGAAGACAAGTTGATGGTGAAAACGTGACTCCCACCAACCTCTCTAAACTACAGCCACCCATCAATGTAAGAATGTGAGGTCACACGTGGAGAAGCAACTCCACACTCTGCGCATAAAAGTCCGCTCTCACATCTGCCTTCCACCTCGGGGAAAAAACCCCACACAAAATCAGTATACCGGTGGGGATCGTTACAGAGCAGGTGTCCCTGTCTGTCTAAGGATACTTGCAATGTGCACGTTTTGACTATTTTACAATGTTGGCCTCAGCTTGACCAATAAAGTCTTTGAACAGGGTCATGACCACGCTGAGATGATGTCAAGCAATCAACTGTGACCACATGGTCTTGTGTTATGTGCATGGATATGGATACAAGTGTGGACATGCTGGACTAGGTGAGAGGAGAGACACACATGGAGAGAAAGAGAGAGGACGTGGACGTTACGTCAGCGAGGTATTATGGATGCACCTCCCGCAAACAAGAGATGCAGCGGGGTGAAATCAGCCTTCAACTGCTTCTGACAGAAATATAGGGAGCGAGGCTTCCCTCAGTTTGAGTGGCACCGAACGCAGAATCCACGGTTGCCTTTCTGACAGAATTACCATCAGATTAACACATTTCTGATAGAAATACATTGTGATAAATGTATTTTTGACAGAAATACCATCTGATTAACGAATTAAGGCTTCCCTCCCCTACCCCTCCCCATATTCCTGAAAGAAGCTGTTGAGGGCTGATTTTACCCTTTTACACAAGGGATGCAGTCTTTAGCAGTGTCTTTATGAAGTATAAAATGCTCCCAATGCAGGGTAACGGTTGTACAGCCCAATCAGAGATAGAGAAAGAGAGGGGGGGTTCATAACAGCAGCAAATTTTAGTTTTTAAGAAGTTTACAAGAAGCTAACACAACACATCTCTATGTTGTCAGTTGGCAGTGGCTGAAATGAGGATCCTCTGGTTGGAGCCAGATTTACTGTATACAGTATATAATCCAAAAACCAGACAACCCCTCCCCCAGCTATTCACTTCAATGGAAGTTGCTCAGTGGCGTTTGAAGCACCCAGAAGTCTGCCGGAAGTACCACTGTTGACTATAGCTGGCTCGAGCGCGGTCTCAACTTTGATGTCAACTTTTACGCACTTTTGTGTCATGACATTAACTGAATATCCGTCCACCTCCATGAAAGTCCTGCAGTTCCAGCTTTGGCGAGTAGGGTATTCGTGGATTCAACGTTGGCCAGCCGCTCTGGGGGTCTGGCCAGCAGCTCTGGGGGTCTGGCCAGCCGCTCTGGGGGTCTGGTCGGAGCGAACGAGGGAGGAAGGAAGGGAGAGGAGTCCAGCTGGCTTGACACCAGGCGGATTATGGGTAGGGACTTAGTTCTGACCCAACTGAAGACTGTTGGAAGAATCCAGTTATATGCCCCAGGGCCAAGGAATCACTGCAGTGACTATACCATGTGAGACCAGGACGAATGAGCCAGAGGAACCCATGCTGGCATTCTTAACCTTCTATGCGTTTATATTTATAGGACCATTGTCGACGCTCAAGGTTCAGTAGATTATACTGTGATAGGTTTATACACAGTACAGTTTAGGTATTATTTGTACGTGCAGTGTTTGTGTGTCATGTGCTGGTTGTTGATAAATATAAAGTATGCTTCTACACTGGTATGCCCCAACGTAAGAGAATATATGCCAAAGACGTCCACAGACGTCCTAGGAACTAACCCAAGTAGTGACCAGGACATCTGTGGACGTCTTTGTAAGAATGAAAGCTATTTTGAAAGAATGAAAGGGCACATAATGTGTTAAGAAAAACAAATCTTGTCATTCTTTCGCTAATTTAGTTTTTTTGCATTTGGCGAATAAAAGTGATGTGATGCGACTTCTGACTTCTTCTGTCATCGTCTCTTAATCCCTGACGCCTGTCTAATGAACTTCCCTCCACGGCTCCGCCGGCTTCCAGAAGGCAGTGCCAACAGAATGCGAGAAGAAGGAAGAGGAATATGGCTTGGGATCATGCTAAGGAGCTGTCTGGGACTCTTTCCTCCTGCTCCAAGCACCATTATTCAAAAAGAAAAAGAAAGAACAAAAAAAGGACTCATTTTTCTTGGCGTTGCATGTGTGTAGCTAACATCTTGAATCACCGTTTGGGATATGCTATACATGGGGAAGTTTCCACAGCAACACATTCTTATTAGATCATCTCGTATTTATATTGGGGGGCAGTAAAGTGGTCTTAAAAGGGGCTCGGTGGAGAATCTGGAGGAAGATTAAAGTGTATGTTTCCCCTGCTTACGTAATTACAGACAACGTCCTGTTGATGACGTTGACATGATGCACGGCAAGAGAATATCGCACACAACACACACACACACACGAAGGAGTTCCAACACCTGCTGCATAAAACTTCAAAGACACGTACTGTAATATACCTTTTTATTTACCCCCACACCCATTTTAAGACCACAAGGGCCAGCTAAGGACAGTGAGCTATGAAAACAATAACCTGTCACTCTTTCTCATAACTCTCTCTCTCCGTCTGCCTATCTTTCTATTCTTTCTTTCCAATTCTCACTGCCTTCTCTACCTCCATCCGTCGTTTGCGTTGCTTTTACGGTATGACCTCCATCAATGGTGTATAGCAGAGACAGAGATTATGCGGGTCTCAGTCAGGAAGTCCACACATGTTCCTGTGTGTGTGTGACGGTGTGTGTGTGTGTGTGTGTGCGCGTGTGTGGGGGGGAGGGGGGTGGAGGAAGTGATCTCGCCGTCACTTAACGGCTAAGGTTCGTAAATTTGCAACAGTCAGCTTTTAAGTGCAATTGAGAAGTGGGCTGTAAAATGCCCAGAGAGCTTTTTTGTGACACATTGAGATTGGAAAAGAACACTAGAGATTTTACGAGGCATGTGTGCGTGCCTCACCTGGTTGAACCTGCGGGTGAAGGCCACAGCGTTGGTGTGTGTGTGTGTGTGTGTGTGTGCGCGTGCCTCACCTGGTTGAACCTGCGGGTGAAGGCCACAGCGTTGTGTGTGTGTGTGTGTGTGTGTGTGTGTGTGTGTGTGTGTGTGTGTGTCTCACCTGGTTGAACCTGCGGGTGAAGGCCACAGCGTTGGGGGCAGAGCTGTGCTTCTCCTTCTTGTTCCAGCCACAGCTCGACAGCTCCTGAAAGACAAAACGGAAGCGGTCAGAAGTGTACTTTTCAGCATTTGCAGCACGTCAGCATTGTGCTAAATTAATTTAACAGAGTGTGTGGATTTCACGCAGGTTAAACAGGAGGCTAGGCAGCGTGCTGCCGCATATTATGAGTTGTACTTTTGATTCATCTTTTTAAATCCCATTCACTCGAACGTATTCATCCTCAGTGCATTCACATCTCTCATTGAAATGGATCGCCTTAATACAAAAGAACAGAGAGACACTTAAATGTTGTATGTAACGTAACAAGAAGGGAAACTCTTCTCATTAAGTTAAGTACAAAGCAACATTTCATTTTCCTTCTTTCATGAAGGAAAAGGGGGAGCAAAAACAAATTGAGAAGAGAAATTCTGATGTGATTATGTGATGTGCGGCTGGTAAAGACATTCAATTTCAATCCGATCCTCAGGGTGATTCGGATGAAAGCCATAACATCAATTCCATTCAGGATCTTGAGGTGCCTCAGCATGAAGCTGGCTACTCATTATTCAGAGGCTGAGGCCAATTCTTTAGCAATTCATGTGCAATGGACTATATTTAAAGGACTGTTTATTTAAAGGATCCCGCTGGTGTTTTGTCACATTGGGCTCCATAGACTTAATCCATTCTTGTCAAAATACATACTACAGTGGTGTCAGATTAGCATCACTGCATTTGCTATTGTGAAACTTGCCCTAGTGTTTACAGAGGTGCAATAGCAAATATGGAGTCCATCCATGTTTTGACAATGACAAATTGCATGGAACTAAAATCAAAACAAAACAAAAAATAAAGAATGTCTGGACAATTACATTTTCTGTGGAAACAAACGTCATACCTTAATTTTATTTGACAATTGGGTGAAGAAAGAATTATTCCGAACGAATGCAAACGCTACTGGAATAAGGAGAATAAAATCTGTAATTCAAATCTGTAATTCAACCCGATGATATATTTTGAAGAATTCACAGAACATCACAACGATACCCAATAGTACTGAGTGTACTGGCTAGACCCAGCTGGGTCTCAGCCGCTTTAATCAGTGAACCCATTGAGGGCGGACCACACAGATGCTGGAGGGGAACCCGGACCCCCCTTTAGCGACAATATGCCGTGCAGAGGCCATGGGCGCTGATGTAACAGTAGGAAAATGTTGTGCAAGCCTCTGTCCTGTCAGCCCAGCCGACTCGGGCTACAGTATGAACAACTGTATCAGGCAATATCCCCCTTTCCCCTACACACACATTCACACGTAAAATATCCCCTATGAGACCAATGTCTGGAAACCTCCACGAAACTGTTCACGACTCCCCAAGCCGAGGCCAAGTTAGGACAAACTCATGAAAACGAGATCTCGCCCTGGCTGTACAGAGTGTGTGTGTGTGCAGTGAGTGCACGCTTGGACGGGTGAAGCGGCAGGGGTGAGGAAGCCGCATATCGAACGCAGATGTTAAGATGACACATTAGGAGAGTGGGCGAAACTGTCGATACCTCCGGGTCTGAGCTGGCCGACAGCGAGGATCAGGGAAGGCCAGAGGAGGACAGTGTTAAAGTGTCAACACTTCCCAATGGAAGCTTTGCTGGAGGCTTGGAACATTGGAAGACCACAAGCTTAATTTTTAAGTAATTTCTGTTACATTAGAACAATAGAGACGGACAAGAAAGAGGGAGTAGATACCGGATCATAAACGAGATTCTAGACCAGGACTAGGACGGTCTGTACCTAATAAGAGTGCTACAGGGATGACGTCTTCTTTTAAGCCAACCCAGACGTCAACTCCGGCAATTGGTTTCCACAACAGAGTTCCAATGGACGTTTTGCATTTGGCTTTTTTTAACGTTCAGTAGAAAACAAATAAAACAAAGCATAATCAATCATATCTCAATTATATCATAATAAGGCTTATTATATTGAACAACATAAAAAAGTTGTATGATTCTTGAACCACACAGGAAATTAATGCCTTTTTTTTAAAGCACATAAATGCCTTCAAAATTCATAGTTGGCATATTAATGGATGAAATTTATGTCAAAGAACAAAATGCTAAGGTTTATGTTCACCACAGACTTCATTTGCATAAATAAAAAAGCCCTATGGTTAAAAGCATTGAAAATCTGTCTAGGGAACCATTTCACTTCCAGATTTTAGGACTACAAACTGCCGCACACTAAATACTAGGCATACTATCTGCAATGTTTATGATGTCATTACAGCACTGCTGTATACAGCAGGCAGAGAGAGACAGAAAGACATTAGGTGTGTGCATAATGTGTAGTCGAACCCATGCAGCCACTAGGTCTGTACCCATGGTGGACAAACTAACCGCGTGCCCTGTGAGCTCCCATACGCAGCCTCTACCAGCAGGTAGGAAGCTCTTGCCTGCGTCAATGATATTAAATAAACCCCCCAGGTTTATTTTTGCATCACTCCTCTTTAAATAAGCACCTCGCTCTGGCCGCGGTCCTGCCAATCACTCTCGTGTCCATCCTTTCATCCCCTATACCTCCGATGAGCATTTCCACTCTCGTGATTGTTTGTCTGTCTGTCTGTCGGCGTCAAGGCCGTATTGATGCGTGTCTGTCTCGGTCTTATTTCACTACCTGGGCCACCCAGGGAGAGAGAGAGGCACACACTGCACACAGACTGTTCACTGTCTCTCTCCGTCAACATGGCTTTACGCTGACCACGACAGCTCCACCGCCAAAACATTAGGGTTTGGCAACACAGGACAAAAATTAGACCGGTCTGTCTTTAGACAGGAGAGAAAGGTCACTTCGTCATAACGTCAAACAATTGCGCCCGTTCATGGAGCCACCACTCAATCGCTGCTGCGCCAAACATCCTGACCAAAAGGAAACACTTGTGGTGTCACTTCGGAGTTCGGGTTCCCCAACCACAGTCCTCTAAAAATAACCTACAGCAATTACCTCGTTTGTGTCACAAAGGCACAAGGAAGCTCATCCTCAAAAAGGCAGCTGATGCTTTATTTCCTTTGTGTTACCCAACTTGTTATTCTTATTGCAATGCCGGAGGCCATTAAAACAATGACAGACTGCACTTGAAACACAGAATACACAATAAGTGTCGTTGACAGTGACGGGGTGTTTACAGAGAGAGAGAGCGAGAGAGAGCGAGAAGAGCTTTGATGAGGCTTCTCCAGGGAGGAGAGGAGTTAAACTGCTAGAGTCAGAGCCAGCGGCCTGCTCCACCCAACCACCGCTGTTCGCCTCCACACGCCGGCCGCAGTGAGCCGTGTTTCAGCTCTACCAGTCCTGGGAACCAACTCTGTAGAGACTTTACTCCAGCTACAACTAACTCATTCACCAAGAACAATATACATTTTGTAACCGGTGATCATATCGTTTATAGAGATGAACACAGCCTGGAAGAAGAACGTGAGATTAGGATTCTAAAAACTCTGTTCAGAGACAGCTTAATCCAGCACTGTTTTTGTCAGTTACAGTTTGGCAGTTACAACTGCTCATGAAACGTAAGCGACCTAGTCATGATTGGCTCCCCCCAAGCCAATCGTATACTCTGAAACGCCGCCTAAGCCAACGGGAGTCTGCACCAGGCGTGTAGCCAATCACGTAGTAGAGACCTAGTCATGATTGGCTGCCTCCTAAGCCCTGCCCCGCACCACGGAAGTCCGGCAACGCCGCCTGCACCGCGGCCAGTGCCGGCCACGCTAAGGTCGCTAAGGAGACAGCGCTTGTTTCACCTGACAAATATGACTGTCATGATTTCTTGTTTTCAGTTTTTTTCATCGCTCGTGTTACGAGTGCATGCAGAACAGAGTTGTAAAGTGTAATCAATATACTGTATATTAAAAAGATGTCCAAAGACGATCTCGGCGTCGAGTAGATAAAGGCGACAACACGATATCTGCGCATTCTGCAGCAAATTAGTTAATGTCACGCTCCCCTAGGCCGCCCCGACCAATGCATGTATTGAGTATTACATAGTCATGGTTAAATGCTTAGTAAGCTAACCAGCTGCATCCAGCGCGCAGAACAAATTGAGGTGATCTAATGTGAGATACCGCAGCCTCTTGGCCACGCCGTCAGCGGAAAGTTGGAGCGACCGCTGAGATCCCTGGAAACAGCAGGGACAACAAAGAAGAACACAGGACAACAAAGATGAATAATGAAGATTAGTAACAGGAAGGAGCAGAAGGGAGACGAGAGAATGTGGAGTAAGATTTACTGAAGTTGACAATAAATGTAATGGAAAATCTGCATGGTACATTGTATGCCCGTTGAGTACACCATTTGGCAGTGGCACATAGTGCTACACTGTCTGCAGCTCAGACCAGATTGGCTTTTCAATCTCATATTATCATTATCATACTACTGACCTCCATGTCACTGTGTGTGTGTGTGTGTGTGTGTGTGTGTGTGTGTGTGTGTGTGTGTGTGTGTGTGTGTGTGTGTGTGTCTACTGTCTGTCCCTTCAAAAAACCAATAAAAGGCGTAAGCCGCAAAAATATATCTTTTAAAAAAAAACCACAGAGAGACTACTTTCAACCTGGCATCCCTATTTTGGGGTGCAAATAATCACATTTTGGGGTTTGTGTAGATGAAGGTAATGGTTGTCATAGAGATACGTTTCCACCCGCCACCGGCGATATGTTTGTCCCTATGAAAACAGGCAAGAACTTCAAAACGGGCCCTATACATACAACAAAACTAGACGAATAGGAAGTTCATTTATAAATGTTATTATTCAACAGTGCAGAGTTCAAGGGAACCTTAGAAAGCATAGGAACACAAACATGGAACACGTTTCAAACTACAGTAACTTGTTCCATGTGTTTGTAAGCCGTTTAGTGTTCCCGCTTTTCTGATTTTAAGGTACCATTTCATTCTGAAATGTTGAATAGCATAATAAAAGTTTAATTCAAATTGAGGAGCTTCCCATTTCTGCATTTTCATTGTATTGTTTCATATATGTTGGTCTCCAAATCACTGATTGAAGGAGTCATGTATTTCTTAACTCACACACACAGCACTATAATCTCTGGCAGTCTCTACAAGTGTGAGTGACAACCTCCCTTAACACCTTTTATACAGTTTATATTATACACAGAGGATACAATTACATTTCCAGGAGCTGTACACACACACACACACACACACACACACACACACACACACACACACACACACACACACACACACACACACACACACACACACACACACACACACACACACACACACACACACACACACACACACACACACACACACACACACACACACACACACACACACACACACACACACACGTCTAAAGAAGAGATTGTCTAAAGAAGAGATTGTGCACGTTCACTTAGACACACTTTTATCCCACGCAGGTCGGTTCGACTGAAAAACTAACTGTGTAATTTATTTCACATGCACCGTCATTGCACATAGAACACCGAGTGACATATTGAACTGTATGTGACCAATGCTGGATTTCATTAAGCACGCAGGTGAGCCAGGGCTGTGTGTGAGAAAATGCGTCATGTTGGAGCTATGGATGATCTCCATGTTCCAACAGAGGGGTTTAGTCTGCTGTGGGGGCTGCGGGACTTTGCACGGACGGTGGGTGCTCACACATCAGAGGAACTGGCATATTTCTCCACAGTACGTAAAAGGCAATCTGATGCCCATTCCCAGAGATGCCCCATAACAACGTCTGCCAACTGAAGCCACAAATTTACTTCCCTGGCTGTTGTCATGACTGTGGGTTAGAAAACAAAGGCAAAGTCTGCCTCCCTCTCTCCTCCCTCCCAGTTGTTTCAAAAACAAGCAGCTGTGAACCATCAGCTTTGTGTGTCATTACGAAGTTAGAAATTGTCTCGAGAGACAAAAAAGAAGAGAGAGAGTCGGCAGGAGAGTCACAGCAAAGACAAAAGCAAGAGATTGATATTCTTGGCAAAGGACTATCATGTAAATTATTGTTCCCTCATTCAAACGCAACCATGCTCCACTGGCCCTGCTTCCTCTTCTACCAAATCTTCCCTTCCGTCCATCTCCGTTGTCAGCTGCTCCGTTCCCTCCATCTCTGCCGTCAGCTGCTCCGTCCACACTGTGGTGACGGGCCGTTGCAATCTGATTCATTCTTTCTAAGTAGAAACAGACCCTCGGCTAGCTACTACCTTAAAAGTAAAACCCTGCCTTGTAAATTTAGATGAAAGAAAGCGGCTTGGGTTCCGTGTTTTTGGGCAACTCTACAGGTCTCCACTTCTCCTCTCCGACCCTCTATGAATCTGCTCCCTCTTTTAATGCCTTTACATTTTCCAGACCGGCAGCCAACGTCCTTGTAAGAGATTCAGCAGGAGACGGGGTGACGGGGGTACATTATATGTTGCTCTGTGCCACGGGTCACTGCGTTAAGACCAAATAAATAACTGCTACAGCGATCATCCATCTTACCTGTAGTCCGAAAGGAACACCGGATATGACAAATCGCAACGGGCTCTCTGCTCAACAGATCGCTGTCAAGATTATCTCCATCATACCACTTCCCCTGGTTCCCCTCCACCCCCAAGAGGAGGCCAAATTGGGGGGAGGCAGAAAAAGAGGGGAGAGTGAGTCAGCTATTCTTTATGCCCTGAGGGAGTTTATGGGCTTACTGCAGCTCCTCTTGCTTTCAGAATCACAGTATTCATTTCCCCATAAATGTGATTCTAGATGGGAAGGGAGAGAATACAGATACCGTCGTAAAAATTGACTGTCATTCCTCACCGGAGAACTTGGGCAGATTCCCTACATTCACTTTTACGATCACTGGACATTGGACAATAACTCCATCGAGTCCATTCAACCACTCCCCAGTACCGTCTGTCTTCCGATTACGTACGCTCAGAGAAGGGGCAAGAGAACAGAAGGATTAATAAGAGTCCACAATGCTTCTTGCCCAGAGGAGCTCCCTTCAACTTTATAAACACCCGCCAAACTAAGAGGAAAGGAAACTAGAAAATCTTCCTCCTGATTGTCCACAAGGAAGGCAGCGGCAGCGGCTGTCCACCTCATGAACAGCTCTCAGCGGGTAAATGGAGACCCAATTGGTCTCCGATTCCAACTCTGATGTTTTTGATTTCCCCCCCTGGACCCGGGGAAATAATAATACTTCAGATTTATACAGCACTATTTCTAAGTACTCAAAGATGCTTTACATGGCAGGGGGGGGGGGGGGGGGGGACCTTATTATTATTAGGTAAAAGAATAAATCATGGGAGTTTCCACTGCTGTCAGCCACCCGCATATATTCACACTGAGAGACTTCCCTGTCCATCTGCAGTCCCGTCTGCCCCCATGTGTTCTTTTATCATTGGAGTGACAGTGAACTATCTCTCCTGCCCGGAGGGGTTTGGCCAGAACATTCAGGCTGCCGTCCATCCATCTGCTCCATGTCTGTGCTGGAACACTTCACTTAATGAGATCCTCCGTCCAAGTACAAGTGCAATCATGCCCGGGGGAAATCACTGGGTCTCACGCCAGACTTCACAGACATGCACAGATGCATGTAAAGAAGCATGTGGAGTTGCGAGTAACCTTGTTGTCACAGAGACAACGCAAAATGATGAAATAGTTGTACTTCATGGAGACAAGAAAAACAAATACAATCTTCGGGTCAGATCATAACTACTTTAGGTTGTTTCAACATCCAAAAAAAGTTAGTGGGGTTGTTAAAAAAATAAGTTACAGCAGCTTTGGGAGCATAACAAAATACCAATACCAGTAAAAGCAACTGAAAACATACTGTAAGAGCCTGCTGATTCAGAAACTTTTATTTAAGCCCTGCAGATGACAACATCTCCATTATACACTAATGCGATTGAAAGGCGGGCTTAGCTGGTTAAAGTCCGTTGGAATGACATTCATGAAGCATGCAGTAAAATAAAATTCTACCACAGCGACCGCAGACAAGGAGTACTTGGCAGTGATCCGTTGGAAAATCTGATCATGGGTTTGTCCGTTGTTATTATACAAAATGTCAAAATATGTCACTTTATGAGCATCTGGTATGTCAGACGTAGGCAAATGTATGGGGCTCTAATTGAGATGTGTGACCCAGGGGCTGACCTGTTCTCATCCATATTACAGTAACACCACCTCTGAATTACAGAACATCACATCATGGAAAATTATTTGCCTTCTATGTTTTCCCCTCAACTGAAACCAATATGGTGCCAATACCAAATATTTTTCCATGATGATATGTCAATTTTACTAATGAGCCCCAAAAAAACAATTGCTGGCCTTTCACTTACTGGCAAGCCCAGCTTCTTGGGGACATTCTCGGTGGGTTTGTGTGTACATTACACCAAATGAAACAGAGCTTTGTTTAAAGTTATGGTTGTCAACTACAGTCCTGGGGGCCCTGGAGACCGTACTGCTGGTTTTCATCCTAGCTGTCTAATGAGCGACTTGAGTTGGAGCCCCAGGTGAATGTCATTAACTGCCTGGTAGATTAGAAATGTAGGATTACTTCTGTGGGTCCCTCCCGCGCAGGACCCACGTTGAGAATCTCTGGTTTAAAACGATAATAACGACAAAAGGGGCTCCATGTTACCATACCAGTCAAACATCCAGACGTGCGTTTCAATATTTACACACACACACACACACACACACGTGTTTTTCCCATACTGTGTGCAGGAGGGGGGGGGGGGGGGTGCTGGTAGCTGACAGCAGTGGAAAACTCCCATTGAGGTCAGTTCAGTCAGAGGTTTGGAGCTTTTTTTCAGTGAGACAAAAGCACAGTGAGAACAGGAAGAGCCCCTCCGTCCATGCCAGGACTCAGAAACCCGCTGGGTCATGCTGCAGCCATGCACATACTGCTCTCTCTCTCTCTCTCTCTCTCTCTCTCTCCCTCCCTCTCCCTCTCATCCTCTGAACCGCAGCCTCCGTGCCCTTGTCAGCCACCCCCTCACACGTACAGTACATGGACCAATGGGTGCTCTAATCCGGTGGTTTCTCACAGTGGGTGCCCTGAGTCCCAGGGGTGCCACAGAATACTTTGATAATATTTGTAATTTATCTAAATCACTGTCTTAGACCCTCCATACTTAAAGGACCACTTCACCACTTTTCAACCTATCTTCATATAAAATAGCATGTTTTTTTCTACTCAGTCTGTCATAGGAGGGCTGTGGGCAGTTTAGAAACCGTCTTCCAGTGACATCATCATTAGGCATATAATTTTTTAAACAAGATTTTTTTACAAAAAAATGTCATTATCGTGAGAACGATGGCTTCCAATTTCGCATTGAAACTTTTCAGGACTAGAAAGCCTGCAGTTTTTATTAGCTTGTATTCCCCATCGATGATGTCACTGGAAGACGGTTTCTGAACTGCCCACAGCCCTCCTATGAGACAAGATAGGTTGAAAAGTGGTGAAATGGTCTTTTAATAAAAATAACTGACCCAATTTGAACTATAGCCTACTTCCTTTTCAATCTACACAGCTTGTAGATCTGTTGTTTTTGGTGAATGTTCCCCCCAGAATAGGAATGCTGAGGTTCAATGGTTCAAATGTCAATAACGCTATGATCAATCTGTCCTATAAGGAATGGAAGTTTTCCTCCTGACATACTGTGTCTTTAGGGGGAAAGATTTACATATTCACTTACTGAAATATTCCATAAATGTAAGGTGCTACACAATAACAATTCAATGGTGCCATCGATGAAAAAGTAATTTACAGGGGTGACCGGAGCCAAAAAGGTTTGCGAAACACTGCCCTAAGACCACCAACACACCTTCTGCTGTCATCTTCTCACTGTCTTGCAACACACGCCCGCCCCCCCCCCCCTCACCACCGAGTATATGCATCTCACTCACTTTCCATCTTTTAATCGTCTCGAAAACCACATCTCTGCCTTGCCCTCTCATCTCCTTATACGACGCGTCGCTCCATCTCTAAAGTCTAAACCATTCCATCGTTCTTCCCAGAATGCTACATTAGGTCTCAAATGAAGTGTGAGATCATGGCGTGGCTCAGAAAGCCCAGCTTGGTACAGTCAAGTCAAGACAGTGATTCTACAGCCAGTCAAACAGGGGGAAAAAAGAAAAGAAAAACAGAACGCGGCCCTGTGTAAACATTTATAAATCCCTCTGGGACGTCTACCATGTCTCTATGCTGTGGACGGAGCCCAGGCAGTTTCATGGAAGCACCAAACAGAAGTGATTAAGTGATTTGATCGGCGTTTTCTTTTCCATTACTCTCATGCAACAAACATTTTATAAGGCATTGTAAACGTCAATTTAAAGCACTCGGAAGGCACGCCGGTCCGGGTCATTGTTGTTTAAAACTGAATAACTAATTGGTTCTGGGCAACATCTGAGGACAGGCCACGCCAGAGAGTAAGAACACTTAATGGTAGCTAATAAGTGATAAGTGGCAGTGTTGCAGTGTTTACAGACGGCAGGGGCTGAGCGAGCTTGTTGCTGTGCATCACCACCACCACATCATCGCGCTGTGGTCGCCGTAGCGCTGCTTTTATAAGCCCACGGTGGCCAACCCTAAACACAGGTTCCCCATGACTGCTGTCAGAGGCTGCTTAACAGACCGGAAGAGACAGTACATGAACTTTCACTGGAGCCAGTGACAAGCCGGTGAGTGTGAGAAGCACAAATGCATGAGAGATTGCATGCACGTGCACGTGTGTGTGTGTGTGTGTGTGTGTGTGTGTGTGTGTGTGTGTGTGTGTGTGTGAGAGAGAGAGAAAGACTGTATATATTTCATGAATGGGTTTGTTCAGTCGTAACTTGAAATGAAAATAATAAAACGCTTTAAAGGAAGAACCACAAAGTGTAATGACTTCTGCAGAGCTGGGGTGAAAGTACATGGCGATGATGGCGGAGACAGTTATATAATAACCAGCCCACCTCCCAGCTTCCCCAAACAAAGAAAAATAGAACCGTTGCCAGGTGACTTGACAACCATACTTGGTTTCTCATACTATCAGCAAAAATTACATGTCAATCACTCTGCACCTTAATCTCATAACGCACCGATACGCTTCTTGCACCAACATAACGGTACATACCAGTAAATGTTAAATGGTATATGCGTTTTATCGAAAGTGCTTTACATAGATTGTGCATTACATTGGTGCCTTGCATGGATTCTTCCGCCTTTGGTGTATGCATTACATTCATACACCAAAGGCGGAGGAAACCATGCAAGGCACCAACCTACACATCAGGGGCAATTAGGTGTTCAGAGTCTTGTTCAAGGACATTTCGACACCATCTCTGGGAGAACTGGGAAAGTTGCTGCTCTACGGGCCACTCTACTCCTGAGTCCCCGTACCAGCTGCTACAGTATGCTCATCCACCTTATTTCTAATACAATTGTGTTTATAATGGATAGCATGTGAATACATTTTCTGATTCCCCCCCCCACTGTCCCCGACCCCTCTACTTGCATTCCCTTCCTGGACATTTCACCCACTGTATGCCGCACACACGCACACACGCATCTGTGTCTGCTCACCTCGGGCTGAATGGCTTTGAACACAGGAAGATCCATGAGAGTGATCTGGCCCTGTGGGAGACAAAACACAACATCTGTTATAGGACCACTGTTCAGGTTGGGTCACATTGACTATTCACTCTTCAGCATTCATCACCGTGCCCAAAATAGCCATAAAACCCATCACATTATGTGGGACAGGATCTCCCAGACAATTAGGTTCAACAAGATGAAGGTCGGTTGGGATCATGTGGATAAAAATGTTCAAAGTGTCCATTCAGAGGAGCGGTGGCAATTTGAGAAGGTCACTGTGCCTTCTCATTGGGCTCTGTTGGCGTTACTGATACTAATGAAGGGCTGAAGGCTCTGTTCCATTCTGGTCAAAGTCAGGGTGCTGCTATTGTGCATGTTGGCTCACGGGAAACACTCTGCTACACCAGTGGGTCTCCAAGTGTCCTTGAGTGGGTTCCAAATGGCCCAGTAAGTTTTTTTTAAATAGCTATCTGCTATTTTCAGAGCCCTAGCACAACCAAACATAAAAGTACTTGTCTTTGAGGTCACATTCTCACCTAATACTTCAGTAGACTCGAATGCGTATGAGCGGGGAAATTGGGATTCTTGCATATTTAATTGGCTGTGGTTTGCCTTCACACTGTCATTCGCAGCAATTGGAAACGCAGCAGGGGGGACCTTTATCAATGTGTTCCATTTATACACTAGCCTACACAGTGAAATCTATGGTGATAAAATTACACTCATAACGTGCATGTGTCGTGCCGTCTGGGACCCCCTCTCTCTCTCTTTCTCTCTACGCACACAGCCGCCACACACTGTTCTTTTGGGCATGGAGGCACAGCGCTGCATGAGCACACTGATATACAGACAGACAGAATATTCTGTAGGCTATAATAGGCTACACTGCAGTGTTTTTATGTGTTTTCTTAAGCAATTGATTAATGTACATGTCCTCATTTCGATCAGGGCTTCAGTCTCCTCATTCGACCACGTCTATCCACAGTAACGGGACATCTTTGCGCTGCGTAAAATATGCCTTCTCCAACTCTCCGTCTCCTCACCCGCCACATTGTTTGCTTCATTTCCTTTATTTACTGCGGATTGCATTCACACCTGCACCGAATCGTAGTCAAGTGCGATTGGAAGCGAAGCGAAACCCCCGTTTTTGGGCGGAGTAAAATGCGGTTCTTTGCTGCGCATTAGGATTCGAATGAGCCTTCACACCTGCCAAACGAAGCGCACTTTCTGAAAATGCGCAGCAGGATTTGTTTTAATCGCAGCAAAGCTCTCTGGTGAGAATGTGACCTTAGTTCTACTGGATCCTTTCTCACTAGTCCCCCCCCCCCCCCCCCTATTTTCAAATGCTTCTGTCATACAGTCTGGAGCAACGGAAGCTCCAGACTTCAGCAAGCGATGAAGCGGAATTGAAAGCCTCCTCTCCACTTCCGTTTCGTCTTTACACAGTAGCGCAAATTCATCCCAATATAAATAGAAATCATCTAAGCATATATAACGTTATGCTTAGCAGAAATGAAAAAAAAGGTGTAGTTCCAGATTCTATATAGTATTTGGAGAATGTGGAATACTTGTCTGGCTACACGAGACTAGTCCCTCTTTAACATTTTAGGCGAAAATGACAATATCGAGTTAGTTGTCATAGCTTAGTTTTTATGTAGTTTCTGTCCGTAAAAAAGGGTGGTCGACGAAAAATGTTTTGTCATGGATTTAGCTGACGAAATTAGCACTACACTGCTGCTGGTCACCTTTACAATAGATGACTCATCTAAAGTGTATCTTGTTCCACCAGGTGGGGAGCAGAGCAGACAGAGCATCTCTGTTATGTGGAGGGGACAGTGTTTCCCAAACACTGGGTCGGGACCCATTTGTGGTGGGTCGCGGACACATTGTTAATTATGGCTGGGTCACCATATTTTTTGGTTTGTTTCCTAAATTAGTTTCATTATTAAGGGACCAAGAAGACACGCAGTGACTTTGGTCACTTCTTGTATTTGTGTTTTTTTTTCTTCTTCCGCCAAAAATAGCTGTTCTGACTGAACCGTGCAGTCGCTTTTTACGAAACTCTGTAATCTGGTAGAGGGCCATGCCAAACGGTGACCATGTGAAGCCCATGACCATTGGCCAAATGGTGGCGCTATAGCACTGAAAATGCAAACTTTGAACGTGCATATCTCATGAACCGTTTGACCGTTGGCAATGACACTTTGATACACATATTTGTCTCCTCATGGCGAACAACTTTCGTATTTTGACTTTTGACCTCTGACCTTTAGATTACCCACCATTTTGAATTATATGAAAACCATTTAAAATCTATCTCCTCCCAGAATCTTTGATCAAAATGTACAAAAACGTCTACACTTGAACTTTGGACTTAAACGAACAAAAAATCGTAACAGATTTCTTTTAAGTGAAAAAATGAAGTTTTTATGAGCCAATGAAAGTTTCTGTTTTGTGAAACCTCTCATGCAACTAATACGTCTTCCAAATACGGTTGGCAGCTAATACCTATACTGCATGATGTTATTGTATAGAATGAGTCAACTGACAGTGTCTGCTTAGCTCAGTCGGTAGAGCTCTCACCTTTGGACCACAGGGTCACTGGTTCAAATCCGGGTAGCGACTACTCAGCCTGTGATTCTTATTTGTGCATATCTATCTCTCCCTCTCTCTCTGTCTCTCTCTCTCTCTCTCTCTCTCTCTCTCTCTCTCTCTCTCTCGGACATGACATCACAATAATAGAGATACTAGTAACTGTAATAAGTGTATTAGTGCAATAGTGTAATAAGTGTAATAGTAGTGTAATAGTGTAATAAGTGTAATAGTGTAATAAGTCTATTCTGTCTTCTCTCTCTCTCTCCACCCCTCCCTCCCTCTCTCTCTCTCTCTCTCTCTCTCTATCTGTCTCTCCACCCCCCCTCTCTCTCTCTCCCTCTCTCTCTCTATCTCTCTCTCCACCCCCCCCTCTCTCTCTCTCTCTGTGTCTTTCTCTCTCTCTCCACCCCCTCTCTCTCTCTCTTTCTCTCTCCCTCTCGCTCTCTTTCTCTCTCTCTCTTTATCTCTCTCTCTCCACCCCCCCTCTCCCTCTCTCTCTCTGTCTCTTTCTCTCTCTCTCCACCCTCCTCTCTCTCTCCCTCTCCTTGGTCCCGCCTTATCGCTGCTCGCAGCTATATTTATTATTATTATTATTTCAAAACATTTTCAAAAAACATCCCCCAAAGAAGCTAAAGTTTTCATGTATTAAACCAAAATTCAATGATTTTTGTTTTCAGTAACTTTCAGTAACCATAATTTAGAAGAAAAGTAGTAGTGAAAATAGTTGTGAGCTTGTAGATCTGCTATTTTCACTAGTTTGGGTCCTGTGAAGACTAATTTCTGTTTTGGGTCATGGGCTAAAAGGTTTGGGAACCACTGCTCCAGTGAGTCTCCAAACAGGTGGTGAGGTAACAAAGTGGAGAGACAGTGCTCTCTTGTGGACAAAGTAGGCGGTGCAGCAGGGGTTGAAATCAATGAGATGTTTGCAGCCCATCGATTAGAATCCGTTAACTATAGAATAAGATACTTTCGCTAGAGTCCTTAAAGCTAAAATCCTGTGTGTCAGCACTACTCCCAGTAATAAATAAATTATATATATATATATATATATATATATAATTTATTTATTACCGGGAGTAGTCCTTCAACAGTAATGTGACTCCTGTTTGAGTGCCATCATGGAAAGTTAGCACAGAGCCAGCTGGAGGATATGCGTCTGCCATGGCACTGCCCAAGTGCCATCAATTATTACTGATCTAAACTCTAACCAGGCTTTCTGCCCTGTCATGCCTTCATCTAGCCTCCGTTTCCTACCCGCCGGTACGCGTTACACATCTCACTTTCGGTGACTGAGAGGGTTCACATTTCAAAACAAGAATCGTGTTTACGCTGTCCAAAGACGGGCGTATATATCGTCCAAAACTGCTTTTCAGGATTCGAATTCAAAAGTAGCAAATCGACACATTCAAAACGCATCGTTTTGCGGCACATTTCTAGCTTGCAGATGTGCTACTTTCGTGCAACGCTGTAGTGTGATCAAGTAGAGTGTTCATTTGCGAGAAAGAAATTATAATAAAAAAGTTAAAATATGGGGATAAGAGGTTTCTACCGGACAGAGACAAATTATACTCTTTTTCTATTTATCTCTCTGGCTAAACATTCTCTCTCTCTCTCGTTCAGAACTTACTGCATATTCTTCTGGGGTGACCTTCTGGACATCAAACACTACGGCGTCAAAACTCTTCTTCAGCTCTGAAGATCCTTTATCACTCAGAGACTCTGAGCTGCTGCTCTTCTGGAGGAAAGGAAGGAACACACAAAAGTTAAGACCACCAGGTCTAACATAAATACTGGCTGAAAGAGTTACACATTGAAGAGGATTTACGAAGTTATAACATTACATGTGTGTTGTGTGTAGTCCTGTCACAATTATTACATGCCTAATTATTTGAGATAATCACAATTATTTTGCATTATTTTCATAATAGTTTCCATGTTGCAAAATTGACACATTTTTACAAAAGTAGCAGACATAGCAGATCTACAAGCTCAGACCGTGTCTGGATGCGACGTGTAAGCTTGTAGATATGCAGCTATTACCAGTTTAAAACAATTATAGTAAAAACAAGTATAAATCATTTTTTATAAATCATACAGTATCTGCCGTGTGGAACTTTTGATTACAAAGCCTAAAAAAATGCATCTATATGTATGCATGTATGTATTGGATTAAAATGGGTGAGGTTTAAAAAAGGCAATTGCACTGGCCTAAAAATGGGTCCTTAAAAACTGCTTAAACATTCTGAGATTAGTGTTCGGTTTATTGGCCACCAGATATGGCATACCTTGTAAAATCCACGCCTATGTATGTATTTAAAAGGTGTTTTTTTTATTATAAAATCCCAGCCTACATCAACATGCCTATTGACTGGGGACTATGCAAGGCAGAGGCATCCACCCCCCTGAGTCCAAGTTAGACTAGACCGCATGCCTAAACCATGGTCCGAAACCATCTTCTAAAACATGGGTTTTCAACAGGTGGTCCGTGGACCACTGGTGGTCCGTGAAGGTGTTGCATGTGGTCCCTGACCATGCATTTAGTAATGTAGGAAAGTGAAGATTCGTATTTGAATTTATTGTATTGACCACAAGTTGAGAAACAATGCAGTAAATGATCTGGTGACAAATTATGTCGATGTCATCAGTTACTGGGATGTCTACTCTGAACTTCCACAGAAAAGTGAGTTAGAATCTCAAGGGAAACTATTCCGGATTGCCTGGTTGAGTCACCATTATAAAGAAATGTGCCCATAATCAACCGCAAGTGTCCGCTTACTCATAGTAAGTTACAATGAACAGCAACATGAGTTTAATATGGAAGGTTAATTTCTTTCCCCCACACCACGACGGTATCCCCCCTCCCAACACAACAATGGTCCCCAGGTTAATTCTCAGTCAAGGTGGTGGTCCCTGGTTCATAATCAGTTGAAAACCCCTGTTCTAAAACACAATGGTAAAATGGATACTTGGTAAAAAATGGACATTAATAAAACAACCTAAAACCATAAAAGAGTAAAAGTTCACAGCAAGCCTGGATACCATTGTTTTATTGAACAAAAAAGTTGAAGTGCAAGTAAAATGTCATGACTGCATCTCTCACCTCAGAGCATACAGCGGGGTTGGTGATGATTGTTTGGCCATTAGTGAGGTCCATCATTCCCGCACCATCTAGCTCTAGTGCAGGACACCACTCATCATCCTCAGCTACAGCAAAGCCCGCCCAGCCCTCTGTGGACCCACGCACACACACAATTAAAAGTTAAGGCAAGAGTTGCAATACATCAGACCGCAGGGCTAAATCTGATGCATTTCTCAAATACAAGCATTAGGATAGACTGTCCACAGCCCACTGATCAGATCAGATTTTGTGCTTAACAAAAACATCAGCGCACACACACACACACACACACACACACACACACAACACACACACACACACACGGCAGCAGCACCTCCAAGTGGTGGAAAACAGCTCATCTGGTATGTGAATTGTGAGCAGCTTCCAACTCGGTTATTTCATGGATTCAATGTGATGGTCATTCTTCAAGAGGCGATGCCAGTGAAATCACCTCGCTCATGTGTGTTCCAGTAAGCCTATGCCTGGCATATGCACGGACATTCAGACAACATGGCGTCTTCTCCCAACAGCACGCGGTTGGGAAGACGGCACAGAAGGGGCTTAGCACTCTGTTAAGCGGGGATCTCATGTGAAGTGGATTCGGGGAAAGTAGTTGTCAGTGCAAGCCATATCACAGAGGAGATTATGCTTGGACTCACAAGAAGAAAGCTTTACTGGCAGTGTGCAGACCGTGCACCTCTCTATTCCAGGCTAAATCGACTGAGAGAAAGAAACTGGCGCTTATTTTTGGGCACTTTCTACATTTTACCAGCAGCAAAATACTTAATACAATAGGGCTTCCAAATGTCTTTAGATGGCAAGATTGTCTATCCTTCCAGCCGTATATAATCAGCCATATCAAAACAAAAAAAATGACAGAAGTGCCAGGTGAATTGTATAATCAATTAGCCCTCACAAGCCAGTTACCCTGCCGTAATTGGTTACAGGTCAATCTGTTAAATCTATTCTCCTGACCTATTCTGAACATTCAGCATGAATAATGCAGGTTAATGATCAATCCAAAGTCAAATGTAAGACCTTTTAAGACGGCTGGTGCTGGATTTGTATTAGAAATGCATTTAAAAATATAAGATCTGAACATTTTGAAATACTATTTTAAGAGTTTCTCCAGAGCTTCCCCTGCGATATGGATGAATGTAGCAGACTGGAGAACTAAAATAGCCACTTCCTCCACCCTTGTTGAACCTGGTGTGCATCATGGAGATAACATTTGAAGCCAGAGTTCCAATCCTCTCATTCCGACATCATCAAGGTTTTAGACATAAACCTAGCATCAGTTGTGGGGGAAAAGATCACAGAAAATAGCTGACTAGCATGGCACCGACTACAATGCAACGCATTGTGAGCTTGTAGATTGTCTATTTTTAAATCAGCAGAGATGAAGGTCGAAAACAGAAAAGTCACTAATAGAGTCCGGGCAACCAAGTATAGGGTTTAAGTGGTTAAATCATTCAATATATTCCTGTCCAGGGAGGGATGGACTGGTGTCTTTCCTCCATTGTTTATTGTTTCTTTGAACCCTTTGTTCTTTCTCTAAAAGTATCAGAGTGACGCAAATGGGAAAGAAGGAGCTGCTTAGACCTCTGACCGCCAGCAAGACTTGCCTTGTGTACCATGCAAGTAGGTCTCTGTGTGTGTGTGTGTGTGTGTGTGTGTGCGCGCGCTATTGGCTGGCTCAAGGTTGTAGCTTAAATGGCCTATGCTTGCAGAGCCATTAGGCACAACCTTTTAGATTCTGCCAAGCCAACGGTAAACACCACTACATCATGTCAGCCTCTCTCCTCTGGAAGCGGCGGTGTTTGATGGTAGTATGATTACACAGGAAGCTGTCCCCAGTCTGTATGTCTTCAATAGAGTCTGTCTCACACAACTGTAATTAGCCCTGTGGTCTAATACCTAGGTACATGTCTTGTTCTATTTATATAAACAGTGAACAGAGCAGTAATACCACTTGGAGACGTTGGAAGCATGTACGTACACAGAGTTTTCACTCTGGGAAGCTTTTGCTTGAAACTAAGTGCCAGTGCCAGCTTTCAGTGAAGACTGCATTCACTCAATTACTGGCTGGCTAGTATGTAGTTTGTCTTTGTTTGTGGGATTTGCTTGGCGAGAATAATGATTACATAACACAAATGTCTAAAATCAACCAATAATTCAGCCAGAGAGGCTTTAGAAATGTCACTTAATTTATGATGGTGGTTTTGCCCCTACACTCTCACAGAGCACATCTGTAGCCAGGCAACTTTACTGAGGCTGCAACACAACACCAACACAACAGCTACACTCCCCCCGTCGTCCAGGGCCAAGCAGACTGAATAGAATAGACCAGACTGCTGGCCTGCTCGCTTTGCCTAAAAAAATGGCAACTAAAAAATACGGGGAAGCAGCTTTTTGCTTCTACGGGCCGTCAGCATGGAACAAGCTCCCACTGTACCTTCGTCAGGCAGCCTCTGTAGACATTTTTAAAGCTCAGCTCAAGACCCACTTCTACAACATTGCTTTTAATTGATCTTTAATTTCTTTTTGTTATTCATGTCCTCACTGTATTGCATTACTGCTTGTTTTTTAATGTCGTTGCCTTGCTTTTCTTTTATTCTCCATTGTTCTGTAAAGCACTTTGAGCTGCATTTCATGTCATGAAAGGTGCTATACAAATAAAGTTTTATTATTATTACATTGGGATTTTAAGAAAATATTGCTGTCAGATGAAAAGGCTGTACTACTTACCAGTTAGATGTCAGATGAAAAGGCTGTACTACTTACCAGTTAGATGTCAGATGAAAAGGCTGTACTACTTACCAGTTAGATGTCAGATGAAAAGGCTGTACTACTTACCAGTTAGATGTCAGATGAGCATAGTGCTGGAGTTCTGGCCCCTCTGTGTAGCTCCAGTCAGTACCGTGTGGATTTTCTTCCCCTCCGACTCCTGAATGCTGTTGGACAGAGAAGATTAAAAAGATTGAGAAAGAGAATGGGAGAGAGAGGGGGATTCATCTGCGCACAAAGAAAATATACACAGCCATATGAAACAAATTTACAGGCAACAAACAAATTACTGCAATTCTGAGAGCAGAAGTGGAGGAACTTCTAAAAACAAATCCCTTTTTCCCCTTGCCACGCAGGGTAAACACAGAGGCCGCTGCTCTCTGGCGTGTGTACCATCTTCTGTCCCGCATTTAGTTTATGACACAATGAATTAAGTC
The DNA here is from genome assembly GCF_963924005.1 of Protomyctophum bolini. Taxonomy (NCBI): domain Eukaryota; kingdom Metazoa; phylum Chordata; class Actinopteri; order Myctophiformes; family Myctophidae; genus Protomyctophum; species Protomyctophum bolini. Next base: position 26,357,311 of record NC_137869.1, on the reverse strand, counting down.
TACAGGATACAGTTTGGCTGATGCAAGCTATACATTAGGCAAATCCCCCAAATAATATTCACACACACACACACACACACACAGGAGAGTTCTAGACTGCGAAAATAAGTATAACCGTAAGCCTAAAGCACTCACTCACTCTACTTGAACATTACTAGCAGTTGGCATAATTTGTGAGGGTGTATAATTGCATTAGGCTCTGTCTTTAGACTGTATGGATCAAAGCTTCTTGATGCTGTTTTCCAGACATCACGAGGAGTAGATGGAAGAGAGGCGGGTCTTTGTTAATTATAACGCAAGTGTGGGGATAAAAATGGAAAGGACTGCATTTCTGTGCAATTATTTTGCCCTCTATTGACTTCATATAGGCGGGTGTCTTTCTTACATTAGCCACTAGGTGTCTCAGTGCTCTCAGGAATGAACCGATTCTGGAGCGGATTGCAGATAGAGATGCAGTATGATGGCAGACAGACAGACAGTCGTTGGCCACTGTGCATGATGGTGCATCCACTGCCATTTATCTATTCTACACATCTATGCCTTGGTGATCATCAGCACGTTGATCAGTGATGTAAAGCTGGGAACATTCCAATCACTGACAGTAAGTGCCCAGGCATGGATTCAATCTTGGCCTAGATATGCATGAACACCCTTTCACCAAAGTGACACATGACCAAAGTGACAATCATCATCATCATATTCATCATCGCCATCATCACAGGGATTTGTTAACAAGCAAAACGGGCACTAAAGGCAATTTTTTTTTGTCATGGCTGTGGTGCAAATTAATCTGCGCTTGAAAATCCCCAAACTCAAATACGAGGGCAGCCAAGGCTGCCTTTTCGAGCCAGAGGCCAAGTTCACCATCTGTAGTCTGTGCCACTGTCACACAGCAGTCAATGAGTGATGACTGGAGTGAATGAGGGGACTATAGCCGGAGCAGTGACTGTAAATACCGCTCTGGCTGTCTGTCGCCTGTTGCTACTTGCCTGCTGTCAGTCACTCTGCTCCCTTTTCCAAGGTGAGCGACTCATCAGCAATGATGACCTCATTCATCCGGTTTGTTTCTCCAGAACTCTCAATGACATGCAGAGATGTACCGATACCATTTTCACCTTCCAGATACCGATTCCCAATTTCCGATCCGCATAACGAGCGTATCGGTCGATACCGAGTAGTACCAATCCGATACCAGTGTATAATTAAAAAGAAATCTAGGACAGTGGGTACTACTACTTCCAGGCACTCTCAGGTTTCCTTGTTGTCCAAATTGATCCTTATAAACACTATAAACGCAGAGTGTACAAATGGAACCAAATGGACTCTGCAGGTCCATTTCATTGAGTTATGGGGGTCCTTGAAATATATATATATTTTAAAAGTGAACCACTGATTTAGGAATACAAATAAATTCTATTAATAATTGTTAAAGTGCAGCTACACAAGTTAGTAAAATAATAATATGTAAATGACATATCAATGCAATGTGAATGATGTGGTATCGGAATGATTGACGGGCAGAGTGGCACACTTGCCGATACCAATTACAGCATTTCATTTTACACAGTATAGGCAGCTTTTCCGAGATTCCGACACTGGTGTCGGTACAACTCTGATAACATGCACATGCTACAATATTGGCTTATAAGATAACATAATATTGTGCAACTGTATTACAAATTAGAGCAGCAGTCAGGTCAAACTGCAGAAAATTCCTGTCCTCAGATTTGGTTTCCAGTTTCCACTAAAGTCCAGTTCAAACCAGCCTGCTCTCCCCCACCTCACCCCAAGACATATCCCCCTCTGTCTCTCTGACCCTGGCTCCCCCACCTCACCCCAATACATACCCCCCTGTCTCTCTGACCCTGGCTCCCCGAGCCCCGTGTTGGAGATGACATAATACCACGTGTTGACAATGCCACAGGCACCCTTTTCCCTCCCCCTCAGCGCCTTTTCTGTTTTCATCGGTTATGACACAGGCAGAAGAAACAGGCAGGTTACGGCGCTTTAGGTCTAAAGGAACGTTTACAGAAGAGCTAAAGGAATATTATGTGAGTGAGAGGTGATGACCGACTTGTGTGCATGTTGGGGGGGGGGGGGGGTATAAGAAGTGTGTGGCGAGTGATGCGAGGTACAGATTGAAGCCGACGAGTTGGAGCTTGCACTGGGGTTGGGGCTGTATGTGACTCATCCTATATTGCACAGTAAAGCCTGATTTATACTGTGTGTGTGTGTGTGTGTGTGTGTGTGTGTGTGTGTGTGTGTGTGTGTGTGTGTGTGTGTGTGTGTGCAGCACTGTCCCATGATGTTCCTGTCCTCAGCAGCCCTGAATGTAGCCCTTCCCAATTACACCCATCCTGTCCCTCTTTGGCTGCCTTAGCTTTCTTCCTTATCACGCTGCCCTCAACATCATCAGCTCACAAACATCATTTCCTTACCCAGAACACCTCGACTTCAAAGCGCCACCGTAGATAAATGGGTCTCCATTGTTCAAGGCACACAAACGGGACATTGCCCAGAAGCTAAAACCTGTCAAACAGTAGTTGCTTAGTGTAAGACACAAGGCCTGCAGGGAGGAAAGACCCAAACCGTTCCAACGTTAGGCCTAATCCGTCTTAATCTCATTTACTTTTCCATGCGTACACATCTTTATTCACGCCTCAGTCTCTGTCCCAACAAGTGGAGCAAGTCACCATATGCACACGAGTCGCACACCACATAACAGGGACCCAATGTTTACGAGGACCCTGCCCCTCCCCAAGATTCAGTGTATCGTCAAGTAAAACAAACAATGTTTGCTATACAGTGGTGTGTTCAAATGTTTTCATGTCAAGGATCCCCAGAATTATGTATTTGGCTGCTGACCCTTATATATATATATATATATATATATATATATATATATATATATACACAAAATATGTGGTGCCAGGGACCCTCCCAGAAGGAAAGATTTTAGTTGAAAATGTTGGCTTAAAGATTTGCACAAATATAGCAGATCTACAAGCTCATAGGGCAGCACAGAGTGACGCTCTCTGAGCTTGTATATCTGCTATTATTGAATAGCCAAACTGCCAAAGTTTAAAATAATAAAAATGATTAAATGATTAATAATTAAAATGACAGATGCTTTCCTCGTTCTAATGGGTTAACTGAGGGCACCAGCAATTTGATCAGATGTGTGATATTTTTGTTGTGATTCAGATAACTTGCAATTTGTACTTTGTACCTTATACGATCACATTATACCTCATGATCTAAATCAGTTGTACCTTATACGATCACATTATACCTCATGATCTAAATCAGTTGTACCTTATACGATCACATTATACCTCATGATCTAAATCAGTGGTTCCTTACGTCTGACAAAAGCCGACAAACACACATACTTGTGTTTTTCAGACATGACGGGAATAGACGCATACTTCTCGGACCACAAATAGCAAAAAAATTGCTGAGCTGCAAACTGAATGTATGAAATGTCTGAATGACAAGTTGGGCTGATATCACATAAATAACACGTAGGCATATGAAAGCAAGTTATGATTTTGTGCAACACTGCAACATGTTTAACATTTTGGATGACCAGAAAGACGAGACGACCGCTGTGATCTTTGGAACACCCCAATGGGAAGATCGGACCACAGGTTGGAAACCACTTGCCTAAATGACCAATTACAAAAAAAAGAAAAAAGGAATAGGATAGATTAATCGATTATGAAAATAATTAGTTGCCAACTTGCCACCATAAACAGATCCCAGACAAAGTCTAGTTTCCATGCAAAGGTCAAAATCTCTGAGAGTGTACGAGGATAATGGATCGGTCATGTAAGAAGTTTCACTGTCACATGCAGTGTTGTGTGAGTAAATGAACACTGAATCACCAACTTTAACACTAATCTCTCAGCACAACACAGTGCAGTGTTGTGTGAATTGTGCTTTTCACTCCTAAAATGTATAAAACGAATACATGTGAAAAAATATATTTTGTAAAGGCATGTCATATGAAATTGGTAGGATATTTCCAAGTGTGCAAGCAATTAAAAACAATGTTGCAACTTGCAAGTTAGATGCTTACGCCATTTAAACAGTGTTTTTCATGAGCGCATACATGGGAGGATTTGGGCTGTCTGTGCTGTATTATTTCCATGACGGGATGTTGGAGAGTATAGTGCAGTGTCCCAACATGGGTAGCCTACTGTAGCCTAATCTACAGCAGTACATTAGGAGTTACGGTATGTGCAATCTCCTCCCCGTTTAATAAACCTGATGCGTCGCTCGAATGCCAAATGTACCGTGCCAGCGCAAGTGGGAACCAAGATAGGTGTAGGCTAACCCAGCCAGCCCACCACCACCAGTGCCAGTGAGTGCCACATGAGGCTACGGTTTTGGCTGCACATTCATTTAATTGACAGTTGACAGCCCAGCCACTGCAGCGACTAGCGACTGAGAGTCAATCTAAAATAGACTGTCGAAAGTGCATGGTCAGTTGGTCACGGACCACGGTGTCACGGACGGACCACAGTGATAGAGACAGACAGGACAGGAGGGAGGGTGCCAGATTGATTTCAGCCGTCACATTTATCACTGCTAGGAATTAAATTAAGGTAGGATCAGCTGCTTGCGATCACTTTATAAATGCCGTGGCGACGTGGGTGTACTACAAAACCTACGCTCGAATTTGGGGCAGATTTGACACTGAATTGATAAATGAGGGCCTTTAAATCTAGGCTGACATGTTTATTGTTTACCTGCTATTTTACATTTCAGGCACTCTTACTGAGCTTAGTGCTCGTTACACATTCACAATGTGAAAGGAAAACAATGTAATTAGCCTATTTTCTGTAAACAAACACAACTTTTGGAGTTGGAGGTTGTCAAATTATTTGACAACCTCCATCTCAGACATCTTTTAACATAATGTCCCTCTTTCTTCCTCGTCCCATTCCACTCAGATCATGCTGTGCCTGAGAGGGCACCAGTTCTTCTCATTCTCCCTCACAAAATGGATCCCTGGCCAATTAATACAGTGTTATCTGAAAAAACTAAAGCAGAAAAGAAATGGGGAAGAAATGAAGAAGAAAGAGCAAGAGGCAGACATGGGACAGTGCTTTCAAAAAGAAGAAGAAAGAGGATTTCTCTGTGTGTCATGTGGACATGCATGCATTCATTGTGTGTTCCCCAGCAACTTTCTTTAACCCATTTTGGGTGGGAACCCCTTTGTGTTTTAAACATTATGTTATAGCAGATCTATAGCTCATAGCGCGCCACCGAGTGGCGCACTACGAGCTTGTAGGTCTGCTATTTTTGAAAAATCTTTAAAATGTGGCGCAAATCATTGAATATATATTTCAGAGCGAACATTTTTAACTACAATATTTGCTTCTGGGGGGTCCCTGCCCTGGAACTACATATTTTGAGATGGGGTCCGTGGCCCAAGAGAGATAATTCTGGGGGTCCTTGACATGAAAAAGGTTGAGCACCACTGACATAGAAACATGGGTTTTTCAGAAAAATCTTAAGATTTAGAAGCCTTTTTTTTTATCGACCTCAGTCCAAAATAGGTTAAATACTTGAAACCCCGGCATCCATATTCTGGTGAATTGCCTATTTTTGATGTTGGTTTGGTGTAGAGTAGACGGGGGGGGGGGGGGGGGGGGGGAAGCAGACCAAGTTGAGAGACGAGCCAATTGGGTCCAGTTTACGAAGTCTAGAGAGGGTTAATGCCTCATGCATTTGTAAAACATGCTGCAGATGCACCAGAGAGAGTCAAGCAGTCAAAGTGGGTCAGTGTGCTGAGCAGAGTGGGGAGGAGGGATATGACACCCATTAAGCTAGGCTCGCTTTATCTTTTATAAAGCACAAACGCACAAAATCACAGCCTAATTATACACTGCACATGTACGTGCACACACACACACACAGCCACACGCACATACCCTCTCCACTGTCAGCGCTGCCTGCAAGGCCTACCGGGTCAATGCTGTATTATTTAATTTATTTTATAATAACATTTATTTGCATTATATTGCCTACATATCAGATTAGGAGCCAAACATTGTCACCTGAATGTTACGAGATATTATGCCACTGGGCAGTATCTGTATTTTTACGATTCTGGTTTTGGTATGGAAACAAGTCAACTCTATAATAAACCTGGAGCATGTCCCCCTTCAACCATTTCAATACATGTCCTGATATATTAACACCCAACTAAGGAGGGCCATATGAAGCCTAATTAATGCTCTGTGGCATGGCAGCGTTGCTCGTCAAAAATAACAGATTTTCAAGCCACAACGCAGCATAGCAACGTCAGCGTGAACCTCAGTTTTATTTGACGAACCACAGAGCATAAATTAAGCATGTGTTCATTCACTCCTCGGCATTAGTGTAGGTGTACAGTGATCTCCAGCTATGCTCCCCTCCGGCTGCTAACCTTGGCTAGCCTAGGATACATCATTTGCAATCTGGTCAGCGATGTGTGTCACAGATGGGAACCAAGTTGAGACATAATCCTGACTCTGGCCTCCAGGGGACGACACTATTGATCCGGAGTAAGAGAGGGGCCGATCACACACACTCTCTAATGATGACCTGTACACCGTACACACGGTCACAGCATGTGGTTGCACGGCTGTCACTGACAGCAGGTCGATACTTGCGGCTGTCACCCAGCAGGTCGAACAGTACACACAAACAAGCTGTGTGTGTGACTGTGTCTGTGTGTGTGTCTGTGTGTGTGTCTGTGTGTGTGTGTGTGTGTGTGTGTGTGTGTGTAACAGAGGCTGAACCAACAGCATGACTGACCCAACAGCCTCTTCACACCATCACTTAACATGCCGCCGATGTTCAGACGTGCTTATGGAGGTCAGAGACTGGAAACAGACCTTCCATGGGTATGGTGGAACAATGTACTATACATGTGGGGGGCAGAGGACTAGTTAGGTCTCATTTACACTGGCAGCCAAATCTAGCCTGAATCACATCTGTGTCACTTCAAGATAGTCCGATTTGCTTAAATAAGTCTAAATGCAGACAGGTCACATGGAGGAATCCGATTTTTTCAAATGTGACTTGAGTCACATTCAGAGGTGGTTTCAAATCAGATTTAAATCCGATCTGAGGAGATCTGTCTGTCTGAATGCAACGACCAGATGAAGTGACCCAAGTCACTATCCAAATTGCAGCGCAACCCGAGTGCTACTGACTTGATGGCATTACAGAGCGCGAGTATTTTCATTTAAGTAAACAAAAGAGAGAGAAAACAAACGAGAGCAGAAGAAAAAAGCGAGAGGACAGAAAAGAGAAAACAATAGTGCAACATACGTTTGTTTTATAGGAATAATCATTATAATAATCAGTATGTCAGCACTACAGCGGACAGATGGTGAAATCTGTACCAAAGTGCTGATGTCACTCGCTCATCCCCTGGTCCAGGGTCGCAGAAGTTTCATTTTAAAATAGTCTCATAAGACAAAACTGTATAAGATAAACGAACTGTATCTGCGATATTAATGTCAGGGAGGTGTCTCTGTATTGTTACAACAATCAGTCATATTTGATACAGTCCGTTTCTAGAGAAAATGTTACTAATTCGGCGGCAGAAACATTAGCGTTTTCTCGCCGTCAGTTGATTCTTTATATCCATACGAGTCAAACCACTGGGATCATTTGTTTGGAACACAGTTCTTATTTGACGCGATATGAAAAAGTTATTGGAATTCAGAAGGGGGAGGGGTTAAATGCAAACCGGGTAGGATGTGAAATTACGTCAAACTTTGGCGCTCCTTTCACTTTGGGGGATGCCTCCGTACAAACTAAACTTCTCAAAATGCACAGAAACAAGGCCGTTTATGAGGACATTTCTCGCGGAATGGTAGAGAATGGCTACACACTGTCCTATCTGCAATGTCAGATTGTTGTTGCGGTAACCAAAGCAGATATGTCGACGCAGGGCGGCTTTGAGTTGTTAAAATGAACACACAGATCGGATCTGATCACTTGAAAACGGTAGTGTGACTGGTCGGGCAAAAAGATCATATTTGAGAAGGAAAAAAATCTGATCGGATTGACTTGATGTGACTGGTCTAAATCGGGCCCTAGTTGTATGTAGTGCATGGTCATGGTGAGCAGCAAAAGAAGAAGTCTCATACACTCATACTTGGATGTTGTTCATGTTTTCCTGCATTATTTTTACATTCGCACAAATTCCTATCAATGTTTGCCCACACATAGCAGGACAAGAAAGTCTGTTGCCGTTATTCTGTGTTTGATAAAGTATTAAGACTTGGAGGAATTCAGTGGTTTGACAAGGTGGCTCACAACGCTGCCCTTGTTGCTTAGTGACAGCAGTTCCTTCCAAACCAAATGGACCATCTGTTGATTCCATTTGTACACTCCGACTTAAATGAACACTGAGCATTTTACTGTGTATATGCACTATTAAACCCAGAGCAATTTTGTAGATACAAATTGATAGAAAACAACACACTACAGACAACACTTCAGTGCCCACTGAAGGGACAGCCGTATTCTGCCCATCTGACCAATCAAGCAACTGGTTCATGAATATTTAAAATGCTGAGGTGTAATTGGCAGCGTGAGAGGGCCTACCGGTGAGCAGAGATCCCGGGGTGTTGTGCTTCTCTAAAGTAGACTCTCTAGACTTACAGAACAGATTGTGGGGCCTGCAGACAATTGATCGGGAGAGCGAACATTGATTGAAACCTGATAATTCATTCCGACTGGGTATTCATTCCCAAGCTCGTTTAAGTCTGTGGGGCAGAGGAGCATCAGTGTGTGAAGCCCAAGTCTCAGGTAACAGCATTTCAGCCTCCATCTGTGCTGCAGAAGCATCTCCCTCTTACGGCCGGCCATGCTACATTTGATTAAATGAGAATCCTTTTTCATTATCCAATAAACTGACTGGTTGACACCAAGGACTTGCAGGAGAATAATGGATTCAGCAGCAACCAAATTCAGATAAAGATTCACCTCATCCATCCGTCTGTCTGTCTGTCTGTCCACCTACTTTTCCACGATATTATATGGTCATATTGAGCCACAATAACCATGCAGTCCTAGTAAATAGTCTGTGCAAATGTGTGTATGTGTGAGAGAGAGAAGGGGGGGGGGGGTCGTCAGTACTCTGCTCAGGTGTCAGGACACTCAGTGTATGATGATCATGATCGAAACAAGCGCACGCCAGCCTAGTGCCTACAAGCCCTTGTATGTACTGACAAATCCTACAAAACACTGTGGACTCACTGGACTGTTGGTGAAATTCCACTTGTTCTAATCAGTGTCTCGGCACGGCAGCAGCTCTGACCTTGAGTGTGAATTTGCTTTTTTTAGACACTCTCTCTCCCCCCTCACACACACACACACACACACACACACACACACACTATCTCTCCGTCCCTTGCTACTCTCGGGTTGATAATTAGAGCTCAGGCTGTGCATACAGTCTGTTCGGCCCTGTGCTCGGTCCCCTCCTCTTCTCCCTCACATAACTCCTCTTACTGCCATCGTTTCCCCTCCCTCCATCCTGTCCTCTCCTGGCACAATCCCCAGCGATACAGCCGCACTCAACATGTACAGACCCTCTAAGACCTAGATAGCAGCGCATCTAGCCAACACCTCCCAATATATAGTAGGCCCATCTAGGCGCCTAGCACAAGAACCGGCACTTACAACTTAACCACTTGCAACCCACTCTGTCCCCCATTTTGCTAAAATAACCAATCTACAAGTTCACACCGTGAGCACGTGTTTGAGTTTGTAGAAGAGTTATTTTCGCTATTAAAATGTATATGTCTTTTATAATAGGGCAAAAGTAGTTTAACGACACAATCCAAACAACCTGATCTGGGAACAATGTGCTTGGATAGAATGTACCAGAGAGAAGAGGCAGTGCCAAGCTGGTGAGTGGTGGCATGTGGCATGGTCCTAGAGCAGCAGGCTGTCACGTGCAGACATTGCATGGTGCCTGCCGTCTGTGTTTGTATGTGGTGTGTGTCTGTGTGTGCGTGCGCATGTGTCTATGTCCATGTCACTGTGTTTAGTGGCCCCAGTTTGATTTGTGGCCCACGGGGGGAGGTGGGCAGGCAGCCCAGAGCGTGTGTCAAACTCTCCTGCTGAAAGCTGAAGGACCGCTGGTGACAGACGAGTACGAAATAAGGCAAGGAGGAAGGAAGGAAAGAGCAGGGTGGGGGTGGGGGGAATGAAGGAAGGAGGGGGGGGATGACGGGGCAGAGGAAGTGCGGGGTGTTTGGCAGCAGTGGCGTAGTGTGTGTCTGTGGCCATTCCGTCTGCTCACACGGAAATGGCAGGGTAACAAAGGGCCAGGAACAGAGCGGTCAGCTGTAGCCGTCGTGTTCAGAGGAAGCAGATACGATCTATATCTTCCTCTATGAGTCTCAAGAGAGGACAGACGGGCCTCAGACTGATGGCTGTTCAAATCAAACTCAGTGACGCCGACTGAAGCTACCGCAAGGTGACACTGTATGTAAGGCAGCCAATGGAAAAGTCCATCTGTTTGTGTGTGTGTGTGTGTGTGTGTGTGTGTGTGTGTGTGTGTGTGTGTGTGTGTGTGTCTGATTATGTATAAATTCACGTGACCACTAGCATCTGACTGCGAGTATGACCCATTGACAAAAGAAAATTGCAAACAACAAGATTAAAATGACACTTCTAGTCAGTTCAACTGGATCACTGCAGGATTCACATTCAATACTCAATATGCAATATGGCGATCATATTCCCACTTGGTGTTGGGCCAACCCCTCCACCAGAGGCCTAATGTCTCAGGCCAAGACCATCTCTGTCTGAGTAGTAGTCTACACATGGCTGCCAGAAAAATAATAAAAGAAGAAATATTGCATATATTACAAGTGTCATCTATGGCCATTGGCCTGGTAGTAGGTTTCTCCCCCCCCCCCCCCCCCCCCCCACACACACACACACACACACCTTTCAGTCTGGAGACAAAAATCTAATATCACAATTTAGGGAATTTTCTTTTTCTTCAAGTTGAGCTTCACTTCTGTTTGCTACCACAACATTAAGATACTGTCAAGATAAATTCATATTTAAAGGACAATACCATTGTTATTTCATGTTTAACCCACTGACAACATTGTTCAGCCCTACAAAGAACCTAAGAGACTAAACAAGGAAGGAGAAAAGTGCCAAGCTTCCATAATGAGGCTAAAGTCTGCCAACCAAGTTCAGATTCATTACACACCGAAACAATAAAAGACAAATAGACAGGAAACAACTTGAATACAGGACCGCGTCAAGGTTTAGGCCGTTATTCTGTTCTACGCACAATGAACTCACACACTTGGAAAATCAACCTAAAGAAAATAAATTCATATTCATACAGCCTCCTCCAGAGTCCAGACACCACGCAGCACTGAGCATTTGACCATTCTATTCCAGAGCAAAAGACAGAGTAATGGAAGCAGAGGAACAGTGTTATGGAATGCACTTTGAGCTAATTCACCGGCGCGATCCCTGCATGACGGCACTCATGTGGTTAAGTGCCGTCATGTTATCTGATGTTTGGGTCACAGCAGATTAGTTTCATATTGACTGAGCAACAAAACAAGCTTCTACAAACGCAGCCTCATGAGCTCGAGTCATATGGAGTCAGTCAGGGGGGTCAAAGTTCACCCCACTGAACCCTGAGCCAAAGCAGAAGTGGCATGGGATTAAGTTGTCCTGACCAAAACAGAGTTGTTTTTTTGTGTCATTTTGTGAGTAATCCAAAAGATCCTAAATTAATATTGGAAAGATGTTATTTTGTTCAAGTGGTGTCTGACACCTTGTGACCTTTAGCCAGTATATCTTGGGTTATGTAGTCAGGCCATCCTTGGTGTTAAACTAATTTGATGCAAATCCTATCTCTAAAGTTGAAAGCAAGTTTACGTTTTCCGGTTTCACAGTACAGCATATTTAGCATTTTTGCTTAAACTGAATCAGGGATAAATAAATATGCATAATATATTTGTTTAATCATCTCACCCAAAAGCTTTATTGTTCTAGCTCGTTAACACTACACTTTTCAACACTACAACAAGCGATTACACCATTTTAAAGTGGATTTTCATGACAAGCAACTCAGTGGTCGATGCACTGGCTGTTCAAGGTAACTTTAAACATAGGCAGTCTAGCCTGAAAGACAGCCATAAATTGTCGACGTTCAACCTGTTAATTGATCATAAGGACAGCATCACAAATAAAGTGTTTGTGTTCCTAATCCTATAGTATGGAGAGTAAATATGCATAAAACAATATAAAAAACAACTTCTGGCCTGGGCCGGCCGAGCGGTCCAGGCACATAGGCTGGTAATCCAGCCGGACAGCGTGTCGCAGGTTCGAGTCCCGATTACCTTTGCTGTGTGTCTCCCCCCCCCCCCCCCCCCCCATCTCTATCCCCCTTTCCTGTCTAACTATTGTAAAATCTATCAATAAAGGCAAAAAAGCCCCAGTCATCAGGTCAACAGTGTTAGGTTGAATTGATTACTTTGTTGTGCAATGTGCATGCTGAAAATGCATTTAAATGTAGAAGCTCTTAATCAGAGCGACTTACAATAATCAAGGTAAATAATCACATAATTAGAATGCATAGAGGACAGAGTAGTGGCTCAAGAAAATATGCATAGCAGGTAAACAATGAACCTTGCATCTGTCTAAACAACAGATGTTATCTAAATAACAGTCAATATTTTCGGTGCAAGACACCAATGTGCAACAAAGTATATAATTCAGGCTATAGAATACCACTACATTATCTCTATCACTATCAATAGGTTTCTTTCACTTTGAATTGTTACCGTAAAAGTCAAACAGACACACATACTGTACATCGGGGGTGGGTGGGGTTATGATGCAGAGCAAAATGGCCACTATGTGACCAATAGACTACATTACACAGCCAGACAATACTCTGCTTCCGCCCTCTCTGCAACGAACCAACACACTTCATATGAACTCACCAGCTGTGCGGAGCTGAAGCCGTTACACCAGGCCTACACATGGGAGTCTTGTTCACTGCTTTGATCCTGCCAAGGTCAAGCTAGCAGGCCAACCTGTCCCCCAGTGTGATGCTTTATGGGGTAGGTAAGAGAGGCTGGGGGGGGGGGGGGGGGTGGAGTGGGGCAGTGGTCCCAATAAACCCCAGCTGTGTGTGAGTGCGTGCGTGACTACGTGTGTCCGACAACATATTGTATGTTTATGGCTCTTTGGCATGGAAACCTTCGATGGTTCATCCATCAGATTAGATTCGTGCACTCTACAGTACTTCTGCTCTTACCTCAGCCATGAGCTCATACTCCCCTCCAACGTGTTATCCTCTCCTCCCTGCTTTCTGGGGTTAGAGGCTTTCTCTCCACAAATACTGGAGCCAAGAAAACAGTGAAGCAATCACAGAGACGTGGTTCTGCCTGTGTGTCTAAACCAAACACTCTGGGCTTCGCTTATGATCATGGGACTCATTTATATTCACTGCGTGCGAACATGTGAGCCGTTTCTATAATGCAAACAAGTGATGTCACTGCCATAGCAATATATTTCAGTAATAACCAAAATATGCTTTCAAGCAGCAGTGGGTAGACTTTTTGGGAGAGATCTGCATACGTTTATGCCAGGTTCAAACTGCAACATTTTATCCCCGATCCGATACAAAATCAGGCACAACTTGAGGTTTTGCTCGCCGTGTGTGAAAGGTTCAGAGACACAAGGTCGGAGTGATTCAACCACTCAGAGATGGCTCGGGGATACCTCATTATAGAATCAATGGGAGGGAGAGTTAGGGACACACATTTCTGATGATGCTTTGATCAAAAAGAGATGGCTCGGGGAGCGTCTACAGATATTTGGCCTGTTTGATATCTGAAGCCGTCTGTGACTGGAAATCGTGCAGTTACAGAATTAACTGGGTTGCGACCAGCAGAGAGTGGGGAGTGCTACTGCCTGCCAATGAGAGCACAGTACAGTACACAGGTAGACAATGGACACGGGCGCTTGTTTGATTATGTAAACGAGGCATATTGTTTGTAATCCGTCTATACACTACAGACATCCATATAGATATAGAGGTGTCCAAAAAGAAATACAGGTAGCAATGTTGATATTGCAGTGTTAAATTAAAAATTATAGTGTAGAGAAATGGTTGGAATCAGCACGGTGAGCACGCTTAGCACAAAGAATCTCCGTCCATACCAATTGCCTGAAAACACATCACATTTTGCAGCCAATTGAATAGCTTCCATAAACAAATACTTTGAGAGTTACACAGAGAATGTTTCCCTTCACTGTTGCTAGGGGTTGATTTACTTCAATGTGTGTTCTGTGCAGTTGCCCCCAAGCATTGTAGCATACCATGTGTTTGTTTGGTAGAGGTTGATGACAAGATCCTTCACTTCGCTCTCCGTACTGTTTGATGTGTAGTCTAGACCACTGGTTCCCAAAACACTGAATAGGAAACCTGTGCAGCTGGGCTTTAACATTGAGCGCCTGTTGCACTTCCGCATTTTGGACATGAATAGTGGGGGGGGGGGGGGGAGGCAGGGCTATCGAGTCGGTTCAGTCCATCATTTTAATACTCTACGGTCACATTGTTATGGGTCCCCATATTTTTGGTTTCCTAAATTTAGTTTTTAATTATCATTACAAAACATTTTCAAAAATAATTCCCAAAAAAAAAAAAGGTACACTTTTCATAAATTAACCCAAAATTCAATTATTAATTTTTACTTCAGGAAAAAATAAATCTAAGAAATTCCATACATTAGACAAAAAAGGCGGCGCGATCTGCTATTTTCACTAGTTTGAGTCCCGGGCAAACATCTAATCTCTCTTTTGGGGTCACAAGCTAAAACGTTTGGGAATCACTAGATCCAGAAAGATGGTGATGATGTCTTGTCAGTTGACACAACTTCCCAACATAGTCCAATTACATTAGCAGTTTTCTGGAGACGGATAAGAATATGGGTGTATGATGTGGCATCATTTTCAAAAGTCTCCATCTCTCAAGTCTAAAACACAATGCCTTCAATACAATACAGAGCCAGAAATGATAAGATCATATTGAGAAAGCGTACAGACTACAGACCCTTGGAAAACATGTTCCGGTAAATGTCTTTTAGAAACATTCAGTTAACCTTGGACAGACTGTACAGTTTTGTTAAGAACTCTCCCTTTGAACCTGTTCAACTGAGCAAGACTGAGATAACAGGACTCCAGCAGAGCCACACACACACACACACCTTGATTTCTCCAAACATGGTGCTGCCCTGTCTTTACCTCTTCAACGCCAAGGGGACACAAGAACTAGGTAAAACAATGGACAAAAATGCAGGAGGAATTAAAGAAACCTAGGAGGGATGAGAGACGAAAAGTGGACAGATTTCAATTTTGTGTGCGAGTGTGTGCTATATCAACTGTGAATGGCAACTATGTGTACACACACTGTCACCTCAGGACAGGTCAGAGAGCAACACACACGGTTAGAGAGCAACACACACGCATGCGCACACAGTCTGCTCTGTGAGTTTACTTGGTCATAGTTTGAGGAAGAACACCACAACGTAACACCAACAACCATGCATAGATGAGGAAAAGAAATGCTGGAAGAGAGAAAGCAGAACCTGTTGTGAAATGAGTCAACAAAAAAAACTGGAACCGACTAATTTCATGGAAGATCGAGAGAGAGAGAAAGAGAGAGAACACGACATATTCATACTTCATCGCACGCCGGTGTCACATGCCAAAAATAGCAGACCTTACAACCTGACCACACATCTGTGATGCATTGTGAGCTTGTAGGCCGGCTATTTCCGACGCACGACAGTCGTGCGACGAAGCATACTGTAAATCAGGCTTGAGAAAGAAGCAGAGACGGCTGCTTGTCTTAGCATCACGGCTAGCTACTTTCTTCCGAGCCAATAGCGGTGGTGCTGACAGATTGATTCTTTCATCTGTGTCACATAGAGCTGCACAATGTTGCATTGTGTGCTTCTGTGTCAATGTAGGTGCGTGCGAGTGCGCGCGTGTGTGCGAGAGAAATAGAGAAACGAAGCCATTTACATTTAATGGAATAGGAGCAACAGCTGAGGCTGAACAAACAGCTGCATCTCTTCAACGCCTCCTCTCCCTCTCCCAACCCTCACTTGTTCCTTCTCTCCCCAAATGAGCCCCACACACACCCTTCTCTGATCCTTCCTCGTCTCCCACAGTGCAGCGTGGCCAGGGGCTATACTGTGGTGCGCGCACACACACACACACACACACACACACACAAAATATCCGCCCTGGTTAAACAGACTTGAATCTCTGTTCTCCTTCTCTCAAGGCAAGCACAGACAGGATGCGTGAGCTACCAAACATTAATCTCTATTGACTAAAAATAGGCAAGACATTGTTTCCAGCCGTGCTGATGTCCCCAGTGCCGCTCTCACCCTGAACAGACGTCAGACCCCTCACTATGTTGCAAGGAAGTGCAGAAATGCAGAGACAGCCATCACATATACCTGATTACCAAGACTGTAAAGAAGACACCCAGTAACAGTTGTGCATAAATACAAGTGCGTTCAATGTGTGTTTAGACGCGTTTAGTGAGTGAGGAATCAGTGCAGCCATATGGGCGAGTGCATAGTGAAGGAGTCGGAGTCACGGAGTGTACTGCAAAAAAACAAGAAGACAGAGACAGTGTCATCAGGATGCCACCACACATACAGCCTTTGTGGCTTTCGCCTTTTATTTTATATTTTTTATTGAGGGATAGACAGTATAGGCTGACAGGAAATAGGGAGAGAGATGGGAGGGGGGGGGTGACATGCAGTAAAGGCCGTCGGGATCGGGAGTCGAACCCGCGGCACACTGCCAGACTGGATTACCAGCCAAGGTGCCTGGACCACTGAGCCACGGCCCAGACTGTGTAAAAGATATGAATGTGTGTCTCTGCCCATGTAGTGTGAACATGGACAATCATAACAGGAAACAACAGCATCTTGGTTACACTGATCTACTGTAAGAGATGAACAGATTGTTTACAGTAGTGGTTGTTGGCTGCCACTGCCAGCTCTTGTTGGTGGTTCACTATATGTTATGAATGCCCCAATAGTTATGAGTTAGTTTAACAAAACTGACGAAACCTAATGCATTTTACAGTGAATGATAATCCGTTGCTGCTGTTGTGCTTGTATTGTGGATGCTGTTCTGTGACTTTGTAATATTCCTGTATATAAAAGACCATTGACCGTGGTTGTGGTTGAAATTTAAAAAATATATCCAATAAATCGTCACTCGTAGTCATTAAAATAAGAAGTTGGCTACAGTTTTCTGGTCTATAACCTGACGGATTACAGATATCTCTGTCCAAGGAGATGGAGGCATCATTCAAATAAGGAAGAGATGGGGCTAAAGTAGGGCATTAATAAAGGTGCAGAACTGCCGCACTTTGTTCTCCGGGCCAAAAACAGCCCACAAAGTACCTGTGATCTGAGCCTATCTGACGTCAAAGACAGAGCCGGTGAGAAAGAAAACAGATGAGAGAGAAAGTAAGAGGGCAAGAGATAGAACATGTGATCTATTGTCTTTGTCAAGAGTTCAGAAGCAAGTTCACTAGTTTCCATGACATAGAAGTGGGGCTCAACTCTCACAGCTGAGCTGCTGTGCCAAGACGCAGAGCATGGATAGTATTAGATAGATAGGACCCGGTATCTCCACCCTAAGGTTCTCACCCAGAGCTCTATAGGCCGCTGTGCAACTCAGGGATGGGATCGAGGCAACATGGAGGGAGGGGGGGGGGGGGGGGGGGGGGGAGGGTGCGATTGTGCTGCATTGTTTCCGTTCATGCACTCTCACAGGCAGCAGGTGGGATTAGGCACTTGTGTGTCAGTCTGTACATGGAGGCTAAATCCACACTAATGTTTGCATTTTTGAGTGGTGCAACCACTCCAAGGAACAGCAATGTCCGTGTTCACCTATGTGCCTATGTGTTGGTTAAGGAGCACCTGAGCACCAGTATATGACTATGAGTACCAGTAGGGGCGCTGTTGTGCCAGAAACAGAGGGAGAGATAGTGCTGCACTGTTGCCTGCTAATGAGAGAGAGAGAGGGGGGGTTGCAACACTCAGTTCACACAGGTGTGATTTTTTTTAATGTATTTAAACATTTGAAAGTGTTCTTGCCATTCCTCAATAAACACAACTTATCAAAACTTGATAAAACTATCCCACAGGCACCGCACCGGGCATGTTTCTTCCCAGCCTCATCCCAAACCTAAACCATTGCTCAATGAAGGGCTGATAATGCTGCTGGACAAGTGGACATATGTAGGAAGCAATGCTTGCTTGAAGTTGCTTCCTACACATGTAGGCAAGAGGCACATTAAAATGGTAATGCTACATTTTACAATTACTACCACAGACTACAAGGTCTGATTTTTGTTACCCATGTTGAATAACCACTGGTAGGCAAGTGAAGGTGTCGCTTTCTTCCGGAAAAGTGTCACGTGATAGGCCTCATGTGATGAATCAGGAAGGGACATGTTGGGACTGATAACACCCAATCAGGAAACATGGTTGTCTGCTGTATCATTTTCAAATTGCATTATTCTCCTTGGGTTCAAACGGTTGCAAGGAGTTAACGCTAAAACTTTGGTGTGGTTTGGGCTATTGAATGCGTTGAATCACTAGGGTCAACGTGGGTCAACGTGCAACAAGACATAATCACAGCGCAGGGACAACGCTAAAACCGCCTTGACCCTTTGGTGTGGTTAGGGCTTCATTTTTTTTAAACGTAAATGTTTAGTGTGGATGTGTAGCAGAAGCAACACTCAGTTTTCCTATAAAACAAAAGAAGCGCCCCCCCCCCCAAGTCATGGCATGCCATGAAGACTCATTACAACTGGTTGGTGCCTGGGCTCCCTGGGCTGGGTGTGACTCATGAACCCACAAGACACAGGGAGAGAGACAGACAGACAGACACACACACCTGAAGGAGTCTGTCACAGGGCAGGATGAACAAAAAGAATGTGCACTAGGTAAACAAAACACATGGTCAAATGAAAAGCCATTGCACAAAAAAGGAAGCACAACATTGAGCGGAACATACCTATGAACCAGTATGTTGAGACACAACTTAATTCCTTTTAACTGAATTCAAAAGTGCTTTTATATTGCATTTCCTTTGTTTAATGTTTTGCCTTGTTGCTGAAATGTGCTATATACTAAGTAACACACTGTTTGCTTTTATGCCAACATTTATTTATTAGCCACATTGTTGTTCTACAGTCAATTTTATTTAATTTTTTACCCCCTGAGCTGGCTAAGATCATTTGCCTTGCTTGTTTTAATGCTGGCAAAACACAGAAAAATGAATAAATAAATTAACAGCTATACAAATGTTATGTTCTAGTAGGGATCAAGTGCTCAATCTCCCAGGAGGTTTTCTTTAAGACATGCAGACACAGAAGGCATCAGTTGGATCAGCCTGAATTCTGACTGTTGAACAAGACCATCACAGCTGACATTCTGCATGCCTTAAAAAGGCCAGATCCTAAGCCACAGCCCAGCCCCTACTCTCCCCTTTGTCCCCTGACCCTGGGGTTTCAAACAGGCATCCCTGCATGCAAAACATGACTCCTACCTAACCAGACATTGAGTTTTTGAGTGGTGCAACCACTCCAAGGAACAGCAATGTCCGTGTTAACCTAGGTATGTGACTATGTCCGTGTTATTAACCTAGGTATGTGACTATGTCTGTGTTAACCTAGGTATGTGACTATGTCCGTGTTATTAACCTAGGTATGTGACTATGTCTGTGTTAACCTAGGTATGTGACTATGTCCGTGTTATTAACCTAGGTATGTGACTATGTCTGTGTTAACCTAGGTATGTGACTATGTCTGTGTTAACCTAGGTATGTGACTATGTCTGTGTTAACCTAGGTATGTGACTATGTCTGTGTTAACCTAGGTATGTGACTATGTCTGTGTTAACCTAGGTATGTGACTATGTCTGTATTAACCTAGGTATGTGACTATGTCTGTGTTAACCTAGGTATGTGACTATGTCCGTGTTATTAACCTAGGTATGTGACTATGTCTGTGTTAACCTAGGTATGTGACTATGTCTGTGTTAACCTAGGTATGTGACTATGTCTGTGTTAACCTAGGTATGTGACTATGTCTGTGTTAACCTAGGTATGTGACTATGTCTGTATTAACCTAGGTATGTGACTATGTCTGTGTTAACCTAGGTATGTGACTATGTCTGTGTTAACCTAGGTATGTGACTATGTCTGTGTTAACCTAGGTATGTGACTATGTCTGTGTTAACCTAGGTATGTGACTATGTCTGTGTTAACCTAGGTATGTGACTATGTCTGTGTTAACCTAGGTATGTGACTATGTGTGTTGCTATGTGACTATGAGTACCAGTAGGGGCAAAAGTGGCGCTGTTGTGCCAGAAACAGAGACAGAGAGATAGTGCTGCACTGGTCCCTGCTAATGAGAGAGAGGGGGGGGGTTGCACCACTCAGTGTGATTTTCTTTTTCATGCGGCATGTCATGACTCATGAAAAAGGATACAATGGTGGCATCATGGAGAGAAATGTTGAAATTGTGACCAGATTTGACTGAGAGCCTGCCATCGCACAACCTCCAGCTTTTCAACAGAGGATAAAAACTTTTTTTTTTAATCCAAAATGAGTTAAGCACAGGTTAATGACTCTTCACATAGAGCATGTCTGAAAGAAGTGTCAGATCTGAAATCGACATGTAAATATGACAAATGCTTAAACAAGTAGCTAGGTGTAAATTTTGTTAGAGACCACAGAAGTGAACCTTTCAAGCCTGTATTCTGCAAGACATTACTCTATAAGCCATATCTCGACTATAACCGGTGGGTCAAACTGAACAACCAATATGTCAGGTCCCAATAGGCTAATCTCAAGTGGAATCTAATAGCATAGGCATGGAGTAGCCAAATCAGCAAAATGCTCAGAACAACATTCCAGCACTAGCTGCCAAGCAGCTACTCAACACACAGAAAATCAGTTACATGGGTTTGACCTAAGCCCAGACCAGGCAGTGTGTCCCGGACCCCAATATGCTTCAACTCTCTCCTACACATCCATGCAATATAGACAGTTACTGCAGGTCTGACAGGATATTTAGTGATATACAAAAACACTGCCAAGAATAATGCAGCTTAATTACTTCAATTATTCTTGTGGTCATTCTTCAGAAAATAAACCTCAGTGGGGGCAGGAAAAATAAATGCCAGAGAAATCAGCCTCTCCCATCTCCACATCCTCGCTACGGTTAAGTCCAGCTCCACACAACCATGAACTGTTTACATGAGACATCAGAGGGAGGGGTGTATAGCGAGTGAGGGTGGAAGGCAGGAAGAAAAGGAGCGGATGAGGGGGAGGAAGTAAAAAAAGGAAAGGAGAGTGGCGACAAGGACAGACGGCGAGTGTGACAAATGTGGAGCAATGTGGATATGACCCCTGAGTGATTCAGAGAGAAGTTCAGAGAACCAAACACACAGATCCACAGTTCCACACACTCACATCCACATATACAGGCAAGAAAGCACTCACAGGAGGACAGAATGGGATCAGATAACAAAATAAAAGATGGTTTAGGAGTTTCAGGAGAACAAGACGGGCCTCAGAAACACAGAGTGGCAACAATGAAATTGACATAATTTGACACAGAGAGGTGAGACGTGAGAGCAAAGGAAGAGAGAGAGGCCAGGGACAGAGAAAGACAGGACAAGAGTCAAATGGAGATGACAGGGGGAGAGAGAGAACAGTCCACTGGGCTGAACAGCCCATGGTAAGTGGGCCACTCCCTGTTAGTGGCTAAGTACAGGCTAAAATGTACAGCGCTCCAGGCTTTTGGCCACCAGGATCCCTTGTTGTGGTGTGTGCCGGCCTGCCGGGAGGGGATACAGCTTTAGCCTTCATCAGTCGTGTCATGTGAGACTGACTGACTGTGTACCGTGCACTCTCAATACAAGATTCAAGTGTGTGTATTTGGCCAATAGATGTAAGGGCTGTGATTAGAACATTTGTATGAAGAGTGGGGTGTTGGGGGGAAAGCTGGGTGGGTAGAGTGTAACAGTCAGTAGTAGTACGTTTTAAAATTTGGAATGTTGCGGGTGTGACTTAAATAACATTGCTCAATCTTGAAGAGAGTAACGACTGTGTTTGCCTCCCAGATTCAAGAAGTGAAACCTTGGAGGAAGATGGAACAATGTTATTCCGATCATTTGCTCTGTTGGGGTTCTCAACAGACTGTAATATATGTCTATATTCCACCCACAATCACCGCTGCTGGGTCACAGTCAAGTATTGATAAGAACCTACTGTACTCTGGGTCCCCAGAACTGGAGGTGACTAAAACTGGCACGGCTCATAACTGGACACACATGTATGCATTATGCACATTACTGTATCTATACACACATGCAGCAAGGCAGTTGCTGGTTAAACAAAAAACAAAAAAAGGAGAACAGAAAACACCCACTTCAGTCAGTAGCATCTGTAAATGCCTCACACACAGCAGACGTCATCAAGCATACAGGAACACGAGAGGGTATCATCATCATACCCAGAAGTTATGCGGGAACGTCTACAGAGTGGCAAACAAATATTTTCTGGCCTTGACAGCCCATACATCCAAACAGAAAGTCCCATGAGATTGCATTAAATGACATTAAACTCACTTTACCACTCGATTAGCCATTCACTTTATTCATGCGCATACCCTCTATCATTCATCAGTCTTCCCAGGAAAACTTCAGAGAGTGCAGACTGCAGAGAGTCAGACCCTGGTCATTACTCCCATAGTAAGAGAGAATATCTAGGCCAGTGGCTCTTCTGTCCTGGAGATCCAGAGTACTGCTGCTTTTGCTCATATTTTACTCAGTGACTCACTTAGATCTGGGACATCAAATGGATGCAGTTAAGAAGAACCACTGATCCGGGGCCTGAGCTGTAGCAGTGCCAGTGTGGTGGTGATATAGCAGTAGCAATTGTAGTAATATAAGCAGCAGAACAGAGAAACAGAAACTTGAAGAACATAAAAAAATGTCTATCTTTGTCTTGCAGCATTGACAGAGATAAGGCTGTGTGGAGGCATCAGCAGATAATGTGACGACATGTGACTTTGTGCTTCCATCTGTGCTTGAATAGATGTGCCAGACAGCCATGCAGAGTTACCCTAGCAACTGAGCAACATGGAGGAGATGGAGAAAGAGAGAAAGCTCGCCGCAGACTAAAACAGGGCTAGAATACCAAAAGCACTGAGCAACGGGCAAAAACATGGCTGCCGCTCGCTTGAAAGAAAACCAAGATTTATGCACTGGTGAATTTGAGACATGCACAAAAAGGAAGGCTCGGCCTCTTCACAGTTCACACACACAGCCAAGCGCAAACACACATGCCACATTAAAGAACATTCTCACATAACTTGTGGAGAAACAGTCGACAAGGTAACTTAATCCGAGACAGACCGCTGATGTACTAGCCCCAAGGAGTTCTTTCTCTTACACACATACAAGCAGGGGGCTCTGATTCTGAAAGGGGAGTTTCATTTCACACACACCAATGTAATCTCCATTCTCCAACTAATCACATTTGCAAGCCTTAGACAGAGCAGCAACACCACAGATCTGGACCCATGTAGGCATGTACACACCAAGACAGCTCCGGGATTAGACCCAGCTCTAGGTGGAGGTGGGAAGGAGTGAGAGTGATGCTCAGAGCCTCAGACAGAAACATGAAGAGGATTATTACACTGGGAAGTGGCTGGTAATTTTTGCTCAAGTAACATCTGCAGTCTAAATAAATTCCTTAATTTGATGGTCTGTCTAATAATTTCAATAAGGGTCATTGTTAAAATTGTGTTCAAATCCTGCTTTAACTTCTATGAAGGACCACTGGACCAGTCTCTCTGAATGATTGTCTGCGTCTTGATGAAGAACTGCAGGCCAGAATTGCAGTGATAATAAAACCCTATATACTTAGTTGACCGGAGTCCCCAAGGGGGTCTGACGGTCTGTACACTAACAGTATACAGTGCCACCTCCTTTTTTGATGGTCAACAATATTATGTAACTTAGATAGCATTTTATGTAGAAATAGCACTATACGTATGATTCTTGATGACTATTTTTATGCATTTGATGTATTACCATGTATTTTGTTCCTGCTTACTGTAAATCGCTCTGGATTAAAAGAGTCTGCTAAATGCCTAAATTGTAAATTGGTTGATGCCAACGACGTCTCAGAGGCACTTGTCTGTCGGGCAAGTACAGGTCAAATTCTACTTTCCCAATGCTTGTGCCCACTTGCCCAAAAAGTCAAATCCAATCGATAACTGCAGAGTGGTGACAGTAACTTTAGAATGGTAGCATTATTTGTTCTTTCATGAATAACCAATAATATTTCATGACGACGTTTGCATCCCCATTCAAACACATTTGTCTGTCAGGCAACCTGAGAGCAAACTCCACTTGCCTGAACGTTTTATTTACTTGCCACGGGCAGTCGGGCAACCTAACTAAAACTAAACTAACTAAAATCATAGAGAAAAATGTCACTGAGACCTTGGGTCTCAGTTCCCAAGGTTGGCCGATATGGCTTCAAATCAATATCATGATAATTATACGATTAATGAACAATTATTTTAAGAAAGTGAATATAACAAATCTACACGCGGTGACGTGTTTCCGATATTTTCACTATTGTTGTGCAACACCATTGTACAACAAAGCAATACAGGTGCTTAATCAGCCTAATTGATTAGTCGATTATAAACAATCTATTATTGGTTATTATTGGTATTATTGGTTTGCCACAGCAGGGAATGAAATAGTATATCCTACTGATTGAATCAGTCACAGTTATAATCCCTGAAAGGACACTACCTGGGCAAGGGGGATCATCACACTCACTGTAACTTGACTGCTATCGAAAATTGTCCGACACCTTTTCTTACAAGCTGTTATTCCAGCTACTCGTGTATGCATGCAGTTTGCAAAGCCATGACAATTAATTCCTTGCTTTTCTTTTGAATTTAACCTAGATGGGGTGATGCCAAGTACAAAGAAGACCCAAAAGGAATTCATATTCTTAACAGATCCCACTTGATATACGGAAGCCTGGGGCCTTTCATTTGCATTTTGAAGGAATTTGTTTGAACTTGCCTTTAGGGACTTTATCTATGGCACTATCTAAGCACTCTATTAGAAAATGATTTACACAATGCTGCTATTGGAATATCTACTCCACTACACATTTTAAATAAGGCGACATCACAGCACTGTAAAGGCATCCCAGTTATGAGTTTGAACCTGCAGCCTGAGGGTCATATGTCAAGTGTTGAACAGCAGCTCCACACAACCATACCAAATGGCCTATCGAAAGACATTCCATACAGCCTTTTAAAACTGGGTCACAGGGGCAAGTAGCAAGCAGCATCACAAAGGACAATGATGCAATGAGCCTGTTAAGACATTTGAGAAGTGGCAGGCTTTGTTTTAAACAAAATAGGTAGCCAAGCCATGAAATAGACTAGTAATTACATGTGTGAAGCTAACGCTGTTTGACAGATAACAGAAATGGACCACTCAAGTGTGTACATTCCAAGTACATGTCTTTCTGTGCATTTTGCCTTTTCCACATCCACAAATGAAGGTAACAAAGACGGATGCAGTCTGTCTGGTGGGAACCGAAAACACATTTGATTTGTAATAACATTTGTGAGTTGTGCCAATGTATGTCAGGAATACGTTTCTGTAACATTTTGGATATCTCCATTTGTCTGTGAGTGTGTATAATAAATACTACTAAGTTGCTCTCTAGCTTTCAGACCTACAGACAGACTCCACTGAACATTTTGTAATGACAGGTTTTCAAAAATATATTTTTGTTTGGTTAAAACAAACTAAACTAATAAGGTTATGCCCATATTTTAACTGCATGGTTATAATGTGGCCATGATCAGTCACCAGTGATCTCAAGTGAAACTGACATAATTCACAGCACAGATTTATTAACACTATAATCAATCTAAAAAACATTATCGATTCATGATGTGCAGTCATTAATGAGGACATAAAGTAGTGCACGTGAAGAACAGATACACCACCACTCAAAGAGGATGAAGCCATCAAACTTTAGATGCCAAGTTGCCAACCTAGTTGTGAAAGTTTTCGGAATGAAACGTCTGACAATTGACCTCGGAGTAACCCCTCGTGTTCATGCTCAGCTCATCATCACATGCCTGCCTTACTAAATGGATCCAAGAATGTAGCGTCTCGAGATGCAGGCCAACTATTTGCCAACCTAGAAATAGAATCCTCACCCAGTTGCTGACGGGTTAGTTTTACATTATTTAGGCCCAAGTGCAACGTAAACGCATGATATTGCATAATCATGGATCATGGTTACTACATGTTACAAAAAGGTGGATGCAGCGTTTCTGTTGAATGGAACCTGCACGCCACACCCGAAACAGTCCCCGGGGGGTAACGGGGTTGTACCCAGAGCCAAGCCCCTGCGGAGCAGAGAGAGCATGGCTGTGTTGAGCTAACAACACATAGGGGGACACAGCACAATGATGAAGCGCGCAATTCTGTTTTGGCTCTTTTTTTGTTCCACGTCACCCAGGAACATCAAAAGGTACCACACTTCATAATACACAATGTGACACAATAAACGGCAAGCTAGCCTTAATTGTCGTCCCTCGGTTGTGTCGTTTCCTTTTCAAGTTCAGAAGACAAGGGTTTGCACCACATTAGCATGTTGCAATGCTGACTTAGCTTACGTTAGCTAAAGCGGGCGCATGATTTATATCCATAAGTACCACTATTATCTATAGCTTACCTATAACTGCTTCTACTTATTTGTGTGGGGTGTGGCGATCAGTTTATATTAATGTAGTAGTTGGTGTTATGGATAACACAGCAGTTGATAAAAAATAATAATAGGCGGCCCCGATACAGTTGTTACTGTCAGTGTACATTAGTCTTATGGCACAATTAAATTACTCACAGTCACAACACAACACGTCTGCTCCTGTCGCCGGATGGATGCCCAAAACAACTAGCCCTGTACATCAAAACAAGCACACCCCACCATAGCCATCTTCTGGATGGATGCATTATGTTAGCTATAATAGCTAGCTTGACATTTCCAATAATCTTCTATAATCTCAGCACCCACTGACTCCACCACTAAAGATAAAACATACCACACGTCTATATCACATAATAACACAGATGGATGATGCACTCATAAACACACACAACCTCACCTCTCAATGAAGAGTAGCAGCGGTTTCTTCTATATGGATTAAATAATAACCTCTTTCTTCCATGCAGCAGGGCACTGCAGAGATACTAGCTAAAACGTTAGGCTAGCGAGCAGAGAGAGAGAGAGGGACGCTCCTCGTAACAACAGCTGTGTTCTGTTTTGAATGACGGCCTGTGTGTGACTGTGTGTGTGCGTGCGTGCATGCGCGCGCGTTTGTGCAAGCTCCGCCCATTGGCCGTGTAGACACAGCATAGGACAACGTTTTTTACCCTGTTTTAAATATGAAGACACATGAAGAAATGTAACCGTTGGTATGTTGTCCGGCAGCTGGGGGGAGGTGAAGTGAGAAATTTAAATTTGAATCCACTTGTCGGTATTGAGCATTTTTTATAGGGGTTTATGTGACCATAGTATACCATTAAGTTAACCAGGGCCAAATTAGCCATTGGGGCCGTGGCCCAGGGGCCCTTGGCTCTCAGCTCAGGGGCCCTTCAAGGAAACTGGATCGCATGCAGAACTGGGTTTGAGGCTCTGAAATTGGCCATTGATTTAGTTAAATTTAGGTCAAAAAGATGATAAAAACACGAAAAAACATTACCGCAAAACATTACCGGCCCAGGGGCCCTTGTGGGGGTTAATCCATTAACATCCTATCAGAGCCATTTTTGATTGATTGATTGATTGATTGATTTATTGATTGATTGATTGAAATATGAATTAACAGTTTGCAGAATATATCAATAGAGAGTTACGATATTGAGAGGGCAGACACCGAGCGATGTTCATGCAGAACTGAACTGAGCCAAGCTGGAGTTGGAAATACATTGTTTTCAACAAGGGCGGCGCAAATAAGCTATTTTAAGCATATGTGTGCAACATGACAACTGTTTTAAAGTATTGTACAGTAACAAGTTAATAACTAAAGTCTCTTTAATGTTTATGTTGTACTATTACTACAAAACAATCTAAAATAAAGGGATTTAAGATTATTAAAGCTGGGCTGTTGCCTGAGTCCAATGCATTTCTGCCTACTTCCGGTCCAGGACTTGTCCCAGTTGGTTGTCCCCATTCTTAATAGAAATATGTAGGCGAGGCGCCATTGGACTGGCCCCATGAAGTGAACGCGGTTTGCATAACTCTGTCTATATCTAAGGCTCTGCATCCTATATAAGGCAAAAATGTCAACATTTTAAGTAGCATGTGACGTGTGAAACTTTTTCACAAAAAACACTCCAAGGTCAGCACATTTTGGGCATGCAGGTGTTTTCACCCCTCAACTGCTTCTGACAGACATACTAGGGGTTGGGGACATACCAACCCAACTCACTTTGAGTGACACCACACAATTCCACGGCCCGGGTGAACATGTACTGTATGTCGGATATTACTATTAAACCCTACCTAAAATCTAAACATAACCGCAAGCACATCACAACGCATGTGGGTGAACATGTACTGTAGTCGAACATAACCTCCCAAACCCTAAACCTAAACATAACCGCAAGCACGTCGCAACGCATGTCAGACCAAAGTAAACTTCACTTTATCCGCAAAAACTAGTTGTTTGCGGTGGACACAAAAATGAAGGCGTGAGCAGGAGTGACCACTCAACCCAGGAGGTATGGATTGAAAGAACGAGCCATGCTATTGCTACGAGCTGGCTGCTGGAATGCTTTTCCAGAGTCTACTACATTATAACACACCCCAACTCATGTAAAAGAAAGGAAAACCCCCGCCCAGTAAGGAAAAACCCCACCCAGTAGGGGAGGGGTTGGGGGAGGGGAAGCCATCCCTCCCATTATTTCTTAGAGATATAGCTCAGGGGTGATTTAGCCCAAGGAGTGTTTTTGTGCAAAACTAATGCTTGGAATGGATTCAGAATCATGAAAACCCTAGTTTGACATATCACATGCTAGCTACATAAAGCATAATGAAAATGTTTAAATCTTGCCTTATATAGGATGTTAATGGTATGGTCCAGTCTATTGTATGGTCACTATCCCCCTATAAAACATGCTCAATACCGACAGCCAGTCAGGAAGTGGATTAATGTATGTTTATAGACTATATTTTAGGCCAATAAAAAATAACTATACCAAATATCCAACAAAAGAAGTCTGTTGGCTGCCGGACTAGTAAAGAATTGAACATAAATAAATATTGGGTCATCAGGAAGTTGTTAGATCATTAAGTAGCTATGATTCTCCATCTCCACCTTCATTTGAAATGAGAGAAAAAAAAGTAGGCTATATTGAATGGTCTGCTATTTGCTATGCTGGGTATCTTATGTACAGTATGTAGCAGCCTACTGTAAATGTAACACAGTAGGCCTAATTTATTATTGTGTGTGGCATCAGAGTGCATGAGCTCAGAATTTGAAAAGATATACATCAGAGCTCATGAATAATTTGAATAAATATTTGAGTCAAATCGTTATTATAGGCTATAGTTCATTATTCTCTAGATTTTATTTGTATATGAAGTTGTACATTGGGTGTAGTTATCATATATTAAACTAGACTGACAGCAGATAGCATGTATAAGTATAAGTAAGTGGTAGATCATCATCTTATGTGGAACTGGCACATTGGATCTGTACAATAAAGGACACATTTAATGCAGTTGTGTTTATTTCTTTGCTTCTAGCTCCCTCTTGTGGTACAAGTAGTAATAACTGTAGTGGCCGTGTGTGATCTATATACTTGATTCATGGATTGTCTATTGTGAAATACATTGCAGATTTGTTTTTTATGCTATTCTATTCAATCTGGACTGTAACTGTGTAATTAATATTATTTTGTTTAATCTCAGTTATTTATTGCTTTATTCATTTCATGTCTAAGTTGGGCCGGTAGACCTGGTAGTGGCAGTGCCTTCCAACTACCAGCAGGCAGGCATAGTTTACTGATCGAGGGTTAGGGTTAAGGTTAGGTTTAGGTATAGTTTTACTGAGGTTAGGTTTAGGTATAGTTTTTTTTTCTTTTACTGAGGTAAAACTATACCTACTTCCCAAAACAAACTGGTCAGGCTTCTACTGGGCCTCACCCCCCGAACCTACCTCACCCCTGCCCACTTTGACAAGCTGGAATGGTTTAGGATTGAAGACAGAGTAAGAGCATCTTGCAATGGGTCTGGTCCACAAGATTCAATACACCACCAAGATACCTATGTACCTGTCTAAAATACTTCCTTAATGTCAATGAAGTCCACACCCACAACACCAAACCATGTGCAACCCAGATTCGGCACAAACAAGGGACTACATTATTTTCGCTCCTATGCCACCAAAATGTGAACGCCCTACCAACCAGTTTGGATGAATGGACTGTCAATGGGAAGTTGCACCTAGTTAGCACCTTGCTGGCAAGATGGCAGCGGTGTATATAAGGTCAATAGTCATAAGGTGATAAAATTGGCATACTCGGCCTTACCGGAGGCTTAATTTAACTTAACAGTTTTCCTCATGTCCTCCCATACATGAAATGGATTCTTGTATAAAAGTGTTATATGCCTACTGCCAAAAGTGGTGACATTATAGGGGGATAGTTTCTTTTTGTGGATTTCACCTTTATTTTATATTTGTTATGGAGGGATAGAATGTAGCAGGAGGAAATGGGGAGAGAGATAGGGGGTGACATGCAGTAAAGGCCGTCGGTATCAGGAGTCGAACCCTCGGCACACACAAAGTGTTTTTTGAGAGTCATAATTTCACCCCCCTCCTTATCGAAGTATTTGACAGTATTAACATGTTGATATTAATTTTGTATTCATCTTTAGGGCCCCAAATCACACCTTAGAATAGTCATATTTTGACAGCAGCAACCGACAGCAGTAACTGCCGGTCATTTTTTTCCCCCGTTTATTTACCCAGGGTAGTAGCTGAGCACAAGTGCTCATTTTCAGCAACGCCCTGCACACAGACACACACCTGGGAGCTGACCAGTACAACCTCAGTCTTGTACTGTTGGCCACTAAGCAGCTCCACTGGAGCAGTTGGGGGTTCAGTGCCTTGCTCAATGGCACATTAGGAGTCCACCAGTGCAGTGGTTCTCCAACTGTTAATTTTCAAAGACCCCATAACTCTGAGACCCTTTTTCCACCAGTTGGCTCCCGACATGCGTGCCGTGGCGTGTTATTGTTATATTACTGAAATATGTGTCAAATGTTTACTGTAATATATGAGACCAGCAACAAAGAAGTATTTTTTCCCCCTCTTAATAGACAGTTTCAATGCCTCTTCAAAATCTATCAATGATTACCAAAACCTGTCAATGATTTCCAAAGGTTCATAAAGTAATTTAGTTTCTGTCTTGCCATAATCACACCGTGCTGTACACTTGGAACGCTGCTTGGTTTCATCATCATTTCACTCCCACTGTTTGCACATGTTGCATCATGTCGTTAAATGTGAAAGTGGGAATCCCACTGACGTCACACTGGATTGTGTCTGAGACGTGTCTGTGAACTGTGCAACCACAATCCCACTGTGTCTGTGACAGGTTATACAGGCCTTTTTGTACTTTGTACTTGCTTGACCCACTACTACTTTTATAAATGTTGTTGGTCTAAGAGGGTATCGCACCAGAAACAACAACAAAAAGTGTATTTAATCTGAAGACATAATATTCATAATACCTGAACTTTGTATTTGTTTATGCATTTATTTATTCTAATGTAAAAGGCACACATCCAGTTCTGATGTATTGAATAATTCTTTACATCTACATTTTATAATAAATCTTGTCCTATGTGCTCCATGAGTTTGCAGATGTACAGTCAACCGAGGTGCTTATATCATGCGGGAATATTCTTTTGTTTTTGTTTTGCAATCATTCAAGCTTTCATTCAATATTTTACTGTTATGGGTGTGAGGAAAAGAAAGAAAAATTGACAAATAATAATATGAAATCGAAATAAAATGTAAACTAATGAGAATGCAAACTAAATGAAAATAACCTTGTGGAGGGAAAATAAATAAATAGTTGTGAATGAAACATACTGTACTGTAAGGGCCACAGGTTGGACATATAATGCCTTATGATGATCACTGTATAATGCATTGTAAATGTGCTTATGATGCATGTAGACCCGGCCGTATTATACTGATGTCACACTGGATTCTGGCAGTTCACTGTGTCTGTGAACTGTGCATGCAACAAGGTCACTGTCTCTGTGACACTGCAGTGCATGCATGAAGTCCCACTGTGTCTGAGTGTCTGTGACGCATCAGGTTAAGGTTTTCGTGCAGGTTTAATCTGATGACTATAGATAGCCGGAACTTTTGTTCATTCGGACGTAAAGAATAATAAAAAAGTCAACTCGCTCTTGCCACACTGAGTGCACTACACTACTATTATAAATGTTGTTGGTCTAAGACAGGGGTGCCCAAAAGGTAGATTGTGAATGTGATCAGTTCCATTTCCTCCCCTCTCTTCCGCAAGTGTGCTGCTATAGGTAAAAATTTAAACAATTTTCAGCCATGGGATAATACAGTTTTTTTGGTGGGTAGATCTTGTTGAGCTCGTCCTTTTGAAAGTATCTCGCAAGTCAAAAAAGTGTGGTCAGCCTGGGTCTAAGGATATCACAGAGAAGTCTGAGTGCAGTGGTAACAAAAAGTTGATGAAGACATAATTTTCGTCATACCTCATGAACTTTGTATTTGTTTGTTTATGTATTTATTTATTTTAATCTAAAGGCACAAACACGGGACTAAATTCATTTCGCTCTTATACCAAAATGTGGAACGCCCTACCAACACCAATGCGAATCCCTTGACTCCTTCAAAACTGCTCTCAAAGGGCACCTACGGACGGCTGCAATTCGAAACTGGCCCCCGTAAAATCTGAATCCCCCACCCACCCCTTTTCACCCTCACTGTATATGTTTTTGTTTTTCCTTTTAACCTCCTCTATGATGATTTCCTGTTTTTGGCTATATATAGAAGTGTATATTCGTACGTCTCTAAATGTTTTGATGAATTGAAAATGGTGGGCCCTATTGTAAACAAGTGTAATGCTTTATGGTGTCGTCCACTCACAGTTAACAGTTTTTGTATTGAGTTGTACTTGAAATGTACTGTAATTCTGAAAACTGTTAATAAATCAATCAAACACATCAAGTTCTGATGTATTGAATAAGGCTTTACATCTACATTTTATAATAAATGTTGTCCTATGCTATGCTCCATGAGTTTGTTAAAACAACATTTTACAGATGTTTGAGAGAAATGCAACACGCTTTTAAAAAAAGGGGCCTGTGGTCCAGGCACCTTGGCTGGCAGCCCGAGTCTGGCAGTGTGCCGCGGGCTCTACTCCCGATCCCGACGGCCCTCACTGCATGTCACTCTCCCATCTCTCTCCCCCATTTCCTGTCAGCCTACTGTCTGTCCCTCTATACAAAATATAATCAAACTGTGTCATGCAATCTGTGTTACCTTGAGAGTGGCTGTCCAATCTGGGGAACACCCTCTCTATTTATAGATCATTTTTTGTTTGATGCAATATTATCTCCCGAAACCTAATATAAAATTTGGCTTAGCTTCACAAACAATCACATGTGTCAGAGTCACGTTCAATGTGCAGGAACACGCTTTATCTTGTTTGGTGTGAAGCAATACCCGTTTGGAGGTGTGTGTGCACCAGCACCTTTGGGGAATTTGTGGATACTTCTTTGTCAGTATCAATTATATCACAACTCCAAACAAGAAGACAGATGTAGCTGGTCAGTGCATCACCTAGTTAGATCTACAGTAGGTCTTGCATCATGACAAACCTTTATTACTAACAACTCTCAGTTTCTCTTTAGGAAGGGATTCCTGGCTATGTGGACCATGGGTCAAGGTCAGCAAGTCATACAACATTAGAGTGACTGAGTGAGAGACAGGATAATTAGCAGAGACCGGGGGAAATGGCATTTCCATCTCAGAGAACGTAAATAAGGTTACCGGTATGTCAAATGAACTGTTTTTCTTTTTTTAAATGTTTTTTTGTGGCTTTTGCCTTTATTTTTATATTGTTTTTATGGAGGGATAGACAGTAGACTGACAGGAAATGGGGAGAGAGATGGGGGGAAGACATGCAGTAAAGGCCGTCGGGATCGGGAGTCGAACCCGCACACTGCCAGACTGGATTACCAGCCAAGGTGCCTGGACCATTGAGCCATGGCCCAGGCCAACTGAACTGTTTTTAAGTTGCGTGCGTGGTGCGTGCCTGTGTGCGTGTTACTGTATTTAGCATATTGTGTCTGTGAGTGTGTTTGGCATGTGTTCATCATATTGCCTTGATCAGTTGTGTTTTTGCTCTTGGCCAAGTGTCAAGAGCAAGAAGTATAATCTTGTTATCAGGACTAAACAAATAAAACCATAAAAACGGAAGGGGTGTGTGTGTGTGTGTGTGTGTGTGTGTGTGTGTGTGTGTGTGTGTGTGTGTGTGTGTGTGTGTGTGTGTGTGTGTGTGTGTGTGTGTGTGTGTGTGCGTGTGTGTGTGTGTGCGTGTGCATGCATGCCCATTCATGCAGATAAACTATTTTTATTGTGCGTGGGTGGACGGGGATCCCTTTCTCTTCTCAGTGTGTGGGAAGTCACAGGCTATATTAAAGAGTAGAGAAAGCAGGTAGAGAGAATTGAAACGATGAAGACACAGCAAGCAGGACAGGAGAAGACACTGCTGGAGGTGAACGTGATACTAGAGGAGATGGACGTCCTACCTAGATCCACAGCTTCACCTGAACTCCCCCAACACCGCTGCGTCCAGGGTATGGTCATGGTCAGAATGATGGGACTGGTCATCTTGGGCCTGGTGCTGGGTTTCATCCTTGCCATGGTGATCTACAAGGCAAGCAAACAGGTGAGAGAACCACTGACAGCAAGTGACCTATTGTTATATGTGTGCTGTTTACAACTTGAGGCATTGACTAATTTTATCCTTATTTTGTACAGTTAAGTAGACTGAATTCCACATGCATGAAAGGTGCTCTGCAAATGAAATCCAACTTTGACTTGAATCTGCCCATACATTCTATAGGACCCTGCAGTACCTGTACCACCAAGCGACATGGAGGAAGTCTACTACGTAACCGGTAACCTGACAGGTATAGAGTGTAAATCACATCACAGTGAAATATCTATGTTTTCTTCAACTTCAACAGTATCTACCGAAAGGTTACTTTACTAGTGTTTGTTGACTCTCCTTCTCTTCCTTCCTCAGAGAGGCGTGTGGCGAAGAGCAGATACAACATCTTCACTGCCCCAAAGAATGCTCACTACAACATCTACGTACGAGTGAGGCACCAAGACAAGAACCACAAAAGGCTTGTTTACCTCCAGCGCTGTTGGGACAGCACTGGAGGTGCTGGTCAGTTAAACTGTGTCAAACTGACTCCTGACAGCAACATTCACTCAGAGGAGGGCTCGTATTTCACAGAGAAAGCTGTAGAGGAGAAGCTCTACAAGGGCAGCAGGGTCATTCTCCTCTTCAATGAGGAGAATGATATACCTGTTGTGGAAAAGAGCGTTTTCCACATCTTTGAAATTCAACAAATGGGAAATGGACATTGAGCAATGAAAAGAGTTGTCAGAGCTTGATATTTATAGCTGGAATGATGCTGTGTAATTAGTGAGCCATTGTAAAATAGTTCTCCTAAGTTCTCCTACTGTATATAGCCTATCCATGGGTCAACACATTTTGAAACTGGATCAGAATTCCTGCAGGTCAGTGTATTCTGTGGTCATACAGTAAGTAAAAAAAAACATCGATGGAAACCGAAGGAGGTGTTTGTGGTGCTGGAAGCATTTTCACCATTATTCTGACATGATACTGCATGACCTCATCAGTATCATGATAGTATCATGGTCAATATCGTGATCAGTAACTTGCTTTGATTGGGCGTAGGGGCGGTAATGGCTGGATATTGGTACTGTAAGTGGGCGCCCAAAAAAGTTTGAGAAAAACTGAAAGTTCACTTGTTGTCTTCAAAGTAAATAGGACATTTTAACTCATTTTACCAAGTTACATTATTGGGTAAAAAGCAATGTATTGTTTTTCAATGCCATAGCATTGCCAAGTCCCTTATAAAATAAGGAGAATGCTATAAAGTACATACTGTATAAAGGTAATGTTTAGTTAGAAATAATGTATCTATTTTTATTTGGACCATAAGAACAGTGGTCTTTTCACAGCTCTCTACAACTGTCAACTGTTCCAAAGTCTATTTCCACTACACTGGGCACATGGACAGTAGGCCTACACTCTTAACTTTTTTAATAATCATAAAGTGTTTCATACAACCCAACCAAATGTTGCCTAGTTATTAACAACAGCTTGAACAAAAGCCAGATGTAGGCCTATTTGACAGTGCAGTGCAGAAACATAATTGCCTTGATTGCATAACGAGCGTCACAGCTGAATACTGTAACGACGTGGCCGTAACTTTCTTCTCCAAGGAGTGAGCTTGTTGCCTGGTCTGCTGAGTTGGAGATCAGGGTTCGATTCCACCTCCCACTCTGAGGGCTGGATTTTGAAGGTGCGTTTTACCATGTGGTAATACATAAATTGGCCTCGCTCTGCGCACAATCGTATTATGAAAGCCTTATCGTCCCGTGTTGAACGCACACACATATGGAATACGACGTTGCTGAATATTTTAGCATTGTGGGAGTGTCCATATGTTAATTATTTTCGCTTTGCGCAATTTGCTATTAAGCCCCTTGACCTGCGCATAACGATTAGACGTGGGTCTAGGCACCTCATAAACGCAAAAAGAAGAAAAAGCACTGTTTGATTTTACACTTGAGCGGCTCTGGGACGCTGCTGGAGTGTTGCCAAGTCTGTTTATTATAAGCGGCTTCTTTTTCTGTAAAGTTGCTTGTAAATATTGGT
This sequence comes from Protomyctophum bolini, assembly GCF_963924005.1. Classification (NCBI taxonomy): domain Eukaryota; kingdom Metazoa; phylum Chordata; class Actinopteri; order Myctophiformes; family Myctophidae; genus Protomyctophum; species Protomyctophum bolini. Next base: position 26,320,094 of record NC_137869.1, on the reverse strand, counting down.
AGGCCTAGTTGTGGTTGCTTTTCTTGTTTCTAAAGGTTTCTCCCAATGTTGTTTAAACCAGTGATCCTCACACAGCACATTCCCATGTCAAGGATCCCCAGATTAATGCATTTGCCCAACTAAGGACGGCTAATACAAAAATGTAATTAAAACTTTACTTTTGAAAATAGCAGATCTACCAGCTCACAATGCATCACATTCATTCATTAAAACTATGAACTCTGACTGCAGGCGGATATATAATGATCATTATAACAATGTGCAAGAAAATATTTAAAAAGATGTAAGAACTTTATATTTGTGGACAATCAAAATATGTTTTTTATTTTAATGTGGTGTCATTAAAATTAATCTGGATATAGCAGACTCACTATCTAGAAAATAAAAACATGGCACTTCATTTAAAATAGGTTACAGACCCCTGTTATATGCGCTTATTTTGGGATTATTTTTATAGACCTATTTACTTGTTTCTCTGAGACATGGCAACAGCGTCTTTTTATTGCGTCATTTTATTAAAATGTTGAGATTAGAAACGGCCATAATTCTTTCATTTCTCAACCTTAAAAAAAAACAAAAACATATCCATAATCCTTGGGAAGTTTGCTTTCATATGCTGTATCACACTCGATTCAAGTCTTCTTCAATAAAATGCTACGAGCGAAGACCATACCATCACGGGACCATACCGCATCACGGGCATACGCACCAGGCATTCAACTCATTACTCATTTCAAATATAATATAATTATAATTTAAATTAAAATATAATTTTACTGGTGTTTCTCAATAGAAACAACTTATTTTGAGGCATAAAGGTGACAGCATGCAGTGCAATAGGAATAATTAACCCAAATGTGACAAAGTCATATGTCATGTCTTCTATGGTGCCAGCCTGAAGAAATGTAATAATAACGATCCCCAAAGTGCGCATTCCGTATGTGACATCAGCTGACTGGTAAAGAAAATAGTAGGGGAGAGCCGCCTTGGATGTAACGCGTCACGGTTGTAACATGGACGTTATCTCTTGATTGGTCAACGCCACCATGACGCCATCGCGTCAGTATGTGTACAGCAACGTACTCTACGTGCCCAGGAAGTTTGAAGTGTTTACCTTCATCCTGCGGGGAGCTATTGGCGAAAAACTGACTTTTTTCAAAATGCGTATAATTTTACACCTGGAGTATTTGTGTGCTACAAGTTTTTTCTTTGGTGTTGGTGAATAAAAATCCACATGGATGTCTTCATGCTTATGTTCTTCATTAGTTTGCATCGTGTTTAGACGGAATTCACGTTCATTCTGGTCTGTAAGCAACGGCAAAGAAAACTTCGGAGGGAGGGTCAATTGTAACATGTGTTACAAATGGTCCGCTTCCATTCAATGCCATTATAAGTAATATTTACATATTTGACATATTGGCCAATATTATATGTTCTAAAATTGTATTGTATTGTGTAGTGTATTCTAAAATTAGTTTAGGGTTGTATAACATTGTACAACTCAATCAATCAAACGTTTGTTTAATCAATGTATTTCCCCATTGAACTGAAAAAAAAAGCCCAAACTGTACACCCGATACTATTTAATATTTCCCAATATGTTTGATACATTTTCTTATCACATCCATGGTATGAAAACAATGCTAAGGAGTTGCTTCAATGAAATATAATTGCTTTAAGCTGAAAACGATATGTTTAATGGTGTTTTTTAGCGTTGTTACATTTATACTCCATGCTGTTACAATTAATCCGATATGCGCAGCAAATGTAACACTGAAACAGCGTCCACGTTCGGTTTAATAACTCCCGACCTGTTTTATCAAAAAAATAACTTGAAGTGGTTTATGGTAGCTGACATGTGTAGGTCCGTTGCCTGAAAATATTACATGTTTAGCTAAACGGATCTCCGAGTAAAAAAATGAAACGTGCAAAATGTTACATCCAAGGCGGCTCTCCCCTACGGACATGTTGATTGGGTAACTCTCAAACACGCCTTAAACACTCCCATGACTAATTCAAGGCCGTTTTGCGCACTCCACGGGGTGTCGAAAGCGCTTCTTAACATGCTTAAAATTGCAATATGACATACCTCACGCCCCCAGCTCATATTACTGTAATAGGTAAAACGCACCTTCAAAATCCAGCCCTGAGAGTCTGGAGTCATTTCTCTCCAAAAGCCCTCGAATATGATGGAATATAAATAAAGATTATTGTGTTTATGGTATCACATGCTCAATTATTTTCGATTTATCTTTGATTTGTGGGATACGGGACAGCCCTGTGACTGTCCCGGCCGTGGTCAGCCCTCCCGAGTCCCAACACAATAGTGGTGGTCCCCATGTGCTCCGAGTCAGAATGGTGGTCCCGGGGTCAAAATCTGTTGAAACCCCCTGGTATAGCAAATATCCCTATGTGACCATTTAGGATAACGTACTCTGGCTGCTGTGATCTGTTTTCTGCCTGAATTTTCTATTCTTCAATAAATTGTCAACACTTCAAGTTCACCCTGACTGGATATTCATATTTTCTATTACAATGCAGCAGTACTCTGCCTCTGATATTGTGTAGCCTACTGTAAAATATATTTGATAGGTGTGGGGCCCTTCGGTCCCACTTTTGATGTCGTGTGTGTGTGTGTGTGTGTGTGTGTGTGTGTGCGTGCGTGCGTGCGTGCGTGCGTGTGTGTGGCAAGTAGCCTACTCCTCCAGTACCTCCACATTAGGCCGTTGCATTGCGATCTCGTCTTGATCAATCTTCGTTAGCAACCTGGTCGTGGCCCTTCGAACTGCTCCCCGTAATATTTTGTTTCTTTGTATGTCCGCCATGGCTGCAGGTGTCTGTGTATTCGCTTCTTCATTCATAGATAGATCTTGTTTAGATCTCTCTCCCGGGTTTCGGCACCAAAACTGCAAATACCATCAGACGGGACAACTTCTTGCTTGCAATTAAGATTTCATTTTATTTCCTATACGGTTTAACAATACTAAAAACAGGGAAAAGGGGAGGTGGAACAATGTTGGCATGAAGTCAGAGTGTCACTTCCTGCCTATAAGCACTCACAGCATGGGCTCAATCCCACTGATTAGGGATGACACTATAGGTGTGAATGGTCATTGTCCTATTGTCTTCTTTAAAGTGCTGTAAATGCAGTGCAATTCAATTAAGCTATATCACAGACAATATTCAACACCAGCACCATTTTCATATAGCAGAAACATGTCAAGGACTTATATGAAACTTATATGTTAGACATATATGTGGCATATGAAATTGGACCCCCTGAACATATATGCATGTGCATATGCACTTATATGAACATATAAGCACATGTACATATATGTACATATATGTACATAAATAATACAATATAATAAGAATACAATAATAATAATAATATAATAGCAACAATATTATTTACACATACACAGAAATGTTTGGGAACCAGTGATGTAGCCTTTATATATGTAAATTACACAATCTTTCTGAATAAAACAATATCTATGTGTCAGAAAAGAAGACCTCAGAGATGTTTCTTGGGAGAATAAACATTTATTGACTGCCCCATATAAAAATAAATCATAAAAAATATGATTTTGTTTTATTTGGTCATAAAAATATACATTGGAGGGGTGGGGGCTCCAGGTCACCAAGGCTTCTCTTGGGCACCACTCTGATGTCATCCTCGAATCTGATTTGATTAAAAAAAAGAGGCATCATTAGTTCAGAAGCAAGCTACAATGCACATCACAATTTGCGTCATGTCATCGTCATGTCATCGTACAATACACTATAACGTATCATTCTCCATTCATTGTCAATCTGAATTTAATGTTTGTGTAGTGCGACGAGGTTCGGCCTTAGAGCCGAGGAAAGACGCTTAGCGAGGTCTCTAAGAACCCTATAGGGTAACATCCCTAACTATAGGGATCTAAACCGGGAACCGTGACCTCTGCACTGCACACATCTACATACATGGGCAGCACTGCTGGTATAGGTTAATGCACCCATCTATACACTGGCAGATAGGTGCTATCTAGGCTAAAGTGACAGCACTGAGTTTACGGATGCATTTAGGGACTCCCCTGTGCCACAGTATCTGAAAACTACAGCTCTGTCAGCCCTAAACAAATATAGCCTCCAGTATTAATTTAGAGTGATTTAGAGAGATTGGCTGCATTTTGATTTTAGGAACCCTCCTCCTGACTAAAAGAACAAAATTGCAGGTATACCGTCATGTTGTTTATGGTGAATTGCAACAGTAGGCTTGCAGTGCATCAAGATCAAGCACAATTACAGTAAGTCTGTTCTGTTTCTGATTTCTAATTTCATTACCTTTCCCCCTGTGTTTACATACAGTTACTGTATAAGGACTCTCCAGTCTCTATGCCTTTACTAAGAGGATTCACATAATTGTAAGAATAATACCTGCATTTTACAAAATTTGCAGAAACAGAAAATGCATATAATTCAAGTTATTTGTTTATACACCCCCAAGACAGCTCTGTGCAATTGTCATTACACAAACATGTTACGCTGTTGATGACACAATGGACCTTTAGGAATGTGTAACTCTGAGATTGTACAAATTGAGTATTTTATACTCACCGGGGACTGGGGCACCAGCTGCTCTGACAGCAGGGGGGTGTGGTCGATCTACTACAGTCACATCTAATGTGTCAGTGGTTTTCCAAGTGGGGTCGATCGATCGACAGATAGGTAGGTAGATAGGTAGGTAGCCGGCAGTAGGTAGGTACTGTAGGTAGGTAAGTCGGGGAAATGATTCATCATTGTAGCACCTCACCACAGTACGGATGAGACAAAGATACTAGCTGTACAGGTATAAGGGAAGAGAACAAGTACAGAGAAGTAGAAAGAAACACAATATAACGATGATAGTGTATATGGCCCACTAACAGGTGGAAATGGAGGTGAAGGCTTAATGTGCATGCATTATACACTTATGTGCAGATAATTACATTAATCAACAATATACACTAAAGGTTTTAAGTGTGTAATCACTGGTTACAATGTCAGAAGGTGACTAAAATAGTAGATCTGCAAAGGTTGCAGCACAGAAAAGGAGCTGCATTGTTTCAATTGAAATGCAGTTCATTGAATATGTGACAGAGGGAGCCAAGAACTAAGACATGCCAATGGAGAACACCTTGCTCTTTGGGATTCCTTCTCATGTCTGCAGCATCATTCCTTTAAACAACAACTGATCAAAGTCAGCGGAATGGAGAAGTTTGTGAGTGACAGTTTATAGTGGGACGATTGTCCCCAATTAGTGAGACACGAAATAGCATACGCTCCCAAAATCAGACAAATCCATGCAGTTTGCTCTGCTGCCTTTTTTCCCTTTCAGTGAAGATGAAACTTACGTGCATAGAAGGAAACAGAGCTCTTACCGACCTGTCAGCCTCAGCCACAAGCAGAGACCATATTCACACAGGAAGGAAATGTAGATAGAAAAGTACAGCCTGTATACCTCACTGAGGTCTTTATATCAACACAGGTTGCATGCCCCCCACCTTCACTGTACATTACATGGCATGCATTACTGTACTCACTGTATGTGAGCATGTACATTCTGTGTGGTGTGTGTGTGTGTGTGTGTGTGTGTGTGTGTGTGTGTGTGTGTGTGTGTGTGTGTGTGTGTGTGTGTGTGTGTGTGTGTGTGTGTGTGTGTGTGTGTTGTGGTCTGTGTGTGCCGAATGCAGAGCTGAGCTGTGACAGATAAAGAAAAAAGTGGTGGTCTCAAAACTACTGCAATGTGAGAACACAAAGTAATAAATAACACTATCATGTTCACATTAAGGATAATAAATTAAACTAAATAAAGAGTTGGTATATTTGGATATTTACTTTTGATGTGTGGGCTTGTTATGATTGTAAGAGCTGAAAAACAAATCACCATCCAGATTTAAATTAAAAATATACTGTACATTTTAATAACTTAATTTTAAAACTATTCCAACACTCTGTTCTATTACCATACTGTACATTCAGACCTGACATCCAGTGTCAGATTCACATAACAATAAATATCTATAAGAGAAATGTTTTCCTATCAACCATCACCTTAGTGTCACATGGTATCCATGACCGAACAGTGATGTCATTCTTTTCAGCACCACTAAAACTGTATCAAACATATGTGAACATCAAGATCACAGTTTATACAGTATATCCTTCCATGTTGTTGGAAGTACATTCACCTGCCATCATGAAGTCTGATTTATACTTAATCACACGGCGGTGCCAGTGTCTCACTGCAAAAATAGCTGATCTCACCATGTATTATGGATGTTTGCTACACCAGCATATGACGGAGCATAAAGAAAGCATCAGACAGCAAGAAGCAAAAGGAGGGCAGGTGGGTTCAGCAAACTTCTGGAGTAGTCCTACTTGCTTCCAGCTCCCCCCTCCTCAGGGTTTGCCTGGCTTAGATCATTGCAAACCATTGCCATAGGCTTAGATCTTGTAGAGGCCAAAGAAATTGGCATGACGCTGATGGCTGAGATACGAGGGATGAGACACATTCACAAACACTCTGTCGTGTTTCTCTAGGTGCAGGGCAGAGGCAAGATAGCTATCTGAAGTCCAGACATCGCTCTGCCTCTGGCTACAGAAACCAGCTCTGTGGGCCTCCATCAGTTTCAGAGGCTGTTTCGCTCTCCTCAGAAACACGGTGTGAGTGTGAGTGTCTGTCGGGCCGCAGTTCTTGAAGTGCAGCTCCACGCGTGAGTAGATGTGGTAGAGACCAGTATGGTTGACCTGCAGACCTCCGTCCTCGACGCGGTACACTACGCCCCCCTCTGTGAATGCACGGCCTGTCTTCGCCTCCCATCGCAATGTTTTCTGGGGATCTTTTTCAATCCGCCCTGTAAGAGGCAGGGGAAGATGACATGTTAGATATTAGAATCCAGAGCAGAGAAAAGGGCAGGAGGAGAGGGGGATAGAAGATGACAGGAGGACGACAGGAATGGGAATGTTCATGCTTACCTATAACGTGTGCTGCGGCTCTGCTGTCTGTGATTTCTCCATGCAGCTCAGGTTCTTGGAAACCTGAAACAGTTATTGGAGAGCACCTGTCAGCAATCATCTTCCTATTTCCCACCTTGATTTTAAAACACTATTCCCTTTAATAGTGACCCTCTTAGTTAATGTGCTACTAACACTTACCAACTTGCTTTGCGGGTGTGAGAAATTCTTTCTCTGTGTCGATTTCCTGTCAGATAAAAGATATATCAATACCACTTCACATGAAAAATTAAAAACACATTCATGATTATGTGTGACATGGAAAGCTTTTTATTTCAATTTGAAATCATCTGTCTTGTCAAAGTTTCTGACAATGTTTGAGTTCAATGTTTGAGGAGGATATCCTGTCTCAGTAGACAGGTGACCAAAAAAAAGATTCTCCTTTTTAGCTTTTAAATGTCAGAGCGGAGTTGAGGTGAAGCTTTCTGGTGAAGTTTAAAACACATAATTGATTATAATGATTTGACTCTGGTCTTCATGTTTTCCAGAAATATTTCTTTCCACTATCACTATATATGCAAAACCTACAGTTTCCCACTCACTTTCCAGTGGTCACATGCCATACCATTGATGTTTGTTGCATTTCTGTGCCCATTTAAATATCTTAAATAGCATTCTTAATTATATTAGAAGGCAATGTTTTTGGGGGTCTTTAACTGTGTAATCTTTTTCATAAAGCTTGCTTTTCACAAACCACTTCTTACAATCTCATGTAATTATACATCATTATATATGCGTGCATGCGTGCACGCACACACACACACACACACACACACACACACACACACACACACACACACACACACACACACACACACACACGCACACACACGTATGCACGCTCTTTTCATCTTCAAACTATTCTCATTTTACTATGTACTTAACGTAATATTATTACAATACCAGCCAATCACATCTTACAACAACTTACCTTTCTTATATTAACCAGTTCTCGCTGTAACTTGTGTATCTGGTAAGCTCCAAGCCCCATGGCTGCAAACACAAGCATTAGAAGGAAAAGCAGAACCACCAGCAGGCCAGGACTGACCCCCATGAAGCTCTGTCTCTTCCCCCGGCTCCTTGCTCTCTCCCGGGCAGGAGGAAAGGACCAGCATGGTATCAAGCCTGGGGGCTGGACAGAGTGCTGTGGGTCTCCTCCACCATCATCTACCAGAAAGACCTGTGGGAACGGATACCTCGGATCATGGCTCATGGTGCAAATCTAGGTGCAACAAAAAGATAGTGTATTGCCTCTGTATGTGCAAGGCGGTGTGTTGCATCTGTATGCTGAAGGCGTGCATGTGTGTTTCTATCTGAGAGCACCCTTGTCTTAAAACTCTGAAGCCTTCAAGCGTCAAGCCCTCTGAAACCCACAACCTCCACCCACACACATAATATATGGACTGATGTGAGACATTAATGGCTTCACTCATCCATTAATCACTTTCCTGTGCACACAGTACACACACGCACGCACGCACACACACAGCAGACTAGGACAACCACAACTTTTTACAATTTCCCTGAAAGGCAACACTGAGAATACCCTTGGCTTACATGATGAACACTTCACAGCCTAAATGCAAAGGCTGAGTGTGAGAGATTTCCTCTTGCCCCAGAATTCACCAGATGACATTTCATTTAGGGTTTGCTGTGGCTTCTGTGCAATTTCTGTACCACTGAAAATCAACGCATCTTTGAGCTTAAATTAATGACAATTAGTATAGTTTTAGTTTGCAAAGCATCGGAGCAGTCTGGTCTTGAATTACAGGAGGAAAGATGATGTAATTTGTCAGCATGACATTGTTGCAAAAATGTTGGGTCACTCTGAGGATTATTTAATTGAATTGAGACATGAGTGATGATAAGTTTAATGAGAGCCTCGGTGGATTAATATCAGAAATTGTTTTATTTAAAAAACATTATGAAAATAGAAATATAATAGCATTATTTTTTCATATTTCAGCGTTAGAAATACAGAAAGTGGGTAATGCCAGGTGATTGAAAGTTTCAAATAAATGTTAATATACATAATATATTTTCAGATGTTTTTGTAGCATAGAATATTTTATTCTGAACAATACATATATATATACACACACACACACACACACACACACACACACACACACACACACACACACACACACACACATACAGTATGTGTAGAACTATATATATATATATATATATTTATTTAAAAAAAGAAATAAGATCAGGTTACATTGAATTAAAGATGAATTAATCGTTTTGAAGAGAGATATCATCTTAAAAGTATATATTTTTTATATATTATTATTCATAAAGTCGTATGATATTTTATAGAAATTAAATATCTATCATATCTATTCTCTCTAAAGTCTTTTGTAGAAAATAATTGTATTTTATATTAATGTCGGATTTCTTTAAAGGTTTATTTGTTGTTTTAGTATTTCATTTTAATATTTTCGAGAGGTCGGCAGTACTTGCGTGCTCGACAGAGTGCAGATCTAGTTTTCACAGAGGTTATGCATTTTCCATAAGACTGATGCAACTGCCAAAATCAGGACTAACTAAAGTCAATTAGCTTGGTTAGCTAAATTGCAGAAACAAATGGAGACTCAAGGCTTTTATATAGCCACCATGGAGAGAAAGCTGATGCTCTTCCTCAAAGACGTAAAGATATACGATACGTAGCTTGCGGAGTTAGTCAGATATACTCGAGCGGGTTCATGCTATGCCCAAGGGACATAAATGTATTCGAGGGGTTAATATGTGGGTAATTATATAGTGTTTGCAAGACCCACATGTCATTTGCTGACCAATTAGGCGGGGTGTTTAAGCTCGCCTAGACTGCATGCATTCTTCCTGCCTTCCTTCTGCATGATTCCTGGTTGTTGTTGCACTATTTGCTCCCACCACCACTGGTGGGCTGTTATTTCTGTTCCTCATGGGGGTTGTTATTGTATATCCGTTACCTATCCGTTAATGTATATCTACCAGGGCGACTGTGGCTCAGGAGGTAGAGCAGGTCGTCCAATGATCAATCTACATGGAAAAGACACTGAACCCCAAATTGCTCCTGATGTGCTGGTTGGTACCTTGCATGGCTGATGGCTTCCACCGCAATCGGTGTATGAATGTGTGTGTGAATGGGTGAATGTAATGCACAATCTATGTAAAGCGCTTTGGATAAAGGCACTATATAAATGCACCATTTACCATTTACCTCCCTGCTCTTTATATTTAATGATGGTGTTTAATTGTGCCGAGCAGTGAGAAAATTGCAGCAGAGCCGAATGCAAAGATAATATTTATATGCACACTTGATTTATATGCATGACTCTGATTCTATAATAAATATTGGTTAAACCTATTCGTGAGTTATGACTGAATTCAATTTATTTTCCAGAAAAGTTGCACGCAACAGCAATGTAGACCTCTACGTCAGTGGTAAGTGGTAACCATGAGCCATGTAAAGTTCCTGCTTTCGACACGCCACCAGTTTCGCAACCCTCATAGCTGAAACGGAGGCAGAGGGAGGGGTTTGGGGACTAACCAGGCCGTGCACAGCCTCACTGCACACAGAAAGTCTAACCAGTGACTCACTTAGTTAGCAAGTATTTTCTCTTCAGCCTGCATAACGGTGCAAGTGTGGTCTTGACTCTTGATGACGGTTTTACACGGCATTACACTGATTGCACAATTTCTCCACTCAAGACATTTTTCTAAACTATTCCTTTTCCAGTCATTCTTATAGATTTGTCACAGATCAGATTATTACATACTGCAATTTCTTACAAAATTACCTCCCACTGTACTGTTGTTTATCACCATTCACATTTACAGCAGAATACCTATAATGTACGACAGTTTCCAAACAAAATATACATCATCTTAGCCATATGTACAAAACCGTAACACCAGACATACAGGTGTCATTGTAATCTACCGGTGTCACGTATAAGAGTCTTCATCTGAAGAAGAATAACAACACAGTCCAAGTACATTCCCTGCTTCCATCATCCCAGTGACGCAGGATTTTGTGGTCCTCCCTGTACAGTCAGACCCTGGATTCTGCTCTGTGACTTCACCTTTCTGTCCACTAATGTCCCCAATTCCTGTCTCTTCAGAAATGTCTCTGCTCTGATCCAAAATAGTTTGTCCCAGAGTGGGATTATAGAGGTTCGGCAGGCCAGACTGCAACGTCCTGACTAGACTGCGTGTATGAGACAAATCCGGCTGAGCTACCGGCCCTCTAAACCCAGCCACTGCCACTGCCAGTCGGGTACGGTCAAAAGAGAGTGGCTGGTCCTGGTCCGCACACACTAGCCTTGGAGGTTCTGGAGTGGGATTGGGGGTAACAGGGGCTCTGGGCTCAGCTTCTGGTTGGTTGTGATGTCCTGTTTTGCCATCAGCTGAGGCTGCGTAACCTTCTGTCCTTTCACCAGCCATGTCACTTTCAACTCCCCTCAAGGGACCACTGCCGCCATGTGGCTCACAATGCCGTGATTTCTTAACTGTGCATGAGAGTGAAAATAGGGGAGAAAACAGAAGGCTTGTAATACGTTTGATGTAAGCACTGATACTATCATCCTATCAAGAGAAATGAAACAGAAACCCAATTTTGTATACCTACTACAGGTCACAAAATATGACAAACACTCAAAACAACATGTCTGATAAGATGGGCTCCAGGTTTTTCGTTTTTCAATAATAATAATAATAACTGCCATCATCAGTGGTTGAAATCCCCTCCCCAATGAAAATGTACATATTAAGCATTAAGCAACAAAAAAAGAGTTCTGGAAACATCGAAGAAACTTGAATTAACAGAGTGATACCTACAGTATATGTATGTATTCTGAAACCTATCTTAATTACGTCACCATCAACAGCCGATTATAACCACGCCTACCATACATACATACCACTTCTGGTCCAGCCGACCTTAATACTTGCACTCTGCTTGCGCAAGTAGTGATTTTGCTTGCTTGAACAAGACTCACTGGGTCTATGGAGTGTCTCCCATGTGGATATCGGACTTCATCAAACTATGACATATAGTGTATATATACACAGGACATCTACTCCGTTTGATGACATATCAATCTCAGCCTCTCCTCTCATCTCATCCTCTTATATAGTAGTGACATCAGACAATGTAATCGCTTTGAGCAATCCTCTAAAGGTCCCTGCACACTGCTGCGTTTTCTCTTTTCTGACCCGAATATCGGAGCAAATTTCAGTTGCGTCGTTGTTTTTCTGAAAAACGCACCAGTCTGCAAGGACTTAATCCGAAAAACACAGCAGTGAGCAGTGTGCTCCTTTATACTTTAGGTTTGTTAAACTGACCACTGCTTGGAGAGTCTTGTGTGTCTTCCCTCCTCTTGGCATATGCCCGAGGAGTCCATGGCTTATGTTTACAGGAGGGGTCAACAATCCGTAGTTTTGTGATGAAGCGTTTGTATTCTTTCTCCAGGGCATCAATGCATAGCTGGAACTCTGCTATCTTTCTTTCTGGGTAGTGGGAAAGCTGGGACTGCTGTGAAATATTAAGAAAAGCGTAATATGTAGCAGTATAGTTCCCAAGCATTGCAATGTAATCACCTCTCCATCTGGAGAGGGAAGCAAACAATGAATGGACATGAAACTGACAGATTGTAGAGGCCATTGATTCATCATTGCAATGAGTCTGGCCATTCTAACTTTTTCCTGAACAACCTCATGAAGTGCCAGCAGTTGGAATCAGGTTCACCACACAATACATGTGAATTTACCTGCAGGTAATACTCAATTTCACTCTTGATACTAGGGATCCACTTCTTCACAGATGAGGCAGAATTAAGAGTCGACTGTAGGAAAAAAGGAATGACATGAAAAAGGAGTCAAGGCCAGCTGCAATTTGCAACAAAAGATTTTTTTAAATAATGGGTTGAATCTAGAGTTGCAATACCAGCCATTGACAATCCATTCATCCAAACAGAAAAGTCAGATCTGCTTGTATTAAATAACGTTAAACTCACCAACATTTCAGCTGTAAGGAAAGCTTGAATTATCCTCTTTCAATCTGCAAAGAGTTTGTTTCATAAAAATCCCCCGTAGACATGTTATGAGCTACTTTCTGTTAAGACATTCTGTGCAGGTGATACGTTTTTGGAAGTACTCGTTTTCATTAACGCATCGTACTGCTGCTTCCTTGTGCAAATTCGAAATAGGTGGTCGTACGCTCGGGCCGCTCAGTGACTTCAGACGAGTCCTTCCAAACTACAACACTACAGCAGAAAGTAACTCATAACGTGTCTATGGTGGATTTTTATGAAACAAACGCTTTACAGATTGAAAGAGGGTAATTCAAGCATCCCTTACAGCTGCAATGTTGGTGAGTTTAACGTTATTTAATACAAGCAGATCAGACATTTCTGTTTGGATGAATGGATTGTCAATGGCTGGTGTTGCAACTCGAGGTTCAACCCATTATTAAAACATATACTGTATATAGTGTTTCAAATTGTGGCTAGGTTTAGGCAGTATTAAATGGAATTGTCATGTTAGAATTAGAACAGCTAGATCCAGGTGTTTTAAAAGCTTTAATAAATTACCAATTTGGGTCTCCGCTCATGTACTTTGATGCGTCCCTCTGCAAAACATATGAAAGACATGTTACATTTTTATCTCTTTTACAAAGGCTAACATTGTCATAGATTGCTCCAAATGAATACTAACATCAGTAAAATAACATTGGTGGAATAATATTAATGAGGGTATGTGTAGTGTTTTTGTTGTGTTTCATTTATTCCCACAATAAAAACAGTACAAAGGTAACATTATTAAAAGACACAGAAATAAGAGTGAGAAAGGTTAATTCTCACCTAAAATACCAAACAATTACTAAGTTAAACATAGTAATACTAATCAAACAGTGTGCTGTTGTGTAGGTACTATAAATACATGTAGGCATAGCTCTGGTACATTGTAGGCCTATGTTTCTTTCTTTTGTTTTGTTTTACTTCTAATGAACATACTTATTTTAACAATTAAGCCTATACCTTAGATTATTTTTCGTGAATTCATTCAGAAAACTAGCAAATGCTGTCAGCTTCATATACTGTAGGGTAGGCTGTAGGGTTTCAGGACGCTCGTTTACCGTTTCTGTATTTTGGAAGGTTCCCATACAGAAAAGGTAAACAAGGGTAGCTAGTATAGCTACTGCTAGCAGACACAACTTAATTGGCTACAACTTGCCCTCTTTCTCTTTCTGAAGCCACAGTCTGTTGAGCCTTCCTTGTTGCTTCTCCTCGTTCCTTGCCATCTTTGCACAGTCAGTAACAAGGTGTAAAAATGGACAGTGAATGGAACCGCTAATATAATATTGCACTGGCTGTTTACGTTCCACCACGTCACGTGACTTTGAAACCGTGGTCACGTGTAATGGTGTAGTTATGCCCCAGTCTAGAAAAGGAGGCAACCCTATTGGGTGGTTTTTGTTAGTTCATGATCTTCTTTTTTAAATTTAAATAAGATTTCAAAACTGTCGATGCTCTTTGCAACTTTTTATTTTATTTAATTTACAAATTACAATTTTACATTTGAATAGTAGGCTACTATATGACTTTGGGAGTTTTGTTTGCATTGTAGTTGTAACTTGTAGGTGATAAATACCTGTGGTCAATTAGAGAAACGACGGTCAACTGACTGTTATTTGTGAAAGCTAATTACTATATTCAAATATCTCAGTCAATAAAATGAAACGTTGGATATGATACGTATTTATATTCAAACAAATAAATGTGGGGATTCAATAGGGGATTGTAGTCTAGCTATAAAGGCTATTATCTACTTCACTGTATACGTGGGGAAAATACTTTTTTTCTTATTTGCGTTATCCTTGATTATGATGGGTTTGATGTTACATGATAGACACATATGTTTTATTTCAATCAAGAACATTACTCCTTAAATGTATGTCCATCCTACTAAAATGTCTGATCTTCCCTTCCCCTACTTGATCAGAAACATCTTTCTCTTCAGCAAGGTTGCGATGGCCTCGTGCTCCAATGTGTTTCCACCCTCTGCCACCTGTAATGGAGTCTTCCCTACGTTGTTGGTGGTCTGCAGATCTGCCCTCTTCCTGTGTCCCGCCTGCCCGGCCTGACCCCAGCCCAGCAGTCTCCTGACTGCCTCTTGGTGCCCACCCCGAGCAGCACAGTGTAGGGCCGTGTCCTTACTGTTGTCTATAGCGTTGATCTTTGCCCCGGCCTCCAGGAGCAGCTCAACCGCACTGTAGTGGCCTTTCTCAGCTGCAGCATGGAGAGGGGTTCTCCTCCATACGTTCCTCTCGTCCACTCCCTTGTTATTCAGTGCTTGAAGAAGCACTGTGACCAGTGCAGCCTGCCCGTTAGCTGCTGCGTAATGGAGAGCAGTGGAACCGTTCATGTCCTTGGCCCCTGCCTTTGCCTTGTGGGACAGTAGTGATGTCACAGCAGCCATGCTTCCCTCACCAGCGGCTAGGTGCAGGGGGGTTTTCTTCTCCTTGTCAATGGTGTTTGGGTCCGCTCCAGCTGAGATGAGAAGGCTCACCACAGGGGTTTCCCTCTGGGTTGATGCTGCCCAGTGCATGGCTGTCCTCCCCTGCCTGTCCTTTGCTCCTGGGTCGGCCTTGCCCTGAAGAAGCTGGGTCACTGTCTCTGTATGACCCAGCTGGCTGGCAAGATGAAGAGGAGTCAGGCCATCCTGAGTCACTGCATTCACCTGATGAAATGAAACTAAACTTGTTAAGTATTCACTCATAGTATAGTAGTATATGTTTTTCTTACCCCTTTCTTATCCCCAATTTAATTTAGTCATTAAGCCAATTTTGCAATTTAGACTAATAGGGCCTTTGTCCTACTCCTCCCACCCAACACTCTCTGCCGACCTCAGCCGTAAGAATACTGTATTCTTACGGGCTGAGTAGGACAAAGGCCCTATTAGTCTAAATTGCTAAATTGGCTTAATGACTAAATACATGCAGTGACAATTAGGGTGATTATTGTCACTGCATATTCTTATGGGCTGAGGCGGAAGCCCTTTCCGGCTTCCCTCCCCTGAACGGAACACGGATCAATTATGTTCATGTAGACGCTTGACAAAGCCGGATGGACCACAGTGGATTCAAACCCTCCGTGGTGGTGGGCAGATACTTTGCCACTATGCTACCCAAGCGCTATATTTAACTTCATGATACCGAATGCCATGAGTCCAATTTGCAAGGTTATATGTGTCCCTATAGGAATCTACAATAATCATCCAAGAATGATTGCTTCTAAAATAAATTACATACTGTATTTATTACATAATGTCAGAATTTACCTGAGCCCCAGCTCTCAACAGCAGACCAGCTAATGCTGACCTGTTGTGTTGTGCTGCCACGTGCAGAGGGGTATGGCCTTCAGGTCCTGTGATGTTAGGATCTAATCCCTTCTCCAGAAGTGTCTGCACTATAGACACACTGCCACTCTGGGTAGCTAGGTGTAAAACTGAGGACAGGTTGGGTAGTGTGGCATCAAGTCTGGCCTGTTTTGCTGCCAGAGCTCTGAAGTAAAAACAAGCAAAAACAAAAAAGGAAAAGTCAGTCAGATAATTCTATTGTTTGCAATCATGTACAAAAACAACTGTTTTTTATTTTGTAGACAATATACCTTCTCTCCCAAATTCCTTGCCTATGTTACATAGCGTCACAGAATAGAAATGAACAGAAAGCTCTGTGATTAATAATATTTTGTGTAATGTGGTCTTGACTGAACTGGTGATGTAGTCTCCTGCCGGGGATTTCACACCGGGTCTAGAAGGAGATCATGGATTTTGTCTGAGTAGTTGATCAATGATCATAGAAAACCTTTCTTGTGTGACCACCACGCTCTGACTTGTGGTGCGTTACCCGTTCAAATGCAGCCTTGGTGTGTGCGACCCATTACTGTTACTTTTTGATAATCAATCGATTAACGGCCCTGTTGAATATAAAACTAGCTGATAATCAGTTAAGCATGGCCTGTCTCAGAGTAACTGTATACATTTACCTGAATGCCTCTGTGTGCCCCAACTCAGCAGACAACAGGAGGGCAGTGTATCCCTGCTTGTCGTACAAATTTACATCAGCTCCATGGTCTATCAGAGCAGTCATCACTTCATCTTGGTTCTTTTTCACAGCTGAGAAGAGAGCAGAGCCCAGGGTCTCTGCACTCAGGGCTCCTCTGGCATGCGCTATTAAGATTTGCAAAATTATAAATGTAAAAAAGTATTCACAGTTTTACATTTAAAAAAATCTCTTTTTCAGTGCTATTGAAATATTTAAATTGTCATAAATGACTACCGTGATGATAATAATAATTACAACACTATAACGAATATACAGTATGAGGTTGAGAACTTGAGACTCACCAAGCAGTAAATGCAGTATAGATCCATGATTGAGTTCAATAGCTTTAAGTATATCTGCATGGCTAACCTTTGCGCCTGCATTAAGAAGGACAGTCACGGTTTTCTCATTGTTACCAGTGACTGCAAGGGACATTGCTGTCTCCTTGTGGCAATTCCTGGCATCAACAGCAGCCCCACTCTGCAGAAGCACCTCAGCCAACCTCCAGTCATCCTCTCTGGCAGTGATGTGGAGGAACGAGTCTTGCATCTGTTTTTGCCTGGTCTCCTCTTTCACGAGGGCTTTGACTGATCCCAGGTGATTGTTCTTTGCTGCCAGGTGGACAGGTGTCTTAGCCTGTTTATCCTGGAGGTAAATGGGGGCCCCGCTCTTCACGAGGGCCCTGACCGCCTCAGTGTGGCCCCTGCCGGCTGCCCGGTGAAGAGCTGTTTGACCATTGTTATCTATCAGGTCCAGCCTGGCCCCTCTATGGATGAGGAGCTCGATGACTGACAGGTGGCCATGTTCAGCGGCTATGTGTAACAGCGTTTCATTGGTGGAATTAAGAATGTTAATGTCAGCGTCTTCTAAGCGCTCCTTCAGCAGTGACAAGTCCTCCGAGGCAACAATGTCAAAAATGTTTTGTGGCTTGCTCTGTGCTGGTTCATACCACTCTGGGACCGTGGTCCTGTCCTCCTTTTGAGTTTTAGAGCTCTTCGAACTAGTAGCCTTCTGGTTGACAACCTGTGTATTAGTCTTAACCAATCCCTCCTCATCCCTCTCTAACAAATACCCAATCAGCTGTCTCCTAGGATCTCGAATATGTTCGTTCACAACCCCCACATAGGCCTTGATGCGCTGATAAAGGTCGGGCTCTGCTAGCAAAAGACACGGGTGGAAGAATTTCCGACAAGCCCTCTCACCTCTGGCCACCAGGATGTCCAGGAGCCTGGAGTTCTGCTCTTTCTGTGTCCCAATGGTCAAAACGATGGATTTCTTGGCAGTTGTGATGACTCCCTCTGTGACGAGAAGATCCAGCAGGTGTTCAGTATGTGAGATGCCATAGACCAGATCTGACTTCTTTCCCTTGATCACATCTATAGCATAGGGATTAGCAGTGTGCGCTGCTTTAAAATTCTGAAAACCCTTGAGTTTTGTGTTGATCATTTTAAAATGACGATACACTCAGCAAGCCAGAGATCTCATAAGTTGGACTGTCTGGTATGTGTGTATTATATATCTCATTGCTAAGTGAATTATCTCACCTAGGCAACCAGGTAAATAGAGACAGCATTTACAACTCTACCTATCCTTTGTGTGGCTTTGGCCAGTTGTCATTATGCTGCCAAAACCTGCAATTAAGTTATTGGTTGTTTTCATAAGCAGGGCCTGAATCCTCATAAATTTGCTTCCAGTCGAGATGAATAAAATGTACCATATGTTGTTCTATAAAAAACATTTCAGCCAGGAGGTTACTTAGCACTGGTATAAAACAGAGTAAGAAGCTAAAAAGCAATACATCTGTAGCTTGCTTCTCATCTTGTTATTCACTGTGTTTTTCTCAATGTGCAATATCATGGAACACCAAATCATCATGATTCACCACAACCAAATATGCTGTAGAATTGAAGAAACCAGGTCTATTTAACTGCTCAGCCTTCCAGAACGGACTATGTCCCTGAACCCATCAAATGTTATGCTTCTTCAAAAATTATTAGTTCTGTCAGAAAATGTATCCTTTTCAATTGGATTATGGATAAACCACCAACAGTTACGCAGTGGTGCCGGGATATATATACAATGTTACCCATG
Source organism: Protomyctophum bolini (assembly GCF_963924005.1). Lineage (NCBI taxonomy): Eukaryota > Metazoa > Chordata > Actinopteri > Myctophiformes > Myctophidae > Protomyctophum > Protomyctophum bolini. The sequence goes on along the minus strand of NC_137869.1, from coordinate 26,300,863 downwards.
GAGAGAATGCTTGCTATAGGTCTAAAGGCAATGGAGACAGATGACTCTGAGTTCACTTATCCCCCTGAACAGTTAGGAAGACCCGTTCTGATATTCCATTATGTTGATCTGACCTCATCAAGCCCTGTACACTTAAAACACGCTCCATATACTGTATGGCCAGACCTCAATTTCTCCTGCCTTTCTCCTGTTTGGGGGGATTTCACCCTTTTTGCGTGGGCATCCCATGTGTCAACGGCCCATATGCCCCACATACTTGCTATATGCTTTTATCTGACGATCTGAAGTTGGCAGGTATGACGCACACACGCACCGACGCACGCACGCACTCACACATTTAACATCTTTATTTGCATTCACATTTTATTCTCCAAATATGGCGACTGCCAATTATTGCAGACACTGAACAGAATTTTGCCGATGCAGCTCTCGGCTTGGGCATGCCTGCAATCTGCAGGCCCCTCACGACTGATTTATGGACATTACCGAGGCTTCCAAATATGAACACAAGTAGTTTACATTTGTAGCCAAGCTGTATAACACACACACACACGCATGCGCGCACACACACACACACACACACACACACACACACACACACACACACACACACACACACACACACACACACACACTTACTTACTTACTTACTTAGGCCTACTAGCCTACTATTCAATTTGGTCCCCACTCCTTTATCATGCGACAAATGTTAGGCTATTTATCTTTTATGATCCCTTTCTATCACTGTTAATATAGACTACTACAATTTTAACTTCTTCTATCTTATTTTATGATATTTGCATATTCTCAACACTGTTGAAGAAGCCTTAAGTACAGGAATGTAACTGCCCATAATGCTGTATACCAGGTATATTAGGCCTATAATGTGTGACATAAACACACTTGAACTTGAACATTTGCTCTCAAAGAACACCCCATATCAACATACGATTATAAACATTATGTATGAATTGATTAGATAGCCTAGCTACATCTTATAAATTAATTAACAGCTTATTGCCTTATTTGGGAGAAACTTTCTACAATCATGAATGATTTCCTCTTGTTTGCCTGTTCTTTGGAACGTTACCGATAATTGCCTTGCTATGCATGCAATGCAACTGCGTAACGTTAAGGCAGATTGTTGTATTGTTTAACATTCAGCAGCACACCCGCTGAGCTCTAATAATCCACATGGTAGCCTACACTATACTGCCAGTGCCCAGCAGCTTTGGAGCGACTCATTTCCCGTAAAACGCGCCTATGCCATGGTGACGTAGTTCTTCCGACGAGTGGGTGTCCTTATATGGTCAGGAGATACCACTTCCGGAATGATGTCATGTTCGCACATATTGGGGCAAAACAGGAGCAGATTTTCTTAATGATAACAGTACAATTATACAATACCAGCTGAGCCACACTTGATTTTATTCGAAATTACCCAGAATATTACACCAGAGTTGAAATAGCCATTCACGTGATGATGGAAAACATTTGCATGCTTAAAAGATAATATTTTAAGGCCCAAATACAAAATCTGATACAACTGACTGATTATTTTTTATAAATCACATTTGAATCCCCTGTCATTTAAGTAGATTTAAGTGTAATGTAACCGATTGGACTGAAAATAAGCAAAATTGCTGTTCTAAGATTTCTCAGAGAATTTCTCTAAATGTTATTATGTTAAATCTGTTGTTTCACACTGTTGATCTGTTATTTGTTGCCATTGTCTATTGGAGGCCCTATATTGGTGTTTGAATTGTATTTTATAATTTTTATTTGTATATAGCCTATTTAGTCAGTCCATCATTTGATCTTAAGAGACCTTCATGACTAAATAAACATTACCATAATGGTGTAAAATATAATGTAAATCAATATATTGTTTCAAATATGTACACATACTGTGTGAATCCATTCATTCATGCTCAATAATATCCTGACATGAATCTATTAATTAGGCTAATGTTCAGTTCAAGCAGAAAATATACTAGAACAATACATTGCTTGAATAAGATGTTGTTTTAATGTATCACACATCTTATATTTTGATATATATTTCAAACAGGCTATATTCGTTATCATTAATGTAAAACGAATATGAAATTATAGATCAAGGGCCCTGAGGTCGATTGACTGACCAGTCACCTCTCAAAGCTGAAATCACGGGGGATAGGTCATTTATGATTTTACACCCACACTGTGGAATGAACTTCCACCTTATAGAGCTTCTCAAACCTTGCCTTTGTTCAAATCACGTCTGAAAACTCACTTGTAGCCTACTCCTTGGCATTTGGACACATACTGATTAAGAGTTGCTGCTTCCACTGCATTATGTCCCTATGTTGCCCTGTTTATGTATTGTTTTTTTTCTTTCTTTGATTTTAGTATTTATTTGTGTACAGCACATTGTTTCACCTCTGTTGTATGAAAATGTGCTTTATAAATAAAATGGATTGGACATTGGATAGATCCCAGACAGCAATGGCGCCTGGTAGGCGCCAACTGTTAGACAATGTCGCCCTCTTGTGGATAGCAGTAGTATAACTGGAACATTTAGAGAACCTTCTAGACTAGACTAGACTGTACTGTACCAACACTATCTGCTATTATTGATGTTCTTTCTGTGTTTTATTATAAACAGTGGTGGAAAGTAACTAAGTACTTAAATATTATACACAAGTAAAAATGTTTAGGTACTTTATGTTTTACTTTAGTACTTGAATATAACATTTTCAGCATAAAATAGCCTACTTCATGAATACTTCTACTCTACTACAACTACACTATACATATATCCAAGGTAAATGTAGCCTACTTCTAGCTCCACTTTAGACATATTTAGTTTAAGATACTTAGTAGATTTCAATTATTATTGCAAAGCCCTATGTTATACTTCAGCTATTCAATAATATCCAATCTACAAGCACTTCAACACGTTGTGTTGTTAACTTGTTACTTTCGTACTATAAGTATATTTTGATGCCAATACTTTTGTACTTTGACTCTTCATACAATTTTCAATACAGGCCCTTAACTTGTAAAAACGTTGTGCTATATTGTGGGATGTATACTTTTACTTAAGTAAATTATAATCTGTAGACCTACTTCTTCCACCACTGATTATAAGGAATGTGTTAGTTGTTGTTGTTCTGTTTGTTTGTTTACTTTTTCGATGAAAATAATATTTGAGACTGATAATGTGTATATGACATTGTTATTTCTGGGAAAATATATAGGTCAAATATCCCCTTGCCCATTGCACAATAACTAGGCATACTGGTTAATTTAAATAATGTAACCATGTGTTTTGTCATCAGTAATGATTGTTATAACATGCCATTACTTCTGATAGGAGAACAGCATGCTATGATGATCATGATAGCCTTATCAAGTAGGCCTACTATAGCTCCTAGAGAAGATTGCATTCTCTCTGCTTTCATTTGTGTCAATTTGTTTTATACCATGTACTTGACCAGCAAGTAAAAATGTATATTTTTTTCTTTGACATAATTTGATCTGCAGTTTTAAAAATGTAGCTGACTCACAGAGTCCGAGCAACTCTGTTCACACTTTGCAATAGTGCAGCTGGTCTCAGGCAGACTGAAACACAATCACTTAAACAGGATCAATACCCTGGCCTGCACTAATGGAATTTATCTTGAGGTACTGGGAGCTAGTTGCTCTTGTAACATGTTGCAACATGTTTTATTGTGTGAGGCTCCCATAACACACCCACTGCCCCCCCTATCAAAGAACACAGAGTCACTGTTGTTTCAATTTACACAGTTTATTACATTTCTTAAATATTGATTCGTTTCTGAAGTGCTCAGAAAATAATAAACATAAAAAATTATGCAGTATTCTTATTACAAATGGTAAACATAAGTACTCCAAGTTGATCTTATATACATAGCAATGAGTGAAACCCCATCAAACAACCTTAGAAAGAAACAAGTAAATCTTGAAGCTTTTCTAACTTAATAGTTTCTTACAATTAAGAAAAAAGTACTGTAACTCAGAAAGTCAGGCAGCCTTTTGTTATAACTTTTCAGCCAGCAAGTCTCATTTTTTGGCGCCATGTGGATAGCCTACAGCAAGAACAGTCTGTATTGCATGTTCTTTAATCCTCTCTAATACTGAATGTCTCCTGTTGATGGTCACGATCAGGCCCATGCAGAGTTTGGTGTAAAGGTAAAGTAAACACAAGTCCTGTCCTGTTCTGTAAAACAATTAAAACAAAACAGAAAGATGTCCTGCTTGTTGCCATTCCCCCCTCCGGTCCACCACTGTCACCCACTGTCCTGTCGGGGACGCGCCATCGTGGAGTGGAGCGCCTTGGGTGGGGGGGATGGGGGGGGGCACTGTGTGTAAAGTGCCAGCCCGGGTCCGTCCTGCCAGTCTCGTGCCATATCGTCCCAGATCCATTGAGAGATACGGCCATTCACTTTCAAACGAACTGTCTATGTCGTTCATAGTCTTTGTTTTACCTTCTCAGAAGGTCTGCAGTTGCTGCGTCAGCATCAGTTGGCAGCCGCTGTTAACGTGGTTCATCACCTTCTGTTTGAGCTGTGCCACCTGCTCGCGCAACATGTTGGCGGTGGAGGCGAGCTCCGAGTTCTGCGACTTGAGGTTCTTCACCTTGTCCTCCAGCCTAGAGATCCTCTCCAGCTTCCTCTTCCGGCACTTGGAAGCCGCGACGCGGTTCCTCATGCGCTTCCTCTCGGCCTTGATGCGCTCCTGGCTCTCCATGTCAATGGGCGAGAGAGGAGGGCTGTCCCCGGGCATCTCCGGCACCGTCTGGGGCTCTTCTTTGAGCGCCGCTAGGCGGGGAATGAGCGCGGAGTGCTGCCCGTACATGGGGAGCTGCGGCGGGGCTGCCGAGAAGGACATAGTAGGGGCCGAGTTTGTGTAATTCGGCAACGAGACAGTGCTGATGGTCGGGTTGAAAGTGTTCAAGTCCTCGTACACCGGCGAGTCAGACCGCATGGTGGCATTGTTGTTGTACACTACTGTGGCACCGGCGACGGATGAAACAGGTGGCAGGGCAGCGTTGCCGCTGCTCTGGGGAGCCGAGGTGACACTCACGCCGGCGGGCATGGGCAAGACGTGCTGGTGATGGAGCTCCGCCAGCGCGCGGACGAAGCCCTCCGCGAAACCCTCCTGCTCATCGGTGACGTTCTTCGGGCAGATGAACTGCGTCGGGGTCGGCGTGGTGGTGATGAGGCCGTTGCTCGACTGGATGATGAGCCGCTCCAGCTCCGGGGACGCCAGCTTGAGCAGCCCCACGTCCGGCGACGTGAGGATGTCGCAGGCTTTCGCCCGCAGATGCGGCTTGAGGGTGAGCCCCGTCGGGTCGGCGAGGTTCAGCGTCATGGTGTGTTTCAGCGCCTTGGGGTTGCTGTATCCGTACACCGCGCTGTCATGCTGGGAGAAAGCGTTGAGCGAGTCGTCGTAAAATGTAGTTTCCATCTTGGTAGACATAGAAGAGTAACCGAAACAAAACGAGTCTCTTACAAAACAACTTTTAGTCGTTCTTTTCTCTCTCCCCTGTCGGTCTTTTAAGCTGCCGGGGGTAAATCACTGCCGATCGAGGCTCCTGTAAAACTTTCGAAATCGCTAGTCGGACTCGGTACCCGTCCCGCCGAATACTTGATATGATTCAGTGAGTCAGCCGATGAGGCATTCCCCGTTGTGAGAAGACTGTTCAGAAAGTTTTATTTATTTATTTTTATTTAAATGAAAAAGAAAGAAAATCCAGCCTTCTATTCAAGTCTCGGAATGAAAAGAAGAGCCCAAGTTGCTCTGTAGTATAGTATAAGTCAGTGTCTTGCCACCACTCTCTCTGTGTGTCTCATCCGTGGTGGATGTTGTTATACTCTGCTCTTTCTCCCGTCCAGCGTGGAAGGCAAACCTTATCTATCAGGCTACCGCTGCTTCTCTAAAAATAGCCATGATGTCATGCCTGGGCTCTCCCATTGGCTGGAGGCGGTCCGCGGGGCGTAGCTTCAGAAATCTTCAGATAAGGTGCCGTTGCCTAGACGACCACCCAGAAGATTCTTCGGTTTACGCTTCGGCCGTACGGCGGTGCGGCGCGCCGACACGACAGTCGATCTGCAAGCCCTACAGCCTTGAAAATCCTCTCCAGTTTGCAGCGCTGCGGGCTTGCAGATCGGCTGTGCATGTCCGTCGTACGATGAAGCATAGGCATTGCTGCTCTCGCGGTGGATTGTGGGATGAGGTAATGCTGTAAGGAGACTGGGCGCAGTGCATTGTGGGATGACGTAGTGTTTTTGAATATCTGGTTACCCGCTTTACTGTCAGTGGCGGGACAGCCCGTAGACCTGCATGTTGTTGTTATGTTACGGGACAACACTAGGGTTTCTCCATAATGGCCCACACATATTACATGTATTGCCCTGACATTTATGTAAAAAGCATTCCCACATGCTAACCACTAAATAGAAAACTTTTTTTTTAATCTGTCTTGGTTTTAATCATATATACGGTAGCTATAGGTTTTAAATTCCATAAAGGATGTTAATGAAAAAAGGGATAAAAAATATAGCTTGTGTGTAGGTAATTTATTCATTCGGAGGGTAAATGAATTAAGGTGTTACAGCAGCTCTTATCATCATTAAAAAAACACATTATATATATATTAAAAAAATGACAAACACTACTAAAGAGTCAGATGGCTTGCATTTCACAGTGGTTCTCAAAGTGGGGTCCAGGCACCCCCAAGGGTCCTTGAGGGGGTCCCAGGGCAGGGGGTCCCTAGCAAAATTAGTTAATGTAGCGTCACAATCATTTTAACCACTTTAATCATATTTTATACTTTGACTATTCAAAAGAAGCAGATATGCAGGCTAATAGTATAGATCTGCTATTTTTGAAAAATCTTGAAAATGTGTGCAAATCTTTCAGCGAACTAAAATCTTTGCTTCTGGAGGTCCCTGGTCCCAAAACAAGTAAATAAATAAAAGATGATGGGGGTCCGTCATATCATACGTGCACGTATAGGCCTACATGTGTCATATCTACCTATTTCCATTTTTCACTCTACCTCTATACTGAATACTACAAAACATTTTTAGCCACTGCTTTACAAATGTATAATGTGATGTGACAAATACCGGTTAAAGTTATTCTAATTGTATGTGAGAATATATAACTGCACAATTTGGGGGTTTAATTAAGAAATACTGTGTTTTTTTATGAGATGGAACTGTTAGGTGGAGGTTTTCTATTCTTGTTCTAACTAATATTTTCAGAACACCTCACTACTGTTTTACACATATGTAACCTTCTGTGTGCGCATGTGTGCATGTGCGTCTGTGCGAGCATGTGTGTGTGCATGTGTGCGTGTGTGTGTGTATGTGCGCGCGAGCGAGCATGCACGTGGTCTGACTGTTTTGTTTGTCACACTGCCTGTTGGAGGAGGGAGTGTCAGTGATATGATGGTGGTCTCTCAGGTTGGTGGCCCAATGGAACGTATCCTATAACACACAGATAAACACTCTCTCCTCTTTTGCTGTAACATGCTGACACAGTTCAAACTGGACATCTGGGCGGGTTAATACACACAAACACTGTCCCAGACTCATATTTACCCAGAAATGCATTAAAACTCAGTTATGACACTAGGGGCTTTACCACAGACCTAAAACAGCATTGCCAAGACCACCACCAGACTGAGACGTGCGCCCTGGTACCACCCTAGAGACCTAGAGACGTCTCTTCATTTCTCCCCTCCATAGTGGGGATCATAGTCTACTCTACACTACAAGTGGTGTGTTATTTTATTTAACAATTTTTACCCTGGCGGTATTCTAAGAATATCATAGTCATGTTGTATGCGGACATCTAAAAACATTATTATAATTATTAGTTATTTCATCAGCTGTCCAAAGTATATTAAACATGGTCTACACACAATTTAGGTGAATAAAGTTGCAAATCAATGGATTATGCTGCTTAAGGACTGAGAGAGTTATTTAAGAAACACGTACATAGGCCTAGTGATGCTACAGCACTGCTTCTTTCTTGTACCATGAAACATTTCCATTTTATATAGAGCAGGCCATGGCTTGTGACTTGGTAAAGGTGACATTTAAAAACTAAACTGTTCTCCTAACTGCAAATACTTCAAAAATATATGTACACCTGTCTGTTCCCCCCCAAGTAAAGGTTACGTTTAGGGGTGTATTTCCCATTCTTGGTGTCAGTTGTTCGTAATTAGTGTAGTGCAGTCCATTGTCCTCTGGCCTGTGCTCAGAAATCACTGTGGCTTCAGTGGCAGGAGGTTAACTGGTGTGTCTTACGTATTCCCCTTGAGTCCTTCTCGCTCCCACTGTCTGGGTCACTGATTGCCCCGCCAGCTTTACTACCCACCATCTCCACTACACCACGCCTATTATCTGTCCCCCTGTTGTGACAGGTAAATCAGCCCCTTGGCGCTGGGTGGCTCACAGACAGGGACCAAAGGAGGATGAATCTGAACATAAAACACCACTTTCTGTCTGACTTTTTATGACCACTAGCATCGCCTTTATGTACTGTGATGTATGTCGGATGTATTAGCCGGAGCAATCAAACACACCAATTAATGATATCAATAAAGTAGAATATAACCTGATCTAATTGGTTGACTTAATTGGTCTTTGACAAGTTTTTGATTTAAAAAAAGGAGAGGTGGACAGTGGGCATTTTGATCTAATCTTCATGGCTATGTTTCGGACTAGCTTGTCTAATGTAATAAGATGAATCTTGCATGCTGTAGATATGGATTCATTGAATAGGTCAGGATTCTACGATTTTGCATGTATTTCTCTCAGGTACCCCGGGATGATAGAAACAGAGATTTCTGTGCTTCAGAACACCAATGCTTAATTTATTCTTGTGCTGGGCATGCACTGAATTTAGATATACCGTACAAGCTCCCACAATGTGTCGTGCTGTTGTGTTGTGAGTTTGTACATCTGCTATTTACACCTGCGTACAACTAAGTATAACTCCTAAGTATATAATAAGTATAACTAAAATAACATCCAGTATGAGACATATTGTACCTGTACTGTAGGTCAGTGGCCATTCACTGACCTATCCTAAAAAAAAATCCACCTACTTTTCAGTTTCCATCATATTCATTCAAGAAATAAGATTCTGTCTGTTTTCTTCCCTTTCAGTATTCCATTAGGTTTCTGAAATATGAATCTGCCTCAGCTCATTTATGTATTCCATGCCACATTTATTTTAATTAAATACATTAACGAATGATAAGGAGGTGGTCTGATGCCCTACCACACTATTAGCAGGTATCCTCATTCATGACTTAATCATCCATCTTCCTGCATGAATAGTCCAAGGATGAGGCGATAGAGTTAGAGTTGACAGTGTATTCTCTGAACTTTACCTTAGGGCCAAGTATATGACGTCGTTTAAAGTTGCTTTTTCTTCTTTGGTGGTTCAACTAGTTAATGTGCCGACAACATACTGTAATCATCACACAATGTCCTCAGCAGAGAACCTGTGTGACATATCTGTAGAGTGGAAAATGGAAACCTCATATGTCCATACTGTAACTGTTACTTTCCATGACAGCAAAAGTAGCAGATATAAAAGCTCAAAATGCATCGCTTCACAGCACATTTCTATCTTGCAGATCTGCTACTTTTGACGCTTAAAAAAAAAAATGGAGATAGGACTAGGAGGTTTCTGCCCAACAGCAACAATATCATATGCCACCTTCACCTCCCTCTCTCTAGTCACTTTCCTATGTCCCTTCAATATCCTTTCTCTACTGCTAATTGCTATTGGACTGAATTGATTGCTTTGTGGGTCAGATCCCGCAGCAGAAGTCAGATGTAGGAAAATAATATTTCTCATCCCCTCAAATGTTTTACAGCTATGGTTAATACATTCTACCAGGTGCACATATAGGGAATACCATTTTCCTAACCACATGGCTTCAGTTTATAATTGAGTCACCCCCACATCATCCTCATTTCCCTCGCAAATATTTATGTGTGTAAATCCATAGGAAAATCTGCCAGGAAAGTCTATTGTTCAGATGACCCACTGCAACATGCAGTTAGCAGCATGGTGCTAATTGCATTGGATAAGAATTCCTCTGTGTTCATTTAACTCTAAGCATGTACAAATGTACACCGTGTACATTCCTTGGACTGAAATGAACACTGGGGATTGTACTGTTTATAGCTAAAAATGTAAATGCTAGTAAGACTGTACAGTATGTAAAGTTCAGCATAGCATGTCATTGGTAGCAGAGAGTGTTATGATGTTAATGGCGACAACATCAAAATATAATAAAAATAAAAATATGTATTTTGATATAAAAATATAAAAAACCTGCAGTGGTCCGATCTGATTTGCAATAAATGAAGAGGAAAATAAAGGGGGGAAAACAAGCCTATAAAGACATCCTTCATCCTATCCTATTAAAATGGTCTAGGCCTAGGGCCGTATGGTCTGAGCAGAAGGGACTGGTCAGTCCACCTCAGGGCTCTGGCTGCGATGTGTGCCTGAATTAGTTCATGTAAATATGGGGCTTTATATAGTTTACATCACAATGCGATGGGTTGTCAGAGGCAATTAAAAAAATAATAATCTTGAATTAAAAACATAATTATTATTGTTTCAAATATGGGGGTCACTGGCAAGAAATATTTTCAGTTGCGGGTCTGTGACCAATTACATATTATTGTGGGGGTCCTTGACTGGAAAATGTTTGAGACCCACTGCTCTATAACAACATTGGACAATAACATTTGACTGACCTGCCCTAGTCACTTGTTTTGGGCTTGTTTTCACAAACCTGGTTGCTTGATGCGCTCACAAAATCTGGCAACAGTCTGTCTGTCACCTCTTCTACTTAAAACTAAGGAACATCATGGTCTGTCATCAAAGCTGTGAAAGAGACACTTGAGCAACATGTATTTTTATGTCTACACCTCACACCTCACGTAATTCTTATTCACTTGAAGATCATTTATCTTAGTTTTTTCATCCCTACTTTGGAAGGGAAAGCTAAGCTAGACTGCACTGTCTGTGTGAACTAGTGCTAACAAGGAAAACACTCTCTGCCTCATTCCTCAAATCTTGTGCCTAATAGCCTACTTCACCCAGAGTTTCACCGTGCACTAAGTGCATGTGTTAGTTAGCACTATCAGTGTTTTCAAGCTAAACATGAGGGGTGCGGCTCTGAACTGTGTTTTTACACTAGAAGTGAAACACCTTTTGCTTCTTTTTCCAGTTTCCTGCCACTAATGCTGTATTGTATTTTCAGGATTCAGGACTCACAAAATCTGAAAGCACGCACGCACGCACGCACGCACGCACGCACGCACGCACGCACGCACACACACACACACACACACACACACACACACACACACACACACACACACACACACACACACACACACACGGTCCACATTTGTGGTCAGCTGTGTGCATACATTCAGCAGTCATCTAACTTGTTGAGATGTTGAGATGTGTCTCTCCCATCCTTAACACAATCATTTGTGTTAAGCAGTGAGAGATCAATTTCCGACAACACACACACACACACACACACACACCCATTCAGTCAACATCCGGTTTCCGGTGCGGTGTTTTGGAGATCTTCAAAATCAGGGTTGAACGGGGGGATATCCTGGCATATAGTAATCATTCTTTAATTAATCCTGGCGGCCAAACCTCCCTGTTCTTTATGGTCTCATCCTGACCTTTTTGTATATTTGTGCCAAGACCACCTTTTACTTTACTTTATGTCTCACCTAACCCTCCACTCTGTTTTTCTAATCGTGCCGATGTACTCACCACACATGCACTCTCTCTCTCTCTCTCTCTCTCTCTCTCTCTCTCTCTGCCATCTTACCACTATCAGAGGCCCTGAAGGCAGGATTTCCTCCGTGATGGAAACAGGCTTTGGGCTCCACTGTATTGTTTCAGTGGCTCTTTTTAGGAAAATCTCAGAGTGCTCTCCAAGTTTGCTTTTGGCATAAGAAAAATACATTAAAAGGACAGACACACACGCACAAGCACATGCATTAACACAACGTCACTTAAGCTGAAACTGCATCAACGTTAATTCGCTTCTAACTTTACAGTCCACTATTATAGCAGTATAAGGAAGGAGAGGGGGAGAGAGAGGCGGGTGGTGCTGCTATAGGTTTTGAGACAGTGCACAGCCGACACACAATGGCCTTCCCTTATGAGAGCAGTTGTTGTTTCAGCTGTTGATTCCCGACCATGTCGATTGTGTGCTCGCCTGGCGTGTATGAGGCGTGTGCATGCGTGGCCCTATGTGTGCACATGTGTGTTTTGGTTTTTTTCAGACCCCGGCCTACTGTGTATACAAGTCAGGCACAGCTTCATGCCAGTGGCAGTCACAGTATTATGAACTGTCTAACAGAGAGAGAGAGAGAGGAGAGAAAAGAGGGCTGGAAGGCAGATGACCTCTCTAAAGAATCCTATTGGGAGAGAGGAGCTGAGAACTCCAGTAGCATTTAGCCCCGGGGACAGGAACGATGACAAAGAGTTGTATTTGAACATTTTCAACATTTCTGCTGTCAGTGTGATGTGATGTCATTACACACCTCCACCTCCTCCTTTATCTTCTCTCCATTTTCTCACCATGTCTTTATCACCTTTATGTGAAATGTGTGTCACACACAAGCATACACGCACGCATGCACGCACGCACGAGGCATTAATAAGGTACTCTGGGCAGCCATATCCATTTTTATAATGAAAGGGGAAACACAAAAGTAAATGACGAACGTCCCTCTTTCCCCTTCAGATTTACGACGTGGTGTAAAAGCCGAAATCATTGTGTTTGGCCATTACACACGCACGCACGCACGCACGTGCACACACACACACACACACACACACACACACACACACACACACACACACACACACACACACACACACACACACACACACACACACACACACACACACACACACACACACACACACACACACGTGTGCACGTGCACGGCATGTGCACAATGCTCTGTGAGTGATGTCCCTTTGTTTCGCCCTTCACCGATTGAAGGGAAGGGAATGAGTGTCTGATGCTCCGCTTTGATGAGTTTATTCAGGGGCATTTTAAATTAATTTGCCCATAAAAAGAACCACGATTCCCAGCAGCCTCTTTGGCACCCACAGCCGAGGACTTTATTAGCCCCGACAATTAATCGTTGCTAACTACCTGGACTAATCATTCCAGATTTATATGCCAGAATCGTATGGAATATTGATTGTCTCTCTCTCTCTTTTCTGACCCTTTCAGCACACCGTAACTCACTCTTGGAAGTGTGCAATGACATCAGGGTTAGACTGCTAGAGAGATGCTTGGCACACTGTATACAGTAAAACTCTTTCAATTTGACCAATGTGGGCGATGTATAGGCTACAATTTTGAGTACCAATTATCAAGTACCAATACTGCAATGTAGAAATACATTACAGTAAAGTTCGGTATTCATATACTTAAAGTATCAAAGTAAAAGTAATTTACTTTGGTAGCCTACTTAAGTAAATATTTCAAAATCTGCGTTTTTGAAAACAGCAGATCTACAAGTATAAAATAGGGCTTAAGTGATTAACACGTGTTTTATAATAGGTAATAATAATAGCTCTATAAAGTAACTAATAATATAAGCTGTCAAATGATTGTAAAAAGTACAATATTTGCCTCATATTTGCAGTAATGAAAATGGAAATACACAGAGACAGTATGGAACCAAATGGCATCAGTTAGTATTTGTTGTATGTGCGTAGTTTGCTTTTAACTGTTTTAGGCTATACAGTAGATGCCTTTTTAACATGTCAAAAAAATACATCTAATGTGATTTTTGTCCAAATAGAGCATGGCTTATACCAGACTAGGTTACAGGCGGGGACTTGTATGTGTGTGTGTGTGTGTGTGCGGCAGTGTCTGTATGTGTCTCTATTTGTTGGTCTAAAGTAATTTAATCTATGAGAGTGAGTCTGGGCCTCATTATGTAAATTAAAAACCTTACGTCTTAAAAGAAAGACTACTGAGTGAGCCACAGCAGAGCGAGCACCCACCCACCCACCCACCCACACACACACACACACACACACACACACACACACACACACACACACACACACACACACACACACACACACACACACACACACACACACACGTGTGTAGGTAAGTAGGTGCATGGGTGTCTGTGTCACTGTGTCACTGTGTGTGTGTGTGTGTGTGTGTGTGTGTGTGTACACACACCCAGGGACCTGTATGATTCCTCAGCTGGTTGTGTTCAGCTTGTAACAGGGAGGGGTGTGTGTGTGTGTGTGTGTGTGTGTGTGTGTGTGTGTGTGTGTGTGTGTGCACGTGTGCGTGCGTGTGCGTGCGTATGTGTGCATGCGTGTGTGTGTGTGTGTGTGCATGCGTGCATGCCTGTGTGTGAGTGTGTGTGTGTGCGTAACAGGGAGGTGAGTGTGTGAGTATGTCACAGGGGAGAATGATCGATGGCTATTAAAACCCACTAGTCCCTCAGAGCAGATGGAGCACTGCGTGCACGTGTGTGAGTGTGAGTGTGAGTGTGAGTGTGAGTGTGAGTGTGAGTGTGTGTGTGTGTGTGTGTGTGTGTGTGTGTGTGTGTGTGTGTGTGTGTGTGTGTGCGTGCGTGTGTGTGTGTGTGTGTGTGTGTGTGTGTGTGTGTGTGTGCTAGCTCTGCTCATGCACTGTGTTTGTACAGGTGGGATACTATACAGCAGAGTGGTGCTAACCTGTTCCACTCCATTTACCTCTGGAAGCTGGAGAACCCTACCGCTTCACTGTTTGTGTGTGCGCACGTGCACATCTATGTGTGTGCGCGCGTGTGTGTCTATGTGTGAGTGTTTGATTGGGAGGCTGTCAGCGTGTATTTGTGTTTGGGTTTGCTGGTTATGCTAGGCTGGCATTTCAGAGGCAATAAAACATGAAGCAGAAGAAGGAGGAGGCAGGAAGGGAGGGATGGAGAGACAAAGCTGGGTGATGGTTTTAATACAAGATGCAGTTTCAGTCTGCAGAGAAACTAAGAAAAAAGAACTGACAAACTATAAGGTTTGTCAGTTTTCCATCCATGCAAAGAGGAAAAGCGAAGATGAGAGAGAAAGAAAGCGAGAAACACAGAGAGAGAGAGAGAGAGAGAGAGAGAGAGAGAGAGAAAGAGAAAGAGAGAGAGGGAGAGAGAGAGAGAGAGAGAGAGAGAGAGAGAGAGCGACAGAGCGTGAAATATAAAACATGAGTCTGAGCTCTGAGTGAATCATTATTGATACATGATATGTATGAAGTTGATCTGGCTGCATCTAATCCTATATGAAACATGAGATAAGTCGCTGTCAAAGACATATCTGTAGACACGCACGCGCGCACACACACACACACACACACACACACACACACACACACACACACACACACACACACACACACACACACACACACACACACACACACACACACACACACACACACACACACACACACACGTACAGAAACAAAACCATATCAGGGATCAATACTGAGTTGTATTAGGAGGAGTGTTGCTACCTGGTGTGCGTGCGTGCGTGCGTGCGTGCGTGCGCGTGCGTGTGTGCGTGCGTGCGTGCGTGTGTGCGTGCGTGCGTCACTCGTGTGTGCGCTCGTGTGCCTCACCCCGTTCTAGTTTCACAATGCTGAATCGACAACAGACCTCTCAGCCAGCAGGTCATGTTCATTATCTCTCTGCTGTGTTCACACCAGTGGTTTCAAGCATGGCCATCCAAGATGATGTGTTGCTCTTAAGTTCCACACAGCATGCAACCTATAAATGGAAAAGGCAGTTCCTTTAACGGAAGAAGAAGAGGAGTGGAAATGGTGCACAAAAACACTGATTGATTGACGTTTCACTGCGTCATCGGAGAGCTGGTAAAAAGGTTGAAGCCGGCTCAACTTTCTTTTAAGTAAGTATCGGACGTCACTTTGTAGCTTCATGTCGCCTAATTGCTTTGTCACCAATACTGTGATCACAGTGTCACGTTGCTCAACCCAACAAACCCTTTCCCTTTTAAACCCATTAAAACCAGGAAAGCATCTGTGTCAATTAAAAATTGTAACCACTATTATTCAAAAATAGCAGATATGGTCCGAACCTATAGGCTCCAATGCAGCCTGACTGTGTGTCGTGGGTTTGAGTCCCGATCCCAACTGCCTTTGCTGCGTGTCACTCTCCATCTCTCTCTCTCCATTTCCTGTCGGCCTACTATCAATAAAGGCATAAAAAGCCCCTCCCCGAAAAACATTGATAAAAAAAGATTTAAAAGCTCATAGCATGCCACTTTGTGAGCTTGTATATCTGCTATTAGTGTCCATTATAAATTTGTGCAAATCTTTGAACATAATATTATATTTACATTTGAACTCAAATCTTTGCTTCTGGTGGTCCCTGGAACTACATATTTTTTAAATGGGGGTTCCGTGGCCAAATACATATCATTTTGGGGGTCCTTGACATGAAAACGTTTGAGAGCCACTGTTGAAGAAGAACATTTTTAATGGGTTAAAAAAGATCATGCATAATGCTATTTTCATGCTGCCATACTTCCCCTTCTCTCAATTCCCCCATTCCTACATTCTTATCTTTCTTCCTCTCTGTGGCTCTCTTCATCTCCCTGTCCCTCTGGTATCACTGCCTTCTTTCTCTCTTCATCTCCCTGTCCCTCTGGTATCACTGCCTTCTTTCTCTCTTCATCTCCCTGTCCCTCTGGTATCACTGCCTTCTTTCTCTCTTCATCTCCCTGTCCCTCTGGTATCACTGCCTTCTTTCTCTCTTCATCTCCCTGTCCCTCTGGTATCACTGCCTTCTTTCTCTCTTCATCTCCCTGTCCCTCTGGTATCACTGCCTTCTTTCTCTCTTCATCTCCCTGTCCCTCTGGTATCACTGCCTTCTTTCGCTAATAAACCTGTTGGTTGTTCCGTTGCCGTGGCGACCGAACAACAAATATTTGGAGCTATGTGGCACCTTCCACCAACATTCCAGAATGTGCTGTTTTGGAAAGTTCTTCTCTCTCTCTCTCTCTCTCTCTCTCTCTCTCTCTCTCTCTCTCTCTCTCTCTCTCTCTCTCTCTCTCTCTCTGTCTCTCTCTGTTTGTCTCA
Organism: Protomyctophum bolini; assembly: GCF_963924005.1. Classification (NCBI taxonomy): domain Eukaryota; kingdom Metazoa; phylum Chordata; class Actinopteri; order Myctophiformes; family Myctophidae; genus Protomyctophum; species Protomyctophum bolini. The sequence goes on along the minus strand of NC_137869.1, from coordinate 26,283,666 downwards.
CCCTATACTTCTCCAACTGTCTTCCAATTTAGCCTAATTTTAAATACGGCCCCGTCGTAAAACAAAGTAAAACTTTTCTTGTCTATCTCTTGCCTCTCTCCTTCCTTCACCCTAGTGCACCCCCCCCCCCCTTCTCTGTACATCAATGGTTTCTTTGTCTCCTGGTAAAATCTAAACTGCGGTACGTGGTATACATAATGGACCTGGGACAGCTACGGTTCGGGAGGCAGAGAACTGCACCTGTTCTACTTAAACCCAACCCAACTAACCCAGGATTCGTCCCTCACACCTCTGTGATCCCCACGCCACCCGTTAGAACCATCACCTTTCACCACCTTCATTCTTTTCAATCAACAGCTTCATCATGAATGTTGGCATGCGGTTTTCTGCCTAGTGAACATGTGAAATATGCATGTCTGCAGCAAAGTATGTGATGCAAATCATAATCTCCATCATCGGTTTGGAGAAAAATGGAACAGGATTGAGCACTGATTCTTGGTTACATGCCTGTGTGCAGGCATACGGTTCTGAAGCACGCAAAACATTTGAGGTGACACCCACGTGGATCGTTTGAGGCGTAGAAATAATATGTGCCACTTAAATCCTTTCTTGGATCGCTCTGATATTGAAGAAGGCTGGACGGCCAACATGTCATGAACTAAAGAACAATGTGTATATATGTCGAGCTGTTTCTTCTTCTTGTTAAAGTTTTACTCTGTGATCCGTCCGTCCATTAAGGAGCGCCAACCACAACACGTATATGTAAATATTCATGCACACCACATAAAAGCACGACACCTGTACACAGACTTAAGTAACACATACTGTACATGCGAGTCGCACACAACATACACATTGGCAAGTACTATGGACAGCCATGGTAATATTTATGATTAAATGACTAACGTTGCACTTTCCTCCTCAGATTAATGACATTTTAGCTCTTCCTTGAACCACTCGTGGACTATACGCACCTTGAATAATGCCCTTAAGTATAGCCTATATAATATATAATGCACAGTACAGCAGTGGCTGCTAATATGCTCACGCACTTTATATTATCTGAAAATTGTTTTTTTTGTGTGTGGAAAAGGTTAACCCTTTTGGTTGTGGCAAAAGCTTGTAAATATCCACACAGAAGAAAACCCTTTACCTGTACTTGTTGTGCTAAAAGCGCTCAAACTTTCTTTCTTTTCCCTCATTGATCTTCTTACGACTTTCTACTTTCTTTTCTACTTTGTTTTTCTTGGAATAAAGATGACACCTGTAACACACCTGTTTTTACCTGTAAAACTGTGATGTGACAATAAAGCTGATTCGGATTCTGATTCACACACACATGCACGCGCGCGCACGCACACACACACACACACACACACACACACACACACACACACACACACACACACACACACACACACACACATTGTGTGTGTGTGTGTGTGTGTGTGTGTGTTAAGAATTAAGAATAAATGCATAATTCCAGATTTATTTTTTTATCCCATAATTTTGTAACCCATTTTTCACCCCTGTGTCAATGATCTAATGTGATCCTGGGCTCTACACACCCTCCACCAACCTAGTCCCTGCATACTGTAAATGGGGGACAAGGGGAGAGCAACAGACTTGAACTCATGCTTCCTTCATGCCTGAGTGTCCAAGTTGCTACTTCACACCTGACAGGGGGGAGATTCCTGGACATAACGCGCGGAAGGAACACGTTATTCCAACCAGTTCCTTTCCCCTCCATCAGGCGCCCCGGCTGGCCAGGGGGAGGCAGTTTAGAGACCAGGATTACTGCATGTTTTTTGTGAGGGTACCTATACCCTAGGGGACACGGGGAGAACATGCAAACTCCACACAGAAAGACCCAACCCCACCTCGGGTATGGGCACTGATGACGCAGAGGAGGAAACACGCCGCCAGCATCCACAGCGTCCCGAGCGGGAATCGAACCTAGGAC
>NC_137869.1:26271703-26276703 GCF_963924005.1 Protomyctophum bolini | reverse complement strand
AGTCCAAGCTGCTTCTTTTCACCTGACAGAGGGGAATTTCCCCGGCCGGACGTAGCGCGTGGAAGGGACACGTTATTCCGACCAGTTCCTTTCCCCTCCATCAGGCGCCCCGGCTGGCCAGGGGGAGGTAGTTTTAGAGACCAGGATTACGGCATGTTTTTGTGAGGGTATCTACCCTAGGGGACACGGGGAGAACATGCAAACTCCACACAGAAAGGCCCTATCGCCAACCCCCGCCTTGGATGTACATGGTTAAGTGCTTGCAGTACACAGACAGCGTTGGCCGTTGGTCATGTTTTTCATCCGTTGGGCTCCTTCTGGTATGTAAACAATATGATATTGCACTGTTAACCTTGGAAGAGGTTTATACCATTATGCCTTTAGAGTTGCCTGCTTAAAATGTCATCAACCCTATAGTTTCCCAGGGAACTACGAAAATAATGATGGTTGACGTGATGACGCTTAAGGAAACCAGATATAACATCCCATAATATGTACTGTATATAGCATGTATCAATGCACTGCAGCGCCCAGGATGAAGTTCTTTGTCCTTTCTATTAGTAACGCCCGAAGCCCAAGACGAAGTATTGTCCAAAAGACGAAGTTTATTGATATGAAAACGGATTCACAACAACATCCGGTCCGTCGGTAAAAGTGGTCCGTGTTTATAAATAGACTGGGCACTATAATGTAATGGATTAAATAACCCCGGGCAATTAAGGTGTTAACACATCAGAAGAACATATCTGGAACTACAGTATATGCTGTAAGAACGCTTGTAAGATCTCTTCTCTGGAATAAACCCAAATGATATTATAACAAGAAGTTTCCTCTCGGTTATTGATTTGGTTTATAATTGATATACTGTCAGATATGAACCTTAATATAACTTTACAAGGTTAAATTATACACGGATTCAAAAAGCACCAACATTTTGAATATGGAGATAAGAGGTTTCTGCCCAACAGCAACGATATGCTCTCATTTGTACTTCGTGTCTTCGCTTCAATGACTCTTCAGCCCTATCTCCAGCGTTGCCAGATGTTTGCAAGAGAAACAAACTCTATGAAGGTCTGCGAAGACAGGGGCAAAATAATTAACTAGGCCGCATGATCACACACACAGAGGGGGTCACCATCACAATGAGTTCTTTACAGAAAAACAAAGTCGCATATAAGCAGTTCCTCGTCCATCTGCCTTCTTCTTCAGTGAGTGGGACGGAGTGACGGAGAAATGGATGGGAGGTGAAGAGAATGAAGAGAATACGATGGACGTCACTGTCAGTCTGGGGTGTGGGAACACCTCAGACTGACACTCTTTTTCTTTGTCTCGGGTATCGTGCATTGTAGCAGGGGGTGTACGGCGTCACAGAGAGGCAGAATTCCACTCCGTTTGGGGTTTTGACGCAGGTCTGTCTTCAGAAGCGAGAATGTGTGTGTGTGGTTTTGTGTCACGAAAGAGAAGTGAAACAAGTGTAGCCTCAGAAACACAACTCCTCCTGTCTGTTCTATAACACTAACAAAACAGATCTTGAATCTGTGTCTCATGTATAGTCCCCGGAATCCCCCCCCATCCCCCACCGCCCAATTTCCTGGGGTCTAGTAAATAATAATTAGAAATTGCCATGAAACTTAAAAAACGAAAAAAGGACATATTTAGTCACTTGTTCGAATCCCCCCGCCCCCTGTCAAAAATATAGGTAAAATCGTTAAAATGAAAGAAAGCAGCAAATGAAAAAAGTCAAATAAAATACACTCATCTTTTACTTACCGGTAGTCTAATAACAACTAAAACTTGAACCTTGTTCGAAAAAAACCAAACTGATTTTGAGGCTGTATTAACTAATTTAGCTGGAAACCCCCTGGAACCCCTTCAAGGACTCCTGAAGAGTCACAGTTGGATACAAATGTATGTCCTTAAAATATATGATTTCATTATAAGAAAGCCTTCGCTTTGTTTATTCTTTGATATTCTACCAGTTTCTGGGCCCCGACGCTTCCATTTCCGCTGTTTTAGAATCTCAAGAAATTAAATTAACATAAAAAGTTATCACAAAGACACTGTTACAGAATACAAAGCTACCAGTATGTGACAAACATTTCTCTGGAGATTGTTTTGACAGCTTGATGTTTATGTACTGTGTTTCTGTTAAAGACTTGTTTGTGGACTTATGCCTTTGATTTATAGTTGGTTGCGTGCTGTTCCGCACGCCAAAGATAGCTGATCCACATGCATGCTCATAACGTACCGTGATGCAACGTGTTGTTAGCATGTAGATCAGCTATTTTCGGTGTGCATGCACGACACCGGCTTTATAGACATTCTTGTGTATACATGCCTTTTGTTTGGACACGTGCGTTGTGGTTGTTGTAAAACGCAACATTGACAGGAGGACGTGACGCTGGAAAATGGTTTGTTGACAGTCGAGAAGAGTATAGGAAGAACTCCAAGTATACAAGAAAATGACTCAGGCCACTTCCTCCATGTGGTGAGACACATCACCAAGGAGAGAGAGAGAGAGAGAGAGAGAGAGAGAGAGAGATTATATTTTTTTAAATCCTTTATTTTCTATTTATAACACTTTTAAAACATCAAAACGGTCTCTAGAGCACCTTCAGAAGTGTGTTTACACCAAAAACAGGGAACACAACGAGCACTAGGAAAATAACTATATAAACACTAGGACCAATTAAGGCCTGCTTTCCCCGTTCCTCGTCCTCCTATGCATTGACTGGACCATGACACAAACAACCCACAATAAAAAGTCCTCCTATGCATTGACTGGACCATGACACAAACAACCCATCCTATGCATTGACTGGACCATGACACAAACAACCCATCCTATGCATTGACTGGACCATGACACAAACAACCCATCCTATGCATTGACTGGACCATGACACAAACAACCCATCCTATGCATTGACTGGACCATGACACAAACAACCCATCCTATGCATTGACTGGACCATGACACAAACAACCCATCCTATGCATTGACTGGACCATGACACAAACAACCCATCCTATGCATTGACTGGACCATGACACAAACAACCCATCCTATGCATTGACTGGACCATGACACAAACAACCCATCCTATGCATTGACTGGACCATGACACAAACAACCCATCCTATGCATCGACTGGACCATGACACAAACAACCCATCCTATGCATTGACTGGACCATGACACAAACAACCCATCCTATGCATTGACTGGACCATGACACAAACAACCCATCCTATGCATTGACTGGACCATGACACAAACAACCCATCCTATGCATTGACTGGACCATGACACAAACAACCCATCCTATGCATTGACTGGACCATGACACAAACAACCCATCCTATGCATTGACTGGACCATGACACAAACAACCCACAATAAAAAGACCGGCATCCAATGGAGTCTCACACGGATGATATTATTGCACTACTCTCACACACCCACAAACACATGCAAGAGAAATGACAACTCCTGGAAACAACAGCAGCCTGATTGCGGCTTAAAATAAACGGACCAGAAACCAAGATAATGCGGATAAACAACAAAAGCTCAAACCCAATAAGCATCGGAGGCCACTATGCCAGACACTGGAAGAGGTCGACAAATTCCCATATCTGGGAAGTGTGATAGCAGTGGATGGTGCGACAGAGGAGGATGTGAAGTCACGAATAGGGAAAGCCAGGGGAGTTGATATGGGAGTAACACGACTGAAAAATAAAACACTAACTAAAACTAGTAAACATGGAACGCAATAAAACATAACAGGGCTAAGAACTGACACGGATCGTGACAAAAAGAAAGATGAGAGATTGGAAAGATACCAAGAAGGGGTAGAGAAGCGAGGGCTAACTGCCAACATATCTCCTCCCACCGCCTGAGGAAGAGTTTTTATAGGCGCTTGGGAACGTACGACCAATTTGATGAGCTGACGACAGATTGATTAATGATCTTGTTTGTCAAGGTTTCATACAAAAGCATGTTCAGGTGTTGTGTTGTATACGTTTAACTATGGACGGTGTTGATACCCCGTTGTCAATGATTGAAATCCTCAAATGCACTCTGGCACAGCGCTAGCCCGGTGATTAGTTCTGAAGGGGAGGCACTGATAAGCAGCAGTGATAAGAAGTAAGTCTATACTCACATTCTTTACGCGGCACTATATAAACTTTTAAAAATGAATAAAATGTTTCTCCAATCTGTATGGTAGAATCAGGGGGGCAGTCAGACAGATATTTTGTGAAGCCACTAAGGAAATGAAAGTTCATATAATGGCCTGTTGTGGCGCTGTCATTGGACCCAGAAAAACCCATAGCCCCATAGAAGTCCATGTATTTGGGCCCAACTTCACCTAGACTTCACCTATTACCTTAAAGCGCAAATAACATGCATTTTAAAACTGCTTTTAATATTTAATAATCATATTGTCTATGTCCCTCAAAGTTATTTCTAATGGTTTGAGCCTCAATCACCACTCTGATATAACCAGCCTTGTCAATTATTTCTGGACTTTGAAAGCAGTTTTAGCTGCAGTACCACAATGTCCTGAGGTGGAGAGGGTGCTGATATGCAGATTATTTAATATTTGAGTCATTATAATACTCATGCTAGATAAAACCAGGCTTGTTTCCATTCCATGCCAGCTTGGAAAATCAACAATGGTGGACATTGTAAACAAAGTGGAAATGCAAAATTGCAACTAAAGACTGAGAAAAGGAGGAATTATACAAAGTAGGGTGACATTGATGACATCACGATGAGGCCAAAATCAGTCGAGCTGTTTCTGAGAGCAATTTCCATTAAAACACCCATATGACATGAAGGCCTGATTGTTCAAAATTGGTTATTTGTGAGGATAGAAAACACACATGGGAGCCCCAAAAACACAAAAGAAATTGAAAAAGTTGAATTTTATGTTATAGGTCCTTTAATAAACATGGTCATGAATACTTTCTTCTTCCAGTCACTAGTTTAAAGTCTC
>NC_137869.1:26264203-26266703 GCF_963924005.1 Protomyctophum bolini | reverse complement strand
ACAGGTTAGCTCCATTTACAGTACCCATGTTGTTGTTTTTTGTATGTAAAATTTGTATGGATTTCTTGTGTTATTTTTTGTCTCTGCTATACAGCCCCCCCCCATATCTGGAGATATTGTTTTACATGTGCAAGGCCCACAATGGAATTAAGCTTGAGTCTTGAGGTCTTCTGTGTTTTATTTACTATATGCTCAATAAAATGTCAATAAAAAAAATCTAAACTCTATACTTTAATAGTTGACTGGAGTATAGAATAGAGATGCTATAGGGTTTGTTAATTTATACTCACAACACGTCGTTTTAGGTGTCAGACATGATACAAACTAGATCATACCGGTATATGCATACACAGTGGTGCAAAGCAACTAAGTACATGTACTCAAGTAGGCCTATACTGTGCCTTTTGAGGCACTTTTACTTTACTGGAGCACCAATGTTCTATACTTTACAAGCTCAAAATGTGTTGCTATTCATAATTAGGCTCTATAGAAGGCTATAGACTTGGCTTGGCCTATGACGTTTATTTCGCCCCTCAAAAACGTGAGTACTTTTTCCAGCGCTGTGGAAGCTGAGAGCCCGTGCATGCAGTCAGTGAGTGACGTGCTGTGCATCAGGGCTCTGAACTTGACCGCAGGCCCAGACTCTGGCACGGAGGTGTGACCCTCGGCTTGACGACATGGCGCTCTGCTGTCAATTAGGGGGGGGGGGGGGGATTCCCTCCTGTCGCTCTCCCCCCCTCCTCTCGCTCCGTGCACTCTGTCGCTCTGTAACCACAGCACAGCCGAGTGTTGTGGAACTCTAGCCGCTGGCTGTGAGAAACGGCCAGGGACCGCGCAGGGCTGCTGGTGTGTGGGTCAGCGCAGGCCTCTCTGGGCGTGCTGATTGATGGAAGATCAGATGCTCGGGATTTATTGATGTGTGGATCAGATGGCGAGGCTGTATTACTTCCACAGGGCGTTGGAGGTTGGAGCTCTCTCTCTCTCTTTGTCTTTTTCTCTCCTTTGCGGCTTATGGCCTTAGCGCGACCTCTCTGGACTCTCTCGGCAGTGACCTTGACCTTGAAGTTGTGTATTTCCCGACCCCTAGCTTCCCTTTTTCCCCGTTTCTCTTTTTATCCCCTCCGCTAAGTTCTGTCTTCTCAGCTTCTCTCTCTCTCTGTCTCTCTCTCTCTCTCTCTCTCTCTCTCTGTCTCTCTCTCTCTCCCTCCCTCTCCCTAGTCAGTATGTTACTTATCGGTGACATGAATCTGATCCGACACCGCCGGCCGCTTAACCCATTTTGACCTGTCAGGATCTACATCCTGACAGTTTTCTGAAAAAGCTATGTTTCCATGTCAGTGGCTCTTCCATTTTTCGAAAATAGCAGACCTATACAAGCTCGTAGCGCGCCACTCGGTGGCGCGCTACGAGCTTGTAGATCTGCTATTTTTCAATAGCTAAAGCATAACACAATGCTAACGCCAAAAGGGGTTCCCGCCCAAGATGGCTTAATCCCCCGCTTAGCCCCCCGTTAGCCCAGAGGGACATGGTGCCATGGAGCCGGGCAGACGCACCGTTAGCCCCCCGTTAGCCCGGTGACACCCAGAGGGACATGGTGCCATGGAGCCGGGCAGACGCACCGTTAGCCCCCCGTTAGCCCAGTGACACCCAGAGGGACATGGTGCCATGGAGCCGGGCAGACGCACCGTTAGCCCCCCGTTAGCCCAGTGACACCCAGAGGGACATGGTGCCATGGAGCCGGGCAGACGCACCGTTAGCCCCCCGTTAGCCCAGTGACACCCAGAGGGACATGGTGCCATGGAGCCGGGCAGACGCACCGTTAGCCCCCCGTTAGCCCAGTGACACCCAGAGGGACATGGTGCCATGGAGCCGGGCAGACGCACCGTTAGCCCCCCGTTAGCCCGGTGACACCCAGAGGGACATGGTGCCATGGAGCCGGGCAGACGCACCGTTAGCCCCCCGTTAGCCCGGTGACACCCAGAGGGACATGGTGCCATGGAGCCGGGCAGACGCACCGTTAGCCCCCCGTTAGCCCGGTGACACCCAGAGGGACATGGTGCCATGGAGCCGGGCAGACGCACCGTTAGCCCCCCGTTAGCCCGGTGACACCCAGAGGGACATGGTGCCATGGAGCCGGGCAGACGCACCGTTAGCCCCCCGTTAGCCCGGTGACACCCAGAGGGACATGGTGCCATGGAGCCGGGCAGACGCACCGTTAGCCCCCCGTTAGCCCGGTGACACCCAGAGGGACATGGTGCCATGGAGCCGGGCAGACGCAGCGCGCAGCAGAGTGACAGCTGCTGTCCTCATGGGGTGACAGCGGTCTGGCATTCTAACACACGGCTGTGAGTTGCGCAGATATAGAGCGGTGGTTCTCCACCTGTGGGTCGGGACCCCCAGACGGGTCCGCTCCACGTAATGTTTTGGTGGTCCCATGCAGATGACAATGAAGTGACAATTTAGGACGTTTAAGACCTATTTAATACCAAAAAGACCATTA
>NC_137869.1:26249203-26254203 GCF_963924005.1 Protomyctophum bolini | reverse complement strand
GGAGGAGAGGCAAGTAAGCAGAAACAGATCGGTTGCTAGGACACCACCAAAATACAACAACGCTCAGAGTGGAGCCCCCAAACAGGCGGTTTCTCTCTCTCTCTCTCTCTCTCTCTCTCTCTCTCTCTCTTTCTCTCTCTATCACACACACATACACAAACACACGCGCGCACACACACACACACACACACACACACACACACACACACACACACTGCTGACTGTCAAGTTTGGAAAACAACGTTTTTTTTGCGAGAGCCTTGGGAAACAGAGCACTTTGAAGCCGTAGGCTTTCGTACATGGCTGGCCGCGCTTCCCCTACTCATGTTTCAGGTTCAGCTTTTTGGGTTACACGACCGTGTTTGTTAGGAAACAAGCAAAAGCTGCAGATCGTTATCTGTGAACTGTCATAGGCTGTGACTTGTGACTGTGAGCTTCAGTCAGTGTGTGTGTGTGTGTGTGTGTGTGTGTGTGTGTGTGTGTGTGTGTGTGTGTGTGTGTGTGTGTGTGTGTGTGTGTGTGTGTAGAGAGAGTGAGTTGAGGAGTTCAGGCCTGTTGGCACATGTGTGTGTGTGTGTGTGTGTGTGTGTGTGTGTGTGTGTGTGTGTGTGTGTGTGTGTGTGTGTGTACCGTGTTCAACAGAGGAAATCTCATTGATTGAAGTGTTTTCCACAGTGCTTATCACAGCCAAAGACAGAGAGAGAGAGAGAGAGAGAGAGAGAGAGAGAGAGAGAGAGAGAGAGAGAGAGAGAGAGCGTGGGTGAGTGAGTGAGTGAGAGTTGTGCGGTTGAAGGTATAGATACACACACACACACACACACACACACACACACACACACACACACACACACACACACACACACACACACACACACACACACACACACAACCATACCATACCACACACACACACACACACACACACACACACACACACACACACACACACACACACACACACACACACACACACACGCATGCGCAGTACAAGCACACACCCTGCATACATAGACACACATACCGTATTGTTCTGTAAAGCACCCAGTGATACTTAGGCATTAACACAAGCTCATTCAGATAATACACAGAGTTCTGGGGTTTCCCCTGACTCCTCTAAGGAGTCCAGACAGAGATGGATTCACATGCACCCACTGAACACTGAACTGTCTCATTTCATGTCCAGGCAGTATGGTGTGGCATGGCACATCTAAACGCCACTAAATCTAAACTTTATTGGTTGGTTCATTTTCATCTTCGAGATATGTGAGAAAACTGTGTTACCCATGCCATGTACATTTTAAACACACAGGCACAACACCAGAAGGTGGGGTCAAATTCTGGAATGCCCTGGCCTATACCAACTTGTAAATTGTAACTGGCCTTTGTAGAAAGTAAGTCTAAACTTATCACCGGAAATTAACCCCCCCCGCCAAACTGTTTCCTGTAAATATCCTTTTTTATACAACTCGTATATGATGTTTTTACATGTAGTGTAGGCTATATTATTGTTTGTCTTTAAAGACGTAGAAATGAAAAATATGTTTTTCACAATTTTAGAGCATATATTATGTAGTCATATGGACATATACCTAACAATCTGCCATTTTTTGCGTATTTTTTATATCAAAAGTCCATAAAAATCCAATTTTAATTACTTCCTTGGAACGAAAACGTACTGCGTAATGACGTGTCGACTCCTGCTTGAATAAAAACGAACCTGGTTTATTCCCATCGCTGTGCGTCCTCCAAACACAGCTGGTTTTAATTACAGAACTACTCAGTTTTTAATCTCATTCAAGATGACATCCAGACAGTATTTCAACATAACCAGCACGCTAAAATATGTAACAGACAATATCATTGGTTAGAAATAAGCCACGAGCTTTGCTGCCCGTCTCTCTGTGAATGGTTGCAACTTGTAAACAAACAAACTGCACGTGCATGCACGCATGTAGCGGAGCTGCGTCCCATAGCCTGAAGGGATGCGACGCTCTGATTTGTTAAAAAACACACAGCTATCCGTTTCAGAGTGAAACTTCAAAATAAAATGCTCTACCCATTGCATCCCATATTTAAAATGTCTCGATAAAATTGAATACACAGGAACTCACAGCTTATTTCATTATTTTGATATCTGTGCCACCGTGCCTTTTTAGCAAACTGTTAAAGAGGGAGTGCCACAATTTTTTTATTTTTCCAGATTTTCATGTGTCTATGAGGTGACAGTACTTCATTAGACACCCTGGAGTCGTTTTTATGTGCATTGGTGTAGGCCTATTAACTTTGTATTTAGGGTTTCGTCCTGGAGGCTGAACCCTTGACAGTCAAACAGGCCAATGAAATAAATACAGGCCGATGTCTAAACCATTCTTCGGAAAGGGAGGTGATATAATAGAGAGAGAACGTCGGATGGAGGGTCTCAGAACTTTTCTCAGAAAGCCTTTTCGGAAGGCATATGCATTGCGCTTAAGGATTCACAGTGTGATCTTGATTGATATTATATTTGATCAATGTTTTCATATCACGAGAAAGTCAGAAATTCAGGCAATCTTGATGTCACCTACAGCATAAATAACAGTGGGAAACTCTGTTTTTCCTCATGCTCTACCCATTGTGTGCATTGTTTCTGTTTCCTTTTTAGTTCTCTGTCTTTCGCCATGGCCTCCTGACCCTCTCTCTGGCACAAAGTGATTCAATCCATGTGATATGTCCTTCCATGTCCTTCCATGTCCTTCCATTCCACGTTACTCAAACCCAAAGCCTGCAGGAACGTGTGCTTCCTCTTTCCACGGAGCAGGTGGTGTCTTCTGGGAAACTTCCCGATGGCCAGTGCTGGAAAAAGTACTTTCAACAGTAAGTACAAAAGTAATGGTATCAAAATGTAGGAAGTACCAAAAGTATAGAAAGTATATCTCATTATGCATAATGTCCCATTTTACAAGTTTTGAAATGTATAAAAAAGATCTACAAGCTCACAAAGAGTTGCATTGTGAGCTCGTAGATCGTCTATTTTCAAAGACATAGAGACAGAAGGAAGAGCGAGAATCGAGGAGGATGCACGAGAAGGATGATGAATTTGAAAGCAGTAATAGCCGATCTACAAGAGCAGTACTCACGATCCCCATTTGGGGAATCGTGAGTGAAGCAGAACAGACAAGCCGGCTGAGAGATCACAGGTGTATGTTCTGGCCTCAGTGTTTTAGCACCCTTTATGGGCAGGCCAATATATTTTGTTTCTTGTTTTCTGCACAGAGTTCCTCCTGTTAATTAATCCAGGTGCTGCCTATTGAGTGAGCAATCAAGGCATAATCTGCTGCAGTGCAGGGAGTTTAGGCTCACTCAGTGTGAATTCAGCTCAGTATGAGAAGCCAGCTTCATTTGACAGTTAGGTTTTTTGTTTGTGCTTAAAGAGCCAAAGATTGTAAGTACTTTTCCAAATACATTTGTAAATGTTAAGTTTCATTGAAAGAGCTGTGTATTTGGAGTTCTGTGATTATGCGAATTGTGTAATTTTATGGGACATTTACAAATGCTCTTTTTTCTGTCTTTTGTCACAGTTTTACAAAAAGATCTTCTATATAAAAGATTGGTCAAACAAGATCCACTCCTCTCTGACTGACTTTTTATGGAAATATGTTTAGCTCGCTGCATAGCCACACAATGTGTGGTGAGGGCAGAAGAGTGTATATTTATACTGTGGTGATTGCAGCAAGGATTGGCTGTGGTGAGTGGTGGCAGGTGTAGCCTACTGGTGAGGTGGATACGGGTGATTGGCTGTGGTGAGTGGTGGCAGGTGTATACTGGTGAGGTGGATATGGGTGATTGGCTGTGGTGAGTGGTGGCAGGTGTACTGGTGAGGTGGATACGGGTGATTGGCTGTGGTGAGTGGTGAGTGGCTAATGAGTGAGTGCAAGTGTGGTGGATAGGGAAGCGATTGAAAACGGGGAGTGGCCGTGATCTACTCCTGATTCCTGAACCTACGTTGAACACAACATAAGTGGGTAATTTTGTGATAATCACAATAAACCAAGTAACTACTAAAGTTTTCAAATAATTGTAGTGGAGTATAATAATATTTGCCTCTGAGATGTAGTGGGTATAGTAAAGTAAAAAGTAGGCCTACTGAAAATTGGAAATAATCCAGTAAAGTCAAAATACTTCAAAAGTGTACTTATAAGTATACAGTACTTGAGTACACACTGTTGGTGACTTTGAACACACATGCCCAGCAAACATAATTGTCAGTGTCGGGTAGACACCATGTCCAAAACCGTTCCTTTGTTTATTTTATAATTACTTCTTTTTAATTGAAATAGTTAAAATAGTTAAAATAGCAAAACTGCGAGATTGTAAATGTACTGTTTTCATTACTTTTTGTGACATGCTTGTATGGCAAAGTAAGGCGTTAATTTATGAAAAAACATACAAAAAATGAATACGGAGGTTACACACGCACGCACGCACGCACGCACGCACGCACGCACGCGCGCACCAGAGATTCCTAGGACTGGATGTGTAACGGGCAGAAGTTTGACTTTGCCATCAATTGCAGCTTTTTCTGCCAATGCTGTGGTTTACTTTAGATAGCTGGCCAGGCCCTGCAGATAACTGTCCCCAAACACTATGTCAAACATTAACTCTGAAAAACACTCATTAATTTTCATGCTGTTTGTCTTTTTCTTTCAATCTTTCTTTCTTTCTTTCTTTCCCCCCTCTCTATCACGCACGCACGCACGCTCTTTAACTTTACAGTAGTGAGAGCATAATGGATGTCTATTCAACACAGAGAGGGACAGGAATGAGTGGCTCTAAAAAGTGAGCCGTTACGTCTTGCAATGGTGTTTATTTGTCCTATGATGGCTCATAACACTTGCACTCTTAGATGGATGCATGTTTACACATGCTGTCCATGTGTATGTATCACGCCCCGCCATGTGCGTCAAATGTAATTTTATTTTGCAAGCAAACTTATTAAAAACCTCATTTAAACAGGACGCCTC
>NC_137869.1:26214203-26241703 GCF_963924005.1 Protomyctophum bolini | reverse complement strand
GGGTGGTCCACGAACGCTTTTGAGTAGAGATGTACGACATCGGAATCGGCCATAAACATACCATATCGGATCCATCTCATAAACATACCATAAACATCCCATAAACATACCATATCGGATCCATCTCAAAATGCGGATTATTTTCACAGATATTGATGACGCTATGGCAATGGCAAATTTCTAAATTTAATCTGTGTACTCATCTCATTCAGTAGTCATTCAGTAGTGAAAACGAAAAAGAGTATATTTATTGAATACTTATATTATCAAGTGGGCCCTGATCCAGAAAAGGTTGAGAACCACTGCACTAAATGTTATAGGTGGTGGAGGCACTGTATATATGGGTGGGCACGCATGCACGTGTTTGTGAGTGCTTGCTTGTGCGTGTGCGACTGTGCGTGTGCGTGTGCTAAGTCCTGGCATAGTGCATTTGTGGAGGCCTCAACTTCTGTTTTTAGATTAGATAAGGAACAGCTGTGTGCTCCCGGGAACTAACAAAAGAACAAAGGATGAAGGTGAAGATTAGGAGAAGAGTTATGATGGAGAAAGCGAGAGAGGGATGAAGTCTGGGGCGGATGGAGAGGAAGATGAACTCTTGCCATTTGTTTGACAGTGGTTTTCATGTCAAGGAGCCCTAAATCAATGTATTTGGCCTCAGACATGCCAAGCACCCCATACAAGATGTGTTTTTGTTCTAAAACATTCAAGATTTTTTTAAATAGTTGATGTATAGCGTATATGGCCCCGGGGGTCCCTCTCTGAACTAATTACTTACTTATTAAATAAAAGAAATGTGTCCCATGATTTTGTAACCACTTTTTTCACCCAGTGTCAATTATCTAATGTAATCCTGGGCGCAAACTCTGCACAGAAAGGCCCTTTCGCCAACCCCGGCTCGGTATGGGTACTGATGGTGCGGAGGAGAGAACACGCACCCAGCGCCCACAGCATCCCCAGCGGGAATCGAGCCCAGGACATTCTAGCTGTGATGCGACAGCACTATAGCGACTGTGCCACCGTGCCCCCTAATTGACTTACTTTCACTTACTTACACACATGCTGGAAATGTGGACACCTCGGCCGCTTATGAATGAGACGGGGTCTAATAACATTATAACAGTGTGGTCTTCGTGTGCATCTCTGACATGATGTTGATGACATCATAGTGATTCAATCAGTCTTGTGGACACACGGACACAAGGACAAATAAAATAGAGGCGTTGTTGTTTATATTCTTTACTTTCATATAATTGGGGGAAAAAACTGCAAAGAAAAGCTGTGTTGTCTGTTTCACCGCCTTCTATAGTCCAACAAACAGCTGGTTTTGTTTGTTTGCGGTTGTTTGTTATCGTTGTCTTAGTGACATGCTGTTCACGCAATATATCATGAGAGTTGTTCCGGAACAATAATGGTGATTAAACTGTGGACAAGCTCTATCATAGTCTGAGGTGTCTCAAACAGTAATAATGGACATATGACAGCCATTCTCAAATGTATTTATTCCGTGGCCATGGCATAACGTACAATAATAACACAGCACAATATGCATAGAAAAGTGAAAGGGTAGACGACTTAGACTAGGGGGATGAAATAACATGCAAAACACATGCAGTCATAAACTGGATTCGAACCCAAGATAACAAGCCACAATCCGACTGTGCCTAGATGTGTGTTTGGTTGAGCCAAGTTTCTCAGACAATAAGAGAAAAAGGAACATAAATGCTCACTATTTTGAAGATAAGACCTTATTCTGCTGGGGGTCCCCAGCATAATGAGTCATAAGCACTTTAATCATACTCTGGCTATTCAAAAATAGCAGACAAGCTGCCAGTGCGTCACTTCGTGCCACGCTGCGAGCTTGTACATCTGCTATTTTTTAACATTTTTAAAAAGTCTTGAAAGGGTTTGAAAAATCTATATTTTTGAGCGGTGCCTAGCCGCTCCAATACGCAGCTGTGTGAGCAGTAGCGCTCTGTGACCTAGGGTGGCACTGTTGGGTGGCTAGCGCTGTGTGACCTGAGGTTTGCACTAGAGTTCAGTACAGTAACAATAACAGCAAAGTTGCACCGCTCAGTTCACACAGGTGTGATTTTGATTCTCTTCTGGGGGTTCCTGGAAAATTTGGTTCCATTTGTCCACAATTAGAGTTAAAATGAGTGAGGGCTGCTTACTGGATCAAAGCAAGGGAATATAAGGGAGAAGTGGACAGCGGTGGTAAAAACAACAAGGAAACAGGCTGTGCTGTTAGCACGTGTTTGGTGGAGCTGTACTCGAGCGGTGGTGGCGTGTGTTCTCTTAACAATGGACAGCTGTTATGGGAGGGTCAAGAAGAGGAGAGGAGAGGAGAGGAGAAGAGAAGAGAAGAGGAGAGGAGAGGAGAGGAGAGGAGAGGAGAAGAGAAGAGAAGAGAAGAGGAGAGGAGAGGAGAGGAGAGGAGAGGAGAGGAGAGGAGAGGAGAGGAGAGGAGAGGAGAGGAGAGGAGAGGAGAGGAGAGGAGAGGAGAGGAGAGGAGAGGAGAGGAGAGGAGAGGAGAGAAGAGAAGAGAAGAGAAGAGAAGAGAAGAGAAGAGAAGAGAAGAGAAGAGAAGAGAAGAGAAGAGAAGAGAAGAGAAGAGAAGAGAAGAGAAGAGAAGAGAAGAGAAGAGAAGAGAAGAGAAGAGAAGAGAAGAGAAGAGAAGAGAAGAGAAGAGAAGAGAAGAGAAGAGAAGAGAGAGCTGGAGAGTGCAGAAGGGAAGTATAACCAAACCCTTTCATGTATAGGCCGCAGACCCCCATCTGAAAATGTTTTGTGCCAGGGAGCTATGCACATACTCAATGTGTGTTAAACGATTTCAAATTCTTATTATTTCAAGATTTAAAAAAAGACAACGGGATGTGAGCTTGTATATTAGCTGTGGTTGAAGCACTTGAACTTATTTTGATACTAAATTAACTCATTAGGCTGGGGACCCCCCTGGAAACCCCTCAAGGACATCTGAGGGTCCCACTCAGGGACATTATACACCCCCCCCCCCCCCCCCGCTCCATTCACTCATTGGCTGACTGACTGAGCCCTGTGGAATCCCTCTTACAGCCCCACAGCAGACTGACTGACTCTGTGTAAGCCACACACACACACACACACACACACACACACACACACACACACACACACACACACACACACACACACACACACACACACACACACACACACACACACACACACACACACACTTCAATTTCAGAAATAGCCCTGGCTGGTTGTCTGCCGGCTCTGCCCGCAGGAACCCACATCTCACCCATCATCATGTGTTCTGGTTACACATACTGGGCCGCTAACAAGGCGCTACCAGTTCAGTTTCTAGTCTTTCTCTTTCTCTCTTTTCATCACACGCACGCACGCACACGCGCACACGTACACGCACCCGCACACGCACACACAAACACACACACACACACACACACACACACACACACACACACACGTCACACACACATACACACACACACACACACACACACACACACACACACACACACACACACACACACACACACACACTGCACACAAAGAGCTATACACGTGCAGTAAGTCACACACGTACACCCATTACTTAACGCCTGCATCTTTGAGTCTTTGTGATGAACTGAAAACTTCCTGAATTCAGTCCCCTCTGTTTTGGTGGCGTCTTCTCTCGCTGACTGGCTGTTGAAGTTTTATTAGTTTACATTCTGCGCTACCGCCCACGCTTTCACATTGACAGGCAGCGTTGCATGGCGAAAGAGGGGGGGAGAGAGAGAGAGAGATAGAGGTAAAGGTCAGGAGTTCTTCTGTGCCTGGTTCCTGACATTGCATCACTTCTCAGAGATGTTGTTTTGTGGTTCCTCTCACTGCTTGCTCTCAGTGTTGGTAAGGTACCCTGCACCCCAGTGGTTCCTCTCAGTGTAGGGTATAAGGTACCCTGCACCCCCAGTGGTTCCTCTCAGTGTAGGGTATAAGGTACCCTGCACCTCCAGTGGTTCCTCTCAGTGTAGGGTAAGGCACCCCACCCCCAGCCAGCATTTTCATTGTGCTGTATTTTACCTCATACACAGAGAGAGTCATGTTAAATTGAGGAATTCCTGTATATGCTTAGCTCCGTTTGGAACCTCAATATCTACGCTGCTACGCTTTAGCTCCAAGGTGAGGTTCCGTCCCGTGATATCCCTGCACAGGTCGAAATGGGGTGGAGCCCGTGCTATGGCCTTTTGAATCGTATACTGCACTGTATATGAGCATGCATTGCCATCCATTGAATTTTCGAACGGCAATGTAGCGACTGCACACCAATCAATTTGGGGGTCCTTGGCAAGAAAAATAACTACTACCGGTTCTCAACCAACTGTCCTGGGGACCAACATGCTGCTATATCTTCAGTGGTTTTGGAACCACTGCCTTCGACAGTAAGATGACAGTATACCCAAAGAAGAGTATAAAATAAATAACCAATGAAAAATAACCAAATGCATTTAGTTATAATTTGTACACTCTTCAGAATGAAATTAACTAAGCGTTTTTACTGTACAGTACAGTGTACAGTATATGATGCTGTGTCATGATGGCCGCTCAGGACACATGATCTCCAGTCACCATTAGATGTCTATCCTGTGGAGCTATTTCCAGCTGACCTGCCATGACATACTACTGTATGGGTCATGATGGTGCATGGGCTGTGGTGCCAGAGAAGGGGAGGAAGAGGACGGAGTGAGGAAGGTAAATATGGCCCGGGGTTTCCTGCATGGGAAGCTCCCGGGGTGGCACCTGCTCCTATCACTCTGCACGCACGCACGCACGCACGCACGCACGCACGCACGCACGCACGCGCACAGCCCTCGCTTCCACTCCCCTCTGCATACTCTTGCCCCTCACCTCACTCCAATTCTGCCCCTCTATCTCTGGTCCCTCTATATGACCCCTTTTTAACTGGTTCAGTTCTTTGTGGTTCTTATAGTCCATGAGCTCCAAAATTGGAACGTTAATTATAAATTGAGTGGGCAAAACTATACCTTTTAGATTGTTATCAACATGAAACTTCCCCAATTACTTACACAAAGACAATGATTTATAGTAGGCTATTACACATTTTACATTTTTAAATATGCCAATGAGGCATTAGATAGGACAATATACAAAAAAGCTACTACTGTGGAAGGGTTATTATATATTAATTTACTTATATTGATCCTATAAACAATTTAATATAGGTCTAGTTTTTCCCACCAATTTTGGAGCTCTGGCTCATGGACTAAGAACCAATAAGAACTGAACCGGTTCCCAGTGTGTGTGTGTGTGTGTGTGTGTGTGTGTGTGTGTGTGTGTGTGTGTGTGTGTGTGTGTGTGTGTGTGCGTGCGCGCGTGCGTGCGTGCGCGCGTGCGTGCAGGCGTGCGTGCGTGCGTGCGTGCGTGCGTGCGTGCGTGTGCGTGTGTGTGTGTGCGTGTGTGTGCGTGTGCCTCTGCGTTGTGGTCTGCAGAAGCACAGCACTCCACTGAATTATTCATGTGCCAACAGGGAGAGACCGTAGATTCAATCCCTGAAGAGAAGGAGGGAGGAGGGGGGGACATTCAGAAGGTGGGGGGGGGGGGGGCACCATGAATCAGCAGGTCGTCTGTTTGCGGGGAAGGGATTAAAGACGGGAGAGGAAGGAGACAGAGCAGAACGAGGAAAGTCAAGGGTAAAGCAGCCGAGCGAGGACCAGGAGTGACAGGTCATGTGATCGTCGGGAGATCCCTCTGCAGAGCCGATCACATGACTGACTGGAAATGCTCCCTTGCTGCTGCCTGAGACAGATTCCCAGAAGTGACGTCTGTTGGGTGGCGTGGGTGCGTGTGTGCGTGTGTGTGTGTGTGTGTGTGTGTGTGTGTGTGTGTGTGTGTGTGTGTGTGTGTGTGTGTGTGTGTGTGTGTGTTTGTTTGTGTGTGAAGTCATGCCGTCAGTCCTTGTCACTGACACAGACAGATTCAATAACACAGTGTCACTCTCAATAAGACTATTATAGAGATTATTGTAATAAATTACATCACATAATGCTATATAAGTGCACATGTATTTGCCAGTGACTTGAGTTCAAAATTCATAATCCAGCCTGTTTAATGCATATTCTATAAGTCAGTTTACCGGCAGTGAAGTATAAGAACATTTCCCCTTTCAGAAAGGCACACAAAAGCACACACAAACACGTGCACGCTCACATGCACGCACACAGCAGAGGTGAGGTGATATAATAGGGTTTCACTTTAGAGGAAACGTGTCAGTGACCTCTGGCTGAGCCTGTAGGGTGCTGTGAGAGTTGGGTTCTTGACTACAGGTTACCCCTCTGCCTCTGCTGGGTAATTCTACCCCTGGGCTTTTTTTTACAGCTGCACCTCGCCTACTCACTTACACACAATTGCACACAAAAACCCAGGACCTTTACAGTTGACTGTGCTTTCTGTATACAGTAACTGACAGGGGGATTTGATTTGTCCACCAGTATATACTGTATAGGTGAGACAGACAATCACTTTACTTTATACACTGCAGACTTAACACTGGGGATTTTATCGTGTTTGACTCACTCCAAGATTATTATTTTTTTCATCATAAATTATACATTCTTAGTCTCTCTTGGGTAATAACTTAGATCGTGGGTTGAGGGCTTTATTGTGACTGTTACTTTTCAGGGCCTTTATGTGGGTGTGGGATAGAAGGGCTCTAATCTGTCTGGTGTAAATATGGACGGGAATATGTACTGTATGTACAGTCATGTGGTCCTTGACTGTGTCTTGTTGTGGTGTTTTGATGTTGTGTTCTGTTTGTTTATTGTTCATCAACCACAATGAAACCAAAAGGCACATTTCCACACATGTTTCTGTCCTATTCTACTCTAGTTTTTAAAGACAAATAAGCCAGTCTGGCATAATTCACTCTCAGACTTTAAATCAGATGAGATTCATATTGAAAATACAAACTGGTGGATGATTGAATAATTGTATTTTATTGCCTGGGTGTCTCAACACAGTCCATCCTTTATGGGATTATTCAGATTAAAAAACACAATGGAGAGAGAGGAACAAGGAGAGAATAGGAGAGAATAAACAGAGAAGACTTGAATGTTGTTAACTAGACATGGTGATATCAAGAACTCAATGCTTGGTATGATGATGGTGTAATCATTGAGCAACACACTTTAGATTAAATTTAACTGGACCTACTGATGTTGAATGTAAACTATAACTCCATAGGATCAGTGTCCTGTTGCCCTCTCCCAGTGCCGTTTCTACGGGGGGGCACTAGGGGGCGCTGCCCCCCCAGATAGACTTTGTGCCCCCCCAGTCCAGAACCCTACCCCACCATTATTTTTAATGTTTTACAGGTTTAAAATATATATAATGTGTTATTTTCATGTTCTTTGTGTTTATAATAAATTTACATTTTCTAATTAATTCATAGTAATAAAAATGCAATAATAAAAAGTACACTGGCACCTAGTCGGTGCACGGATTCGTTTTGATGCAGCGCACCAAAAGCTACGTCATTACCTGTGTTGCCACGCAGGGCGGGTCAATTCAAATATTTTCAGACTTCAGTCACAGTGAAAACAAACCCAAACCGGTAAAATTGAATCATGGATATTAGGAACTGGCTCAAAGCCAAAACACCAAACTCTATAAACCCACCAGCACCTTCAGAAAGGCAGACTGATGACGATACTGAAACCACCGCTATGTCGCCTGTTGTTGTTAATATTGCGGGGAGTCGTTCGAGCACCGAGCACTACTAAATGCACAACGAAATTCGGTCGTCGGATCACATTACTGGGGGTTCGCGAGTGTCGGATAGCATTATTCCAGTGAGGCAGAGGGCTGCTGTAGCAACTTCCACAGCAGCAGCTCAACTTTCGGACCTCCACCACCACCGCATGCTTCTCCACCAGAGGTTCTTGGTTCTGGCACACCGTCACTGAATCAGGTAAAACGGGACAAATACCCAAGTAGCCTTCATAATGGCAAACGCGCAATCTGCAGACACGCAGATCTCCCCCCCCCCCCCCCTTTGCCTCCCGACATAAATACACTATATAGACTTGTTGTTTTTGGTTGGTGCATAAACTTTTACTCATATTCCCCTACCGTGGAGATGGCGACATATAAAAGACACTATAAGCCTAAATGCTCAACTATTTGTTGGTGATTAATGGTTGGTGCATAGGCTATAGTCTTTTTTTTCTACTTTCCTCCCGCCGTGGAGATGCTCATTGTGTTCATTGTGTTGTTGGTGCGATGCGATCGTGTTTCCACATGACAGTATATAGGCTATGTTTGTTTGTTTGTTCTGTTGGCTACAATAATTAGGCTATATTATTTGTTTTGGTGTATAATTGGAACCTATACTTGTAGCCCTTCTCCAAGCCTTTTGTGTTGTTTTATTGTATAGGCCAATGTGAGAGCTTAATTGCTATATATGGATGTGAACTTGAAAAATCAAGTGCCCCCCTTGGAAATATGAATGCCCCCCTGCTGATTATTCCCTGGATACGGCACTGCCCTCTCCCCGGAGCCCTGAGTCTCTATCATTGTCACCCACTCAACAATCAACAAGTTTCATGCCGAGGCCTGGCGAGCATGCATTCAAAGCCCTGTGCACTTTGGGAGTGTGACTAAATAAACATTATGCAACCATAACTGCACAGATCGTTGATGGACTTTATGGCCCTTCCCAGCGCACGGCGGCCAGCCGTCTTTGTAGAGGGAGACGAAAAATACACGCAGCGTGAAAAGACGTTAAATAGTTTCCATGCACACACGTCGGCCTGTTTTCCCCGGAGGACGTCCGCGCGCCGGTTTAATATGTCCCAAGTGGGACTCTGCTGTTTGCTTTAGTTCCGGGTGGGTTGCTCTCCGGGTCTGTGGGTTGGACTTTCCATCCCGGGGGGCACATGGTGCTAGACTGGCCAGGTCAAATACGATGACTTATGTTTTATACACCATGGTGTCTCACGTAGAACATTTCAGATTTACAAGCTCCCCCCAACACATCTTCACCATAAGGCACATTCACATTGTGAACTTGTACTTGAACCTATTCCTATACTTTCAAATTGGTAGGCCGGGCAATCTAAGATTTGACCCAAAAGAAATTGCAATAGTAATCGTTCAAGGTTTTTTTATGATGCTTAGGGTCATCCAAATAACACATCAAAATGGATTATTATATACATTTCGGATCATGGTAAATGCAGGGGTTGAATGTTGGGGTACCATTGAAAACCTATATAAATAAATTATTGTCAAACTAGGGGTTATTCGTGATTCTGAATCAATTGCAAGCATTAGTTTTGCACGAAAAACCCTCCTTGGGCTAAACACGGCCATAGACGTCGTCACACATGTGATGAGGTCATCACACTTTTGGCCACAACAAGTGGCTATATGGCGGAATTTAACCCAAGGAGTGTTTTTCGTGCGTGTGTCCATAATGTTTAAATATCGAATGTGTGGAATGGAATAAAGAAAATGCAAGCGGCAGTAACAAGATTTACACATGTGTTTGCATAGAAGACTAGGCTAGAAGACGCTGCATGTGGAAAGCCAACAGGAATGTGTTTATCGGTAAAGAGGCGCTACGCGAGGAAGCAGGTAATCAGAAAGGCAGTGTTGCGTTCAGAGATTCTGCATGCTCCAGTTTCATCCCATCAATAATGGAAATGAGCTTATCAGGACCATAGCGGTAAGAACTACAGCACCTGTGAGCTTGTGTTGGACCGGCCCAGCTGCTGCCCAGAAGAGAACCAGCTGGAGAATCAGAGCATTATCTCTTTGTATGTGTCTGTCTGCCATCACACACACACACACACACACACACACACACACACACACACACACACACACACACACACACACACACACGCACGCACACACGCACACACACACACACACCTGCACACACGCCGTGGGCCCTGGCCCCACAGGTTCAGAACCACTGGTCTAGAGAATCTTTTATTCTATTTGTCTCTCTCTCTGTCTCTCTCCCCCAGCCTCCCCTGTTTGTCTGCCCGTCTCTCTCTCTCTCTTCCTCTCCGTCTCAATCCCCGCCCTCCCTTTACTCCCTTTGTTTGTCTCTGTCTCTCTCTGTTTCCCTCCCCCCCCCCCCCCCCCCACTGCCTCTCTAATATAATTGAGGCGAGCCGCTCCTATGTAACCCAATGCATGTCCCACAGCACTAAAGTGTCGTTTGGGCTGCAGCTTAAGTACTGGACGTGCTCTGAGCTGCACTCTGCCTCTTAATGATCAGCAGATGCCCAGATTAGATGGATGAATTATTCAGCTTATTGCCTTAAATGTAGTTTGTGGTAAAAGAATGGTTATAAATCCTATTAGGCCCTCCGTCGACCTCCGGCCCCGTTGATTTCACTGTTATGACATGGCCAGGACACCACTATGAGACCAATGCTGATGGAGTGTTGAGCAGTCAAAGACACTTTACATTGCAAGGTATGAATCTCGTTAGAGGATATAGGCGATAGATAACGACTGAGGCACAGCAGTCGCTGTCATATATTATTCTCTCTCTCTCTCTCTCTCTCTCTGTGTCCCTGTTGGGGGTTAATTTGCCAGACCTTGTGAGAACGAGAGCTATTCAATATTCCACCCAAGACTCAAGGATGAAGGAGGGTGGGTATAGGGAGCAGGACAGTAGGATTTATGTATTTGTGTGTGTGTGTGTGTGTGTGTGTGTGTGTGTGTGTGTGTGTGTGTGTGTGTGTGTGTGTGTGTGTGTGTGCGTGCACGTGTGTGTGTGTGTGTGTGTGTGTGTGTGTGTGTGTGTGTGTGTGTGTGTGTGTGTGTGTGTGTGCGTGCGTGCACATGATGATTATGTCCATGATAATAATTTGTGTCCCAGAAAGGCAAGAAATAGGAAGGTTAGTCAAGGCACACAACACACACACACACACACACACACACACACACACACACACACACACATACAGTATAATGCAGGCAAATATTGATTTTAATACTCTCTCAAGGCCAAGATAGTCCATCTGGACTTCTCCGCCCCATTCGTATCGACCCTCAAAATTAACTAGTGGACACATTATATTACAGTAAAATCAGGTGAGGTCAATATTAGTCATCATTACTGCATTAATTATGTACAACTTGTAAGCCACAGTCAGGTGTTGTTTGGCAGGGTATAGATCTTATAGTAATGGACTGATATGGTTCCACTGCGTTTTGAGCTGACTGGATAAGTTTGTTAAGTGGATAAGCTTGTAGTGCTGTGCTGTGCGTGCTGTGCGTGCGTGCGTGCGTGCGTGTGTGTGTGTGTGT
Source organism: Protomyctophum bolini (assembly GCF_963924005.1). Classification (NCBI taxonomy): domain Eukaryota; kingdom Metazoa; phylum Chordata; class Actinopteri; order Myctophiformes; family Myctophidae; genus Protomyctophum; species Protomyctophum bolini. Next base: position 26,230,372 of record NC_137869.1, on the reverse strand, counting down.
GTGTGTGTGTGTGTGTGTGTGTGTGTGTGTGTGTGTGTGTGTGTGTGTGGGGGGGGGGGGGGGTCTCTTTGTTTATGTGTACAATATACCTGTCTGTCTGTCTGTCTTATCTTCATTATCTGTTGTGTACCTCTGTGTCTGTATATTTCCATGTGCATGCATTGCTATGTGCGTCCCTCGCAGGGGGCACAGGATGACCGGATGATCTCACGATGATGCGTGCCCGCCGTGTTCTTAAAAGTCAAGGTGAGTCATCATTGTATGCGTCAGCCTCTCCTTACGGGAACACAGACATGCTCCGATCATCATCATCATCATCCCTGCTCCAGCAGCTTCCTCAACGCTGCCATGTTGATGATGCTGAGAGTGAGACTGTCGTCCGATGCAGCATCATCAGCCTGTCTTCCCTCAGAGCTCATCTCTCTTCTGCTCATTTCCTCCGTTCTCTTTCCTCCTCTTCTCGACAGTCTGTTTGTCCTTCCACTCTTTATCTGCCAAGGTTTTGCTCTTCCTGTCACTCTCCTGTTGCTTTTCTCCTCCTCTTCCTCTGTCTCATCTTCATCCCACGTTGTCATCTGACTTCCCCCCAGACACAAACTCTCCCTTTTTGTCTGCATCACACGATGAATCATGAAGAAATCATGAAATGACATCAAAAACGAAAAAGATACAAAAAGAAAAAGAACAGAAGCAGTATAGATCATTTAAATGTATATAGGTTAAAGCCACATAGTGAGTCATTACATCAAAGAAACTGTGTGTTTCTTTCATGTTTGAAACCTAGATATTTATGGATTTCATTAAACAAATATTTAAACAAATGTCCTGGGGCGCTTCCTCTGAATACCACTCCTCTAATAATGTATATGGTTTGTAATTGTATCACATTATCAGCCTCTCCTTGGATCTTCTGTACTTCCTATATGCTCTCTTTTTTGCAACCTCTCCTTCCTCCAACTGCCTTCTGTTACTGTTACCGCTGCTGCTGCTGCTTGTATTTTATATCCGTCATCATTCAGCAGTAAACACGAGCACCACAGAGGCCGACCGTCGTCGGCCTGTTTTTTTAATTAGGCAAATGGATTCGGGTCTGCTGGAGGAGACTAGAGACAGACTCTAGAGAGAAATCACTCTCTGGACTCGAATGCTGTCGTCTACCGGTCAAGAATTACCATAATGCTGCCTCAAATGATTCACTTTAGCCATGCGTTATTATAATTTCTGCTGTGCAGTCACAAGAAAGTGAAACAGACAAATTGAGCCTACATTTGTTTTGACTTTTGACTTTGTGTAACTTCCAGTGTTGCCAGATTTCTCAAGAGAAATAAGCAACCAGGTAGTACTTATATGAAAACAAGCCCAAAATAAGCGACTATAGGCTGTGTGTCAGGGTGCGATCAGAGGACCCAAAAGCAGTACGACCAAAAGGCAAGATTCACAGTTCAGGATGTTTATTAAACTATAACTTCCCATAAAATGGGGCAGGCAAAACAAGGACACAGTAAACACGCTGACATGAAATGACGATCTGACAAGGGACTGAACAAACTGGGGTATATAAATAGACAAAGACTAACTAGACACAGGTGAACTCAAAATACAATCAAACACAGGATAGGCTAACAGGACAAAGACACAGGTGAAAACACTGACACATCACAAGGTAGGTGAGACAAGGTAGGGAACAGCAACTAGGCAGACAGGAAACACTAGGGACCATACTACAAAATAAGATACACAAAACCAACAGGGTAACAGAAAACTAAACAGAACAAGACATGGCAAAATACTGAACATAAAACAAACACATAACCATTAAGGTCAAGCCATATATTAGTCCAGTGGTTTGGACCTAAGTCAATGCTCAAATACAAAGGCAGAGGAGCGAGGCGTGACAACATGAGCACTTTAAACCTATACACCGCTATGTCGGCTATTTAGCTCTCACAATAGAGTGTCACAGTCCCGCCCCCTTTCATGACGACGCCAGGCCCAGGAAATGCATATAAATAAACACAACATTTTTGACCAAACAAATAAAATGTTGTAACCTGCCGTTTTATTCTTCTTTCTAATTATTTGTTCGGCCCGAAAAATTGTGTTTGTTGTCATGATTTCTCACAACTCGAGTTGGCTTTGTAGGCTACGACGCTTAAATTGTCTTTAAATAAATACTTTTTGAAATGTCTATGAGGAAAATGAACGGGGAATCATTTCCTGGGCCCTGGTAGAGGGCGGGACTGCAATGCACTATAGCTCATAAATTTAAAATATGCACACAACATTTTGAGTAGTCAATTATTTTCCCCCCAATGTAGTCGTTAAGTCGTTGATTCCTCCCCACACATACATTTCTGTGTTGTCACTGTGTTGTCAGATCTGCTATTTCAAAACAATCTTGAGGAAAAACAAAGCAAAATGTGGATTTCTTTTTAAAATATTTTAACAACACAAATCTGGTATGGAGGTTCCTGGCACAAATTATAATTTCTGATGGGGGTCTATGTGGACAAATACACATACTGTAGGCCTACATTTAGGGGTCCTTGGCATATTTATTTTTGAAAACCACTGGTTAAGCAACTAAAATAAAACAGCAACCCGCAACTACCAATAATTACAAGCAACTTTACAGAAAAACCAGCCCAAAGTTGCTTATAATAAGAAGACCTGGCAACGCTGGTATAACCTCTGTAAAAATATGCTCCCACGAGAAGGTGTTTCCCAAGAGCAAAGCTTTCAGGTCTGCATGCCAGGGGGAATCCACGGCAGCCTAAAAACCTTCACCATACCTGGCTGCCTGGCTGGCTGGCTCTGGGAGGCTGCAATCCGACTCTCCCACGCCCACACAAGGTGAGGCCTGGCTGGGCACACAGCTGGCTGGGGCGGTGGCCGGGCCCTGCCCTGCCCGTGCATCTGTGAACTGAACTCCACAGTTTCCAGGGAGGATCCTTCAAGACACTACAACAAACACATGCTCAGACAGAGCGGTATTATATCTGTTGTTATTATTGGGTATAATTGTGTTAGATAATTATATCTATTAGCTGTGTTGTGTCTGTTAGCCACTCCAATGTCAATATTATTTCAAACCCGGTCCTAGGAGCTCGGTAGCCCCATGGGAAAATGGCTCAGGCCGGCGGGGTGGTGGTGGGGGTGGGGAAAGCCCATGAATATAGGAACATAATCTAGTCCATGAATATACTGTAGTTATCCATGTATGTAAGCTTGGTTCATCTCTGTAATTATGCTTTCTGTCAAATTGTCAGCAGAGAAAAGTATATTAATTATGTTATAGATGGTTGACTTTGACTGTGACATGGTAGCAGCTATAGGGGACAGACACAGGGACCGATTATAAGAATCAAGGAGACCCCTGGCCTGGGCCAATGATCTTTTAGGGTCCTGTACGGCGCTAAACCTAGTTGTGTGGTCCTGCAAACACACTACTCAAGTTGTTAGTCATGTGGGTTAAGTCTGAAGAAGCACCTGTAGACTTGTAGGATATAGCATACAGGATACTATAGTTGCCTATAACTTAGTTTTGCATGTAAAAACTAAATCTTAACAGTACTTCTGACCAGCTGTGACTCATGGCTATAGGAGACTTGTACTGTAGGCTGGGGTGCCCACATATTTCATAAACTGGAATGGAAACTGTAAAAATAACTGCTACAGCTACTTAGATAGAATGTTGTGTAGACATAGCACTCTATGTATATGCATAGTTTTGTATATTATATACAACAGATATTCCACTCTTGACAATTTTTATGTATTTGATGTATTACCATGTTTTTGTTCTTGCTTACTGTAAATCTCTGGATTAAGAGTGTGTGTGTGCGTTTGCGTGTGCATTTGTGTGTGTGTGTGTGTGTGTGTGTGTGTGTGTGTGTGAGTGTGTGTGTGTGTGTGTGTGTGTGCAGCTTAAGAACATTATTTCTGAATGACTTTTGTAAAATATAAAGAAGAATAAACAAAAGACATATAACACACGTTTTCTGCTGTGTTTCTTTTCGATGTGTATACACCGTATTCTTTTATTGAGGTATCTAAAGTGTACTTTTCTGAACGTGCCAAATTATCGCGAGAGTGCATGTCGGTCATTATAATTGACAGCCGAACTTCAGAATAAGAATCAGCTTTATTGTCGCATCATTTTTACGTTTGTGCGTAGTTCCCATCATGCTATTTTCTCCAAGAAAAACAAAGAAAGGGAACAAGAGAGAGGGGGTATATAAGGAGATATCAAGGCAGGAAAAGAAAGAAAGTTTGAGCGCTTTTACCACAAAAAGTACAGGTAAAGTGTTTTCTTCTGTGTGAGATATTTACAAGCTTTTGCCACAAACGGTACAACCAAAGGGTCTCTCAGCTTATTTGTCTTTACCTTCTTTTATCATAGCCTTGATTCTGGGAGGAACGTTCAGCAAAAATAGCCGTTCTACAAGCTCACAATGCGTTGTGTTGGGATGTGTTCATATGAACTTTGGCTATTTTTGGCAAAGAGATTTGGTGTAGACTAGCAAATCTCTTTCCCATACATGTAGTATACCGTGCCAACTCAGGCCCATTTTACTAAGAATAGAGCGTGGCTAAATCAACCATTTTTACCTTCTGTGAGTTTGACGGATATATAGCTCAACAGGTTGTTTAGCTATTAGTTTTGTTTCTTACAGTACACATTAAAATCTGGAGTGTGAAATCAACTCTGAAGTTAAACGGGTCATATTTTTAACGCTCCAAGACTTAAATCAACACAGGGTGTACGCTGTGCACTGCTGACCTCCCATCCAAGCTTTCTTGAGATATGACCTTTTGCATGGCTGTTGATTGACTCTCTGCCTGATTCCCATCAAATGTATGTTTCACAACATGCAGCTCATAAGAGGGCTTTTGTCCGCTACAGGTGTTGAGGGGCATGTGGTTGAGTTACAGTGTTTTATTCTGCTATGGTACCCCTGAGGCCCCTAAGGCCTGGTCCTAGAGAAAGACCAGAAGCTGTTTCCACTTCCTCCACGTTGTTTTGTATGGAACACAACTTCAAACATGACAAGAAAGGCCCACAGCCAACCACAGCACACACACACACACACACACACACACACACACACACACACACACACACACACACACACACACACACGCACACACACACACACACACACACACACACACACACACACACACGCACACATAACTGTAAACAAGTACATTTGTTTTCTATTGCCTCTCTGTCTATCTCTCTTTAACACACACACACACACACACACACACACACACACACACACACACACACACAAACACACACATGCATGCACCCACACGCACACACATGTACGCATGTACAGTATACACACACACACACACACACACATGTACGCATGTACAGTATACACACACACACACACACACACACACACACGCGCACAAACATACACACGATGAGCTAACCCAGAAATGTCACCTTATACTCTCTGCTGGACGGTCTAAAATAAAATCATGATCATGCATTATTTTCCTGGGTTTTGGACTGAGGAAAACTTGGCAATATGATTTGCTAACATGGCTGTAAAGCAAGCTCTTTTGTATGGTTTATATTTAGTTCTGTGGTCATGGTTAATGGAGTGTATACGTGATGAGTGTGTGTGTGTGTGTGTGTGTGTGTGTGTGTGTGTGCGTGCGTGCGTGCGTGCGTGCGTGCGTGCGTGCGTGCGTGCGTGCGTGCGTGCGTGCGTGCGTGCGTGTGTGTGTGTGTGTGTGTGTGTGTGTGTGTGTGTGTGTGTGCATATGTTGCAGGGCATGTTGCAGAGCTATAATTCCTTGCACTGTTTGTAGTGTGATATGTGCCATTGTGCAGGAGGTCAATCATCTCTTTCTAGACATAGTGGGAGTTCTTGGCAGCCCAGGAGGAAAACCCTGTAGTGGCGTAGAGCGAGAGAGAGAGAGAGAGAGAGAGAGAGAGAGAGAGACTTGCGTCACACGGAGATTTCTATTAAGACACAAACAGCAAAGAGCTCATTTCATTTCAACTTGGCCTATTTTTGAATTAAAAAAAAAGAAACACAATATAAAATTGGTAGAGACAGAGACAGAGAGCAAGGTTACTCTATACCCTGTTGGAGCCAGTGCCACAACACTGACCTTTCCTGTTATGAAATGTTCTTCTGGCTGACTGTGATCAAGGCTCTCAGCCACAAGCTGCTTGTTTAATGGCCGGCCGCACAGGGCCCCCTTCAGCCGCCCGCCTCTTTCCTGAAAGCTGCCTTTTTACTGTTTGTGATTGCAATGTGAACGCTCTTTGTGGAGCATTGTTCAACAGGTTTAGGCACAGGCTGTTCTCTTTTTATATTTCACAGTTTCTTTATTTTTGCCCGCTTTTGTTTTACAATGTAGACTAGAAGGAAACTTGCTGCTCTAGCCCCTGTGAATGCCGTCTGCTATCTACTGTACCTTTATTTGTTTTTGAGGGGCTATATACAGGTTTAATGTTTGTTTTTAGTTCAATGTTTGTTTTAAAACGCCATTGACAATGAAGGGAAAATGTACGTCATATTGTCTAGTTATTGTTAATGGCATTTTATGTTTGTGTTGGCACTGTTTGTTTTACATCACCATTACATCACCATGAGTTAGACTTTAATATGTGACCATATTTGTAACTAACAGACGGACGGGAGATCCAGATTTTCATAGTAAATGCGACTTACGGTTGCAAAAGATCACAACGTGTGGGGGTCCTAATTGGCACACATGAGTTTGAGACCCTCTCATCTAGAAGGCATTTGTAGAATCAGCCATGGTCTTAATAGGTTAAAGATGGAAATGTGAAATATTCCACCTGCAAGCGAGGCGTTTGTTGGTTGTGCTGCAATTAAAGCTAATTTCATGCTGTTTGCTGTCAGAGAGCGAGCCGTCTCTCCTGACTCCTGACTAGGGGCTAAGTGGGGAAAATAAAGTGACATGTTTTCCTTTGTAATGAAAGCAGAGCTGTGTTAACACACAAGGGTGTTTGAGTGTTGGTCCATGGGCTGTTCGTGTAGCATACTATACAGACAGTGTTGCCATGCAGGTCTACTTGTTATAAGCGACTTTGGGCTTGTTCTTCTGTAAAGTCGCTTGTAAATATTGTGGGTTGCTTGTGGTTGTCAAAACAATTTCATGTCATTGCAAATATATCAAGATTGTTTGAAAGTAGCAGATCTACAAGCTCACAACACTGCGACGTGTTGTCAGCTTTATTACAGCTATTTTCAAATAGCCGATGTACTGTATGCAGGTTTAAAGTGGTTGAACTGATTGGTTGCTTGTTTGCCCGACACCAGTACAGTGCCGTGCACACACTCTAACTCTATACAGAGCACCATGTCAGAAAGCCACCGGCCGGTCCAACACACACTCTAACTCTATACAGAGCACCATGTCAGAAAGCCACCGGCCGGTCCAACACACACTCTAACTCTATACAGAGCACCATGTCAGAAAGCCACCGGCCGGTCCAACACACACTCTAACTCTATACAGAGCACCATGTCAGAAAGCCACCGGCCGGTCCAACACACACTCTAACTCTATACAGAGCACCATGTCAGAAAGCCACCGGCCGGTCCAACACACACTCTAACTCTATACAGAGCACCATGTCAGAACGCCATCGGCCGGTCCAACACACACTCTAACTCTATACAGAGCACCATGTCAGAAAGCCATCGGCCGGTCCAACACACACTCTAACTCTATACAGAGCACCATGTCAGAACGCCATCGGCCGGTCCAACACACACTCTAACTCTATACAGAGCACCATGTCAGAAAGCCACCGGCCGGTCCAACACACACTCTAACTCTATACAGAGCACCATGTCAGAAACACACACTCTAACTCTATACAGAGCACCATGTCAGAAACACACACTCTAACTCTATACAGAGCACCATGTCAGAACGCCATCGGCCGGTCCAACACACACTCTAACTCTATACAGAGCACCATGTCAGAAAGCCACCGGCCGGTCCAACACACACTCTAACTCTATACAGAGCACCATGTCAGAAAGCCACCGGCCGGTCCAACACACACTCCAACTCTATACAGAGCACCATGTCAGAAAGCCACACTCTAACTCTATACAGAGCACCATGTCAGAAACACACACTCTAACTCTATACAGAGCACCATGTCAGAAAGCCACCGGCCGGTCCAACACCGGTACAGTGCCGTGCACGCCATGTACTCTAACTCCGCCGTCACTCTGAGACTTTCCACACATGATGTGATTAGAAAGCAATTTGCTCTCCAAGGGATCAGACCCAAGAAAAACACCTGCTTTATTAAAACAAAACAAATTACCCCATTTTAGCCCAGAGACGTAGGAGAAAAACACAGAGCTGAAGTCTTTAGCAGGCCTGAGTACATCACATGGATGGATTATTATAAACAAAGAGAGGTATTGGCCAGCATATCAAGAACACAATGTGGCCCCACCTGCGATCCTTATCATGATGTATGGCAGTACTTGACCAAGTTCTCTCTGCTATTTTAGCTTGACCCATAATTTAGCCTGAAAGGCAGAAATGAATGTGTGCATCTGGCTTATCAAAAAGCAGAGTAATTACACAGCAGGCTAATCCACTTCACTGATACTTTGAGTGTATTTATATACACCGAGTTCAGCTACAGTGTATACTAGTGTACTGTATGTACTGTGCAGTACTTTGTTTCTGGAATTCTGCAGTGATGGCTCACATGTTTTACTTAAAACGTATTAGTAAATGTATCAATACTGCAATGTAGATATGCTCTGTAGTAGAAGTCCCATATAAAAAATGCACTTGAGTAAAAGTACAAAAGTGTCAGCATCAAACACTTTAAGTACCAAAAGTAAAAGTATTCATTGTGCAGAAAGTATTAAAAACTATTTTTGAAAATAGCCGATCTACAAGCTGACAATGCAACACAATTTGAGGCTGTAGATCTGCTATTTTTATATGGCTGAAGTGGTTAAAGTGTTTTGTAATAATAATCATAATTACAAACGTACAATTGTAGTGGAGTAGACTACAATTATTTCCTCTTAGATGTAGTGCTGCAAAATCGTGAAGAAAGTAAAATACCTCAAATTGTACTTAAGTAACAGTAGCCTACTTGAGTACATGTACTTACTTTACACCACTGGAATATGGCCTATAAAATGTCATAGGTTTACATTGTGAACTCTGTGAACTTCCCCAGACCCTCTGTATGTAATTAACATCCAGTTTTTGGGGTAATGTAATACTGGGAACACATACCTGCACATTGCTTCAAATGAAACACGTTGCCCAGATGGAAATGATACTGTATTGTTTGAAACAGGGTTGGATAATACTGTATAGAGAGAGATGAAGAGATAACAGGCCATTCTGAACATCATTTCCATAAGAGCCTATATACGTCCCATGTCTTTTACAGTGATATGATTGTACTATATTTCCGACTGTTTGAAAATACACACTACCCAAAAATAAATGATAGACCACACCGTATTGTGTTTCATTTAAAACTACCAATCTCGTAAAATAAATATTTGGGGATTCACAAGAGTTGGAGTTTGAAAAGACTGCTGTAATTTCTCTTTCAATCTCCCCTAATTGACTCGAAATGAAAGATTTTAAAAGACGACAATTTTGTCTGGAGCCTCTACCACAACAAAGCAACTCCTTGGTGTTACAGCATTGTGACGTATAAGGCGGATCAACTCCTTGCTGGTAAAAATAGATGCAACAAAGTGAACAAACATTTCAGGAGGGGAATTAGAATTCGATCTTGCCTTATAATAGCCCCACAATGCTGCAGGGCTAAGCTAGTCTTACTGTATGTCTGTGACGTGTTGTTTTGTGAGGGAGCAGCTCCCATTGAAAGCCCTCATAATGGTAATCGTGTATACTTTCTGTGTCGTTAAGGCAGCTTTAGAGTATTTTGGCATTACACTATAGTCAGCACTATAATCCCAGATTGTTTGCATCAGTCTGAGAAAGTAAGCGCTGCACGCTAATCCCTAAATGCTTCTGTTGTTTTACGTAGTTCTTCACTGCAACTAATCTCTTTCTTAATAGCCGGGATAAATATTAAGCTTGTTTTTCAAATGAAACTTCAATGAATCGGAACTGCTTTGAATGTACTTTGAATGAACGTTCCCAGAAAACCATTTGCATGCAGTCTGGAGTTTCCTGTATGGCCAACAAACACCTCTTCAAATTCAGTTCCTTCTCAGGGCTATACTTCCAGAGGTCCAGGGGCTGCTGCTCTCTCTAGGTCAGTGATTCTCAAGTGGTCAGATGGGTGCTCAAATATGCTTCTTAGAAGCATATTCGGGCCCATATTCTTTCAAGTGGGCCCGGATCCAGTTCTAGGTGGTTCTAGTCTAGGTGTTGGTCCTAATGTGATCTGAGGTATTTTGGTCTCCAGAGAAATGAGAAGATACTAAGAAGTAAAAAGAGCTATTTCCCCTCTGAGTGTACTGCTGTTTCCCCCTGTTAGTTCTGGACTGTACTGTTGGCTGGAAACAGTTAGCAAAGGTAGCAGTATAAAGGGAGAGGATATGGACAGAAAACATTTGGTCTACAGTATAGTGTACCCCCCCCCCCATTGCACATGACTGCATATTGTACAACTGACTTTAATATGCAAACTTCTACAAGCTGGTCTCTATTTCTCTGGTTGAGTGGTCATTTGCTTTCTGTTCATTCTAGAGTCTCTCTCACTGTGTCTCTGTCTCTCTCACTCTCACTCTCACTCTCATCCTCTCTCTCATTCACTTTCCGTTCCTCAACCGGGCATTCAAGCTTGCACAGCCATAATATATAGAGCAGGGAGGTGCAGAGAATGTTAGAGAGGCCGGGGCTGTAAGCCCCTAAAACTGAACTTTTGGCCAAAAAAATTAAAATTAAAGAAAAAAACCCACAAGCTCTTATAGCTACTGAATTAGCGGCGTGGATTTCTACACAGAGGAAAATGTATTTAAACTCAAAATGCTGCGTTCAAGTTCAGGAGAGTTCGTAAAAAGGCAATACTCCATTTGCATTTCTTTCACCATAGCAAATGCAGCATTCTGGAGAAGGCAGGTTTTTTTTACAAACAGGTAAAAGGGCACGAGCTGAATCCCCTTTGATGTCTATGTGTGCACGTGCCTGTTTTAGAGAGTGGGAAATACCGAAAGAGAGAGACAGAGAGACAGAGAGACAGAGACAGAGGGGGAGAGAAAAAGAGAGAGGAGGTAGCCTATTTGTGTATGACAGAGCTAGTGTGTGCGTGTGTGTGCGTGCGTGTGTGATATCTGTATATTTCTCTGTAGTTTAATAGTGCTCTATGTTCCTTTATCTGTGTATCTCTGAGTACAGGCTGTCCATTGGCTGGAAGGCACAGGAAGCCCTGCCAACAGCAGCATCGCTGACATGTAACCTTTTTAATATAAATAAATAAACACATCCTACAGCTGCTGCTGGCCCGGGATGATTGTCCCATGCAGTGAACCATCTTTAACAGTTCATTCTTTGATTTGTGAACTCTATTATGGGATCTTGGGGGAGTTAGTCTAAAACTGCTACTCAGTCAACTTAACTATATACTTCTCAATGAAATATTATACATTAAAGACTATTTTAACAGTCTTTAAAAGCATTCACCTGCATGGAACAGAAACAATGGTTCATGTTTGCATAGCTAAATTAATTGTTTTCAGTGTTGAGAGAGAGAGAGAGAGAGAGATATGAGAGAGAGGAGAGAGAGAGAGAGAGAGAGAGAGAGAGAGAGAGAGAGAGAGAGAGAGATACTCCAAGCATGAAACGCAACCAGGCAGTGCACAAGTGATGAGTAAAACGTTTTGAGACAAAATATTATAATTTCTAGTGCTCTTGGAAGTATGGATATTGTACAAGTCGATACTAGGGATGTGCCGATGAGACATTTTGGCCGATATCGATATCCAATATAATTAATTGTTGCCTGCCTGCCTGCCTGCCTGCCTGTATGTTTGGGGTATGAACATCTGTAATACCGCTGGGTGACCTAAAGTGGCACTGTTGAGCAGCCTAAAAGGGCTTATCGCTGCTTGCAGCTATATTTGTATTCTTGTATTTGTTTTACTGAGGATACGGTTTTGAAATATGTTTAGGGTTTGGCATAGTTTTACTGATGTTCGTTAGGTCGATGGATTTTCGCCCCGGGTCAGCATGGTCGCCTTATCCCAGTCAGATCCCTCCCATTGGACCCCTTTTGAAAGGAGAGAGGGAACAGAGAGGGGAGAGAATACAGAGAAGATTCACATCCTGATATAGCAAGGATTACACAACAGTAATGCCTAATTTATGCCCTGTCATACTAGCAGGTATAAATCAATTGTACACAAGGTAAATCAAGGTTACGAATCTCTGCCTTGGAGCTGCCAGAGCTCAACATGCCGTGCAGAGCGTGTGCCTGGTGTCTGTTTGGAACATCAGACGTGTAAATCCATGTCGATGTTTGACACCAATTGTTTATGAGCTCAACTCAGAGGAACAACAGCTCATAAACAGATTAAAGATGAGGTGCGATGCTGTGCGGGACGGGTTCCCGAAGACCATGAATCTCCCTTACAAGGACTTCAAACGGCATCTATTTCAGGGGACTTCAATATTTTCCAAGCCAAGGACCCCTTAGCTGCAAGAGAGATGAAGCAGAGACCCCCACTACATGTTGTATACAATTGTGATGCATAATATAGATCAAACTTTCTCATAGATGTAATAGATACCAGTATCTTCTGTGTTTGACATTGCTATCTGTGTAGCATTGTGTCAAGAAAGCTTGCCTGCTCTTTGAGTGTTCCCACAAGAGTAGGGCATGGGATGCTATAGGGTTCAACCGGTTCTCACATCATCACACACAGATTTGGTGGCCCCCGTGTGGTAACTCTGAGGACCATCTATAATCTTTATGTTCCGGACCCCCTGTTGAAGACCCATGGTCTATAAGAAGTGAACACAAACACACCTCCGCTGTTTATGCTCTTAGGAGCTGTTTATTAGCTTTCATGTGACAACTCAGGCTAATGCGAAGCAGGGATTTATCTTTCAGAGACATGGCCTACTTACGGCAAGAACACAAAAGACTAAAGCTGTTCTTTCAGCACGGCCTCTGTGTGCTTCTCATCATGGACAGACAAGACTCCAGTGCTAGTGCCAGCCTCACTAGCGTGTGTGTGTCAATGTGTGTGAGTGTGTGCGTGCACTCTGCGCACGCGTGAGGGTATGAAGTGAACTCTTGGAGGTGAGGGGTTACTGAGTTCGAGGGCTAGAACGGTTCGGGTGAAAAAATGAAGCAGATGTCAATTTGGTGCCAAGGGGCAGGAGTTGGCAGGAATGTAAATGTGTGTATGCGTGCGTGCGTGCGTGTGCACGTGTATGAGTGTGTGTGTGTGTGTGTGTGTGTGTGTGTGTGTGTGTGTGTGTGTGTGTGTGTGTGTGTGTGTTCTGAAGATGAGTGCTAGTGTAAATCTGTGTGTGGTCTTGTGTATGTGTGTGTATAGTGTGTGTATATGTGCGAGCTTTGCGTGTGTGTGAACGCACATGCTATACAGACGGGTGTGAGTGTTAGTGAACATGGGGCCCATCTTAATGTGAAAGAGAGAGCCCTGCCTGAAGCTGTGCCCTTATAAAGGGGAAAGCTGTCGGTTCGGAAACCTCATATGCCCCAAACTGTATAGGTTGCTTTTCAGCATTCAAATGAAGAAGTAGCAAGAAAAAACGTTTGCAGATCTACAAGTTCAAAATGCATCACAATGCGATGCATTTTGAGTTTGCAGACCTGCTATTGACACTTTTGTGTGACACTGCAGTATGACGAAGTAGGGCATCAATTTACACACGGACACGGAGATAGAATGTTTCTGCTCGACAGCAGCGATGTAATACTGTCCTCACATTGAAATGCCATACTGTATTAAACTAACACCAAGCACTGGGTGGCAAAGGTGTGTGTGTGTGTGTGTGTGTGTGTGTGTGTGTGTGTGTGTGTGTGTGTGTGTGTGTGTGTGTGTGTTTTTGTGTGTGTGTGTGTGTGTGCGTGTGTCCGTGCGTGCGTGTGTGTGTGTGTGTGTGTGTGTGTGTGTGTGTGTGTGTGTGTGTGTGTGTGTGTGTGTGTGCGAGCGCGCATGTGAGCATGCCCGTGTGTAAGAAGGGATGATGCCGTGTTTTTGCATGTGTGTGCCATTCGATGTGTGAGGGCTTGGACATCAGCACTATACCACAGTCAGTGGATGTAAAAATAGACTGAATGTATTTACATTGACAGACTCTATATGGTCTGTACGGACAGGCAAATGGTTCTCGCTCTCACTTGTCTGTGTCTGAGAGGACAAGAGGAATGCTTTTAGCTGAGTGTACAAAATGTATCCTTAAGTTTCCTCTTACAGAAGCTTAAATCCACCATCAGAGCAGAGGGTGCAAACAACATAGTGACTTTTCCAACTCAAGGTTCTTCTCTTTTTCCTTAGTCTATATCTACCTATCTATCTACAAAGTGTTCATTTTGACAGCAAATAGTTTGTTTTAGTCATAGGGCCTTATCTTGCATGTCGCCTTCCCCAACATGAACCTTTAGGCATTTATTTTACTATGAAAGTATTTCAGGTTATTCAAAATAGTATAACATGCCTAAATAGTTTAAGGGGTAGGCTAAGCTTTAGTTATACTTATTTTGAAATGTGTGCGTGCGTGCGTGCGTGCGTGCGTGCGTGCGTGCGTGCGTGCGTGCGTGCGTGCGTGCGTGCGTGCGTGTGTGCGTGCGTGGAGCCATCATAACCAGAGAAAGATGGCGCTGGGCGCCTCCCCTCCACGGCTGTGCTGTTAGAATCCAGTGGAACGCCAGAATGCCTCGCAGGCTTCCAACACATTCTGCTTCTCTGGTTCCATGCCAGGCCGGTGGGGGTTACGATGTGGACAGATCCCCCCTGAACTGGGGGTCCCCGGGCCCACTCTGGCTTCGACTGCTGCCGCAAACGCCAAACGTGCTTATGAAATTAATCAGAGCCACATTGGCTGTAACCATGCAACAACCACTTGTTAAGTTACACGAAAAACACCCAAGGAATGAGGGAGGGTGTGCGTGTGCGTGTGCGTGTGCGTGCGTGCGTGCGTGTGTGTGTGTGTGTGTGTGTGTGTGTGTGCACGTGCGTGTGTGTGTGTGTGCAGAGGGGTGACATCAACATGAGGGGATAGTAAACACTTGGACACACTATGAGGTCTCGCTGTTGGGTGGTAACCTTTTATGTCCAAAACCGTTTTCTTTTGTATAGCATCATTTTAAAAACATTTTTTTATTGTGAAAACAGCCAAGCCAAGCTGATGTGATGCGTTGAGACCTTCTAGATCTGCTATTTTCACTACTTGCGTGCGATACTCTTGTATGATGATGAAGTAGAGTATAGCGTTAAGTTACAAAAAATAAAAAATAAAGGTTAAAAGTTGCTATATGGACTATGATGGCCTGACAGCGGCCTGACAGCGAGAAGACGCTAATGTACACCAACACCAAATTAATAAATCTTTCGCCAGAAACAGATTGTATCAAATATGATTGACTGACTATCGTGATACGAACCACGATACAGAACCACCTCCTGACAATATCGCAGAGACAACTTGTTTATTTTTGGACCACAATGCTGATATGAGACGATTCTAAGATGGTCTCAATGATATTCTCTGAAGAGAAATGACTTCAGTGACCAGGGGATGAACGAGTGACGTCAGGACTTCGGTACTCTATTGCTCGCAAGTGACACCGTTGTGTGATTGGAATATAAATGAACCGCTTAAAGCCTATTGCGCAGTTTTGTAGCAAAGCTTTGCTACATCCAATCTGAGAATCTCTGTCTTGAGAGACTATGCTACACCTAACATGGGAAAGCACATGTGGGAAAGCCCTTTATTTGTACGATTTGTGGAAAAAGCTTTAAACTTGAACTTATATTTTTCCGGCCCTGATCTTCTTGCCCCTCACTCCCTCTTCTTCCTATTCTTTTTTTTTTTCTTGGAATAACGACATGATGGGAACGAATTTCACCCACTCTTTTACCTGTACAACCATGATGTGACAATAAGGTTTATTCTGATTCTGATAAACTTAGTCCCCCAGGGCTCTATACTATATGTCT